>NC_022023.1:8579797-8585065 GCF_000317375.1 Microtus ochrogaster
AGGCCAGCCTGGTCTACCAAGGGAGTTCCAGGACAGGCTCCAAAGCTACAGAGAAACCCTGCCTTGAAAAACCAAAAAAAAAAAAAAAAAAAAAAAAGAACTCCAAATAGCTTTAAGTTATATAGATTGCTTTTGCTAATGCTTACCATTTTGAAAATTAAACATCAGAAAATGTTTGTTAACTTAAAACAATAGGGCTGGAGAGATGGCTCAGCAGTTAAAAACACTTGTTGCTCTTACAAAGGACATGGGTTTCATCCCCAGCACCCACATGGTAGCTCACAAACATCCCTAACTCCAGTTTCAAGAGGTTGATCCAGCTCCCTCTTTTGACCTCGTGGGTACCAGGCAGGCAAGTACAAGGACATAAATTTTGGCAAAACACTCTTTATGTAAAATAAAATAAACAAAAGTGATAAATATTTAGAATGTTAATATAAAAAATTGTTTTAAAAACTGTACTTGACCCAGCACTTGAGAGGCTCAGGCAGACAGAACTCTGTGAGTTGGAGGCAAGCCTAGGATACATAGTGAGACCCTGTCTCAAAAAAAAAAAAAAAAATCTAAAAGATCAAGAAAAATCAATAAGAAACATCTCATAGTTTTGTTTGTTTCTCATTTGCCTGGATTAGTAGGACAGGGCTTCTCAGCATAGCACGAGTTATCCTGGAACTGAGATCTGCCTGCCTCTTAGGCATACATGCCACCTCTGCCCAGATTTTGTTTTTTTGCAAATCTCTTTCACGTTTAGCTTAATAAAAGCCAGCTGAGTTCCCAGAGCCACTTCTGCTTTTACTGTACTGCAGTTAACACAGCCAAGCTGTGCACAGTGGTGAGGGAGAGAGAAAGGTTAAATAACTTAGAGTTCTTGCGAAAATAATTCTGACTTACAGGTCTCCTGTCATTCTGAGAACTATTACATTGGAATGCTATGTGTCTTTTTTTTTTTTTTAAGATTTAAGAAGTTCTTGGTGGTGCATGTCTTCAATCACAGAGCTCAGGAGTCAGAGGCAGGCAGATCTTTGAGTTTAAGTTCAGCCTGGTCTACAGAGTGAGTTCCAGGACAGCCAAGGATACACAGAGAAACCCTGTCTTGAAAACAAAGAAACAAAACAATCATAAAATAAAAAGAAGCACTTTGCCTGGCGGTGGTGGTGCACTCCTTTAATCCCAGCACTTGGGAGGCAGAGGCACGCGGATCTCTGTGAGTTCGAGACCAGCCTGGTCTACAAGAGCTAGTTCCAGGAGGACAGGCTCCAAAACCACAGAGAAATCCTGTCTCGAAAAACCAAAAAAAAAAAAAAAAAAAAAAAAAAAAAGAAGCACTTTGTGTGCTATTCTAGAAGAATTTCTAAGACTTATTGCTAACTGGGGGAAAGGACATACAACCCTGTGTGTTGGATACAGTCCTAGTATCACTTTCAAAAATCAGGGGAGGAGTTGGGCGCAGTGGGACAGTTCCAGTCCTCAGAGAGCAGAAGCATGACTCTCTGTGAGTCTGAGGCCAGCCTAATCTATGTAGTGACTGCCAAGACAGCTAGGGCTACGTAGAGAAAACCTGTCTCAAAAAAAAAAGAATCAAAGGACATATAAATAACATTATTTTAAAATATCCATATAATATTAAAATCATACACAAAAACTGGTAAATAAATGTGTTGTAACATTATTGTAAGAGTATATTTAGAAAGCAAACAAGCCAACAAAAAAGTCATTAGGAACTGGAGAAATGACTCAGCTGTAAAAAGCACTGTCTGCTCTTCCAGGGGACCACGCGTTTTTTCACTCCAGCCCCAGGAAATTCAGCACCCTGTCCTGACCTCTGAGGATACCAGGCACATACATGGTGCCCAAGCATATATGCAGGTAGAGCACCCAGACACATTCAATTAATCAAAAAATATTTTAAGAAAGTTTAAAAAAAGAAAGCAAAACTAGTAACAGTTACCTCTAGACCAGGCAGTGAGAAAAATGTCCTGTTACTTTTTCCTCGTTGCTGTTGACGTTGTTGTTTGCCTTTGAAAAGTCTACCTTATAAAAGTATTAACTGATCGAAAGTTAAGTTTGTTTTGTTGTCTAGGGGCAATGGCATCTTTAGGGGGATCCTGAAAAGAAAAATTTGGGTTAATAAGTCCTGGGAGAGGTAGCTGTATCATTTTTTGGCCAGTCTTTGAGCAAGGGGAAAGTGTAGGGCTTGTCTCAAGCCCTGGCTAGAGTAGTCCATAAGACTGGATCATCTCAGCTGGCAACCTTGAAATTGTAGTCCAAAGCCAATTTTTAGTTGACGTTTTTCAGCTTAGTGGTGTTATCATAGTACAGCTGAAATCATCATTGTGGGATTCCATTGTCTTTTTGAATATTTCAGAGATAATATTAGGTCAGATTATTCCTTTGCTTGGTATTTTTTTCCAGGTAGTTCTCCCTTCTTCTTTGGATGCTTATTTGTGCAAAGGTCTTAAATTCCTTAAGATGGTTGTTTTTATTTTCCTAAAGTTATATTGGATCAAATGAAAAGCATTTGTTAGTTGTATAGGTTAGTTTAGATTAAATGGTCATGTTGTTTGATGAACTATCATCTCTTCTAATTAAGAAGTCTCTCTTGTTCAAATTGAGTCTTTATCAATTTTGATGGTATCCATAGCTTTTCTTCTCCTGTGAAAATAAAAACAAAACTCCTTGCCCATCATAACACATGTCCTGGTTTCCATTCTGAGGTCAACACATCTTGAAAGTATAGCAGCTGATTTATTCTGTAGTTTTTTTTTCCTATTATCCAGTGTCTTTGGGCAGCTGTCAGTCCTTTCTCACTAGCATTTAGAAAATTCAAAATTAATAAAACTGTATGAAATCTAAAAAAAAGTTAAGCCGGGCGATGGTGGTGCACGCCTTTAATCCCAGCACTCGGGAGGCAGAGGCACGCGGATCTCTGTGAGTTCGAGACCAGCCTGGTCTACAGAGCTAGTTCCAGGACAGGCTCCAAAGCCACAGAGAAACCCTGTCTCGAAAAACCAAAAATAAATAAATAAATAAATAAATAAAAGTTAAATTTGTTTTTAAAGACAGAGTAAACACGTGTATGCACATACATACACACCTACGTGTGTGCACACACAAACATGCTTTCCATATGTATGGCAGCTGTTCAATAAAAAAATCACATAGGTCCTTTCTTTCTTTCTTTCTTTCTTTCTTTCTTTCTTTCTTTTTTTTTTTTTTGGTTTTTCGAGACCACAGTTTTCTCTGTCCTGGGACTAACTCTTGTAGACGAAGCTGGTCTTGAACTCACAGAGATCTGTCTGCCTCTGTCTCCTAAGTGCTGGGATTAAAGGCATGCACCACCACCGCCCGGCTCACATAGGTCCTTTCTACACAGAGATAAAAATTGCTACTTTAGAAGCAATTTTAACCATCAGAAAAGTATAAGGCAAAGGAAAATCTTTTATTCTTATTAAACTGTCTTAGGGTTAAGTACACAAGATGTAAAGCTCCTTATTATTGAGATCACTTTAAGTATTTGTTTTGTTTTGTTTTTCAAGACAGAGTTTCTCTGTGAGCCCTGGCCATCCTGGAACAAGCTCTGTAGACCAGGCTGGCCTTAAAGTCAGATTTTCCTGCCTCTGTCTCCCCGGTGCAGGGATTAAAGGTGTGTGCCACCACCACCTGAATCACTTTCGATCCTTTTATTGGAATGATGATAATTGTGGAGCTAAGCAAACGTAAATCTTCAAACATGTCCACTTCAACCAGGCAGTAGAGAGACAAGCTACCTAGTCAGTCCACTGAAGAATTACAGAACCCATAGAGCCAAGTCAGCATCAACTTTTTGGTTACCATGGCCTTGAAATGGGTTTTGCTGCTTATCAATAAACTTCAAACTCTCAGGGCTTTATAACCAACGTTTCTTCTTCTCTGGGTTTGTAGGTTACAGTGGTTCTGCTGGGCTGGGCTAGAATCAGATGGGCTCGACTCCAGGCTGCTGATTAGGTTCAAGTGTGCTCCACAGATTTCCTCATACTCCTTGGACCAGTGGCTATGTGGGACTTGTTTTTCTCATAAAGAGTCAGGGGAGTTCAAAAATTAAGTGGAAGTATAAGATGGCCCTCCAGGTCTTGACCTGACGTTTGTGTTGCTTTGATCCACGTATCTTTGTCCAAAACAAATTCCAAGGCCGAACGTGTCAATATTTGGGAAGAGGGGAGAATGGTCCTCTAACTAGGAGATTGTATGATAAGGACAAAATACAGAATCCCACTAAAGAGAATTCCCGAAGCACTTGTGATTTAATCTACCACAGATCTAAACATTCTCACAGTTATGCCCCTGGGTATTTGCATCTCACGAAATAAAAAACTCTTGTCCGAAAACATTCAGCTGAAGGGGATGGGAGTGAGAATTAGCTGTGGTCTCATGGGACTGGTAAAAACAGAGATTGCCACAAATCAGCCCCCTATTGGATAAACATGTATGTATTGGGCCTTTAAGGCAGTATTGGAAGGAGAAAGACACAAGACACTAGCAGCAGCAAGGGGTTGGTGACAGGGTGAGCTAGGCCTTGTCCCTGACTCCAGGCTGCATGAGCCTGTTAAGTGTGACAGCCCAAGGTGCCTTTCCCAGTGCACATCCAGTCATCATGGGAGATGGAAAGATCTACTCGCAGGGTTGGTTCTGTTTTTCTGGGATGCTGGGGATGGAACTCAGGGCCTCACGCATACTAAGCAGTTGCTCTCCCAGCTGAGCCACAGCTCCAGCCCCAACCAGTAGCATTTTTGCCATAGCTGAGCATAATACTGAAGATTAGGCACATGGCAAAGCCAGCATCTTAGGCACCTATCCTTCAACATGATGGCAGAAGAGACCCCTATTATACACAGAAACTATCCTTCAAAACATTTGAGTTCACAGGTGAAACAAAGGTTAAGATTCACTTGTCTTTGACAAATTAAGTTCACTAATTGAATTAAATGGTAAGTTTCGTCACAGGACAGACTATGTGAGGCTGGAAGTTGCCAGTCTCATTGGCTGTTTAAGATAGGTCCAGAAGCCATCAACTAAATATTAAAAGACATGATGAGGGACTAGAGAGATGGCCCAGTAGTTAAGAGTACTTGCTGCTAAACTGGAAGATTCAAATTTGGTTCCCAGGACCTATGTCAGGCAGCTTACAACTGCCTGTAACTCCAGCTACAAAGGGTCCAAAACCCTCTTCTGCCCTCCTGCAGAACCAACACACACGGTGCACATATACATACAGAGATAGACACATAATAC
>NC_022023.1:8585715-8600559 GCF_000317375.1 Microtus ochrogaster
TGAGTTCGAGACCAGCCTGGTCTACAGAGCTAGTTCCAGGACAGGCTCCAAAGCCACAGAGAAACCCTGTCTCGAAAAAAGAAAAAAAAAAAAAAAGAGGCAATGTGACCCCAAATTGGAAGAAAAACAAAATCAATAATAGTAGATAAAAGTTAAATGAACATATAAGGATATTAATTTAGAAGTTAAATTAATATACAAGGATTTCTTTTTCAAGACAGGGTTGTCTGGGTACAGCTCTAGCTTTTTTCCTGGACTTCACTCTGTAGACCTGGCTGACCTCCAACTCAGAGATCCACCTGTCTTTGCCTCCTGAGTGCTGAGATTAAAGGCGTGTGCCACCACTGCCTGGTGGATATTAAAAAGCTATAACAAATAGGCTAATGCAATCTGGGATGAGATGAACAAATCAATGGAAAAAAAGAATTTCAACAGAGAAGAATCTGGAAGGAAAGAAGAAAGGGAGACAGGGAGAGACAGGGGGTAGCAAAGAGAAAAAAGCTCAGAAGTTAGAAAGGTAACTGAGGGGCCTGAGAGACAGCTCTGCCATTAAGAGCAAAAATGGCAAAGAGCAAACATTCCCAGGGTTTGGCCTAGATATTGGTAGAACCCGGGTTATATTGGTTTACTTGAACCAAAGAATGGAAGAGGAACAGGAAGCCGTGGAGAACCTGAAGAGCATCCGGAAGCATTTGACTTCTAATACTGCTTACAGAAAAACTAGGGTCCGAGACATCCACCTGGAAATGAAAAAGCTGACCGTGTGTGGTCACAAAGGGACCCTGCATGTCATCTGTTTCCCATGTATGCCATGCACATCTTCATTCAGATGGACAGCGACTAGAACTCCAGACATCACACCACCCACGGTGCCATGGCTGGTGGGGCTTTCAAGTTTGAGAATTTGAGAGTGATTGCAGACTTGCAGCTGGATAAATTGGACTGATTCAATTCAGGGCTGCTTTAGTTGACTTGGTTGGCTTAAACAGCAAAGCAAAATGTTACTAGTTTGAAAACCCCACAAAGCCAGCAGTGGTGGCACACGCCTTTAATCCCAGCACTTGGGAGGCAGAGGCAGGCGGATCTCTGTGAGTGTGAGGCCAGCCTGGTCTATAGAGTGAGTTCCAGGACAGGCACTAAAGCTACAGCGAGAAACCCTGTCTTGAAAAACAACAAGAAAAAGAAAAGAAAAAGAAACCCTACAAATCCTGAGCTGTAAAAAAACAAACAGAAGAAACAAGCTCCACTGGGAGCAGAAGCCAGGAGCAAATCCAGCCCTGGGAGCCAATCCAGTCCTGGGACACTGGCAGACCAGGACTGAGCCAACGACCTGACTCAGAGTCTGCGACCTGCACCGGAACCAGAGTGGGGCTGAACCAGTTACCTAAGACACAGAGAGAACAAGCTCCACCAGGAGCAAACCCAGTCCTGGGACACGGGCGGATCAGGATTAAGCTAGTGACCAGATCCAGAGTCAAGGATCTCCACCAGAACAGGCGGAGTAACTGCTGAGCAAGTGAGCCAGAGCCAGAGCCAGAGACCGCTGAGGGTCTGGACGTGAATCTGGGACCTTCAAGGGAGTAGACCTAAGCCAACACCCTGGTGGGTCTAGAACCTCCCAAAGCCGGAGCCAGGATCTCTGTCAGCCTGGGCATGAGTGAACCTGGTTCTTCCAAGGGAATAGGCAGGAACCAGAGATCTCGGCGGGGCCAGGCACGAGTCTGGGACCTCAGAGAGACTATATTAAACCCCACACACTAATAGTAGGAGACGTCAACATTCCCCTCTCACCACTGGACAAGTCAATCAGACCAAAAAATGAACAGAGAAATAAAAGAACTAACAGATGTTATGACTCAAATGGATTTAACAGACATCTATAGAATATTCCATCCAAACAGAAAAGAATATACCTTCTTCTCAGCACCTCATGGAACCTTCTCAAAAATTGACCACATACTCAGTAACAAAACAAACCTCAACAAATAGAAAAAATTGGAATAACCCAATGTTCCTTATCAGATCACCATGCTTTAACACTAGAAGTCAACAGCAATACTAATTTCAGAAAACCCACAAACACATGGAAATTAAACAATGCTCACCCGAATCATCAATGGTCAAGGAAGAAATAAAAGGGGAAATTAAAGACTTCCTAAAATTCAATTAAAATGACCATACAACATATCCAAATTTATGGGACACAAGGAAAGCAGTGTTCAGAGACAAGTTCATAGTACTAAATGCCTACATAAGGAAGCTGGAAAAATCCCACACTAGTGAATTAACAGAACATTTGGAAACTTTAGAACAAAAAGAAGCAAACTCACCTAAGAGAACTAAATGGCAGGAAATAATCAAATTGAGAGCTGAAATCAACAAAATAGAAACAAAGAAAACCATACAAGGAATCAATGAGACAGGCCCAAGAGAACACCCAGTCATTGTTGCCCCCAACTCCTTTCTCCAACTTTCTCACGACACTGTGACTCTCTCCATCAGCTGAGTTCTGCCTTCTCTAGTTTGCTGGAGTAAGTTAGCACAAGACGCAAAGGAGCAGAGAAAAACCAAGTGACTGACTGTCACACTTTCCCGTACACTAAAGGCTCAAGTTTGAAAGGCTAAAACTAGCTCTTGTAGTCCAGTCTGGCTTCAAACTCACAGAGATCCGCCTGCCTCTGCCTCCCGAGTCACCACCGCCCAGCTATGACGAGATTTTTATATGTTGTTACCATTTAGCCCAGGTTCCTAGTCTAGGAAAACCTCAGAGTTGGATTGCAACTTATTGTTAACTTTTCAGGGCATAAGAAAAAACCTTGTCACAAGTATCAGCTTTAAATGAAACATGCAAGTCCCTATTATAAAAGGCATCACAGGGCAGACTGAGACCAGATAAGCGACCGTAACTTTCAAAGCTTCCCCAGTTTTGCAAAGGCCATTTCAAGCAGGCTACATGGCCAGCAAGTTCAAGGGACCCCCTGCCGCTCCCTACCATCTCATCATCACTAGGCTCACAAAAGCACACCGCTGCCCAACTTCTGAAATGTGGGTTCGGGAAGTCTGAGCTCAGGTCCTCTGCTTCCCCAGCAAGCACTGGAACAACCGCACCTTCTCCCTAGCCTAAGAAAAACTGCTCTCTGCTGAATGGAGAGCTCATGCGGAAGCATGAAGTGGAACACTCAAGACGGCTTCAGTGTGTTCAGTGCACACAAGCGATGACTATGAGAATTATACTTCCTGGTGTCGCTCCTTCAGTAATAAAATTCCACTTGCACAGTTTGTAGATCAGAAACCCTTCATTTATCAAGGAATTAGTGAGCTGTATTATATGAGTGACCTCTGTTCCAGGGGATGGAGATACAATAAAACTAGCAAATCCCTCCCAAGAAGGAGCCTAGCAGAAGGAAATAGGCCATAAACAGTAGACTAGGGTGATAAGAATTGTGTAAGTCGATATCTAGTGCCACATAAAAAAAATCAATTCTGGAAATACTTTATTTGGGATCAGTAAGAGAAAAATCTACTGTAAAAGAGAAATTTATAGCATAGAGTTTATTTTCCATGTAAAAGAAGTCTTGGTCGGACTTGGTTGCACACGACTTTAATTCCAGAACTCAGGAGGTGGAGGCAGGTGGATCTCTGAGTTTGGGGCCAGCCTGGTCTCCAAAGAGAGTTCTAGGACAGCCAGGGCTGTTACACAAAGAAACCCTATCTCAAAAAATCAAAACAAAGTCTTGAGAAGTCTTGAGGAGGCAACGGTGGCAAGTTTATATCCAAGCTCCTTCTAACTTTCCCCTCCATCCCCCTTGTCAGGCAGAGGCCTTCGTTCTCACGCCCCTGGGGCGTTGCTAAACTCCAGAAGTCACATTGTCATCTACATAACTGGACTGTGATGGAAGCCCGTTAGAAGGAGACACAGGTATGATGGCAACATGCTGGCAATCCCAGCGCCTGGAGACTGAAGCAGGGGGGCTGCCTGCCCCGTGAAACCTGGTCTCCATAGAATTAAATTAAATGAAACTAAGCAGATAGAAGAAAAAGCAAGTACTAGCTTTAGTTATCTGGGCCGTGCCTCCATATCAGGCCATGTGGAAATAAGGTTTTTGTCAGGTGTGGGAAGGATTGTTTGGTTTCTTTTCAAAGTGGGTGGCAAGGAGCCCAGAGGATAATTAGCATACTGTTCTCAGAGAAGGAGAGTGATTAGTAGAAATTGTAACAGTGAAAGTCCCATGGGAAACAAAGGGTCTACACAGGAGCTCTGGGGGGAGGGTGGTCAAGATGGGGTTTCTCTGTGTAGTCCTGGCTGTTTTGGAGTTTACTCTGTAGAACAGGCTGGCCTCAAACTCAGAGATCCACCTGCCTCTGCCCCTCAAGTGCTGGCTGGGAGTAAAGGCGTGGGCCACCACCACCTGGCTCAAATGAGCTAGTCTCACGCAGCTGGAATTCCACGGGTGCAGGGCAATAATCTAAGGCTAGTGGCCATGATGTTGCCGAAAAGCTAAGGTCTAGAGGAACACGGGGATTAAGGGGTTCAGAATCACGGCGAGAGGGACTGGCTGAGAGACTTTGACTATGACTTTGGTTGAGGAAATGTTTACACCATTGAAATGCAGCCCCGTGGGGAGAGGCAACAGAATATAAATATCCTGACTTCCCTTCCCGCCTGCCTCCGCTCTCGGGTCTACGTTCCCTTTATCTTAATAACTGGAACTGAAAGTTACTAAAGCCCTGGGCATGCCAAGTTTTGAAATATCTTGGACATCACATATTTTGACGGCTCGAGCCAAAGACCGGCTAGAACCAACTGTTCTCTGCCTCTTAGCTTGCTTGACTTTGAGTCCGAGCTTCTCACCTGGTGTTCTGAAGACACCCTCTACGTGTGCTGGGAAAAACTGGTTGCCCGACTTGCTGTCCCTCATTAGTAGGAACACGGAGCTCCTGCATGCTTCTAAAGATAGTTCAGGATTCCTTACGGCACCTGGTCCACACAGCAGCCGTGAGTTCAGGTGAGGAGCTTGTAGTCAGCGGTGAAGGGAAGGCTTCCACCACAGCCCCACAGAAACTGCCGCTGCTAGGCTAGGACAATAGAAATGCTGTCAACACCGAACATCTGGAGCTCAAATCCTAAGTCACTTCCGGTGTAATCTTGGGAAATCGAGCACTCAGGAGCCCTAGTAGCTCTACCATAAATTAGGCCTATGAATAATATTCATAAGGCCTATAAATAACAAAAATTCAATGACAAGACAAATATTGAAATGGGCTTGACACATTCTCTACAAGTAAGCTGCACAGCGTAAAACAGGCTTCTTATGAAAGTCTTTCTCATCACACCCTGAGGTGTTTGTTACTGTAGTCACCGGCCTTAGGGACACCAAATCTTGGTCCCTAAGAAGTACCTCAATTCTCTGCTATCCCTTTTCACACTAGATGACCCAGGTTCAGGCTGTGGAAAGCACCCAGCTGTTCTGATGGAAGAGTGATGTGGGAGTCCCCTCCCCTCTGTGTGCTGTCATCACCATGAATGAATAAAGAAACTGCCTTGGCCTGTTGATAGGGCACAACTTAGGTATGCAGGGAAAACTGGACTGGATGGAGAAGGAAGGTGAAGAGAGACGCCATGGAGCCTCCGCCACAGTCAGACATGCCGGAACTTTAGCTGGAGAGCCACTGTCACGTGGCGATACACAGATTAATAGAAATGGGCTAAATTCATATGTGAGAGTTAGCCAATAAAAAACTAGAGCTGGCTGGGTGGTGGTGGCACATGCCTTTAATCCCAGCACTCGGGAGGCAGAGGCAGCGGATCTCTGTGAGTTTAAGACCAGCCTAGTCTACAAGAGCTAGGTCCAGGACATGCTCGAAAGGTACAGAGAAACCCTGTCTTGAAAAACAAACAAACAAACAAAAGAAAGAAAAACCACCAAAAAAGAAAGAAAGAAAGAAAGAAAGAGAGAGAGAGAAAGAAACTAGAGCTAATGGGCCAAGCAGTGATTTAATTAATACAGTTTCTGTGTAACTTATTTCCGGGCTGAGCAACCGGGAACCCACACGCAGCCCCCTCCTACAGAAGAGCAGAACAGGGAGTTTGGCGGGAATGTGCGATGTTACTCAGTAGTCTAAGGTGTGACTGGAAGTTGAGTTCCCACTATATGAAAGGCATGAACGAGAACAGCACAGTACAGAGGTGTGAGCATAGAGGCTGGTGCTAGACAGCCTGGGGTCTAGATAACTGTGAGAGTCTACATTGTTGAGGTCACAATGGTGTCTCAAACGTTAAATAAGATGATCTCTAATAAGTTCTATTAGCACAGAACATGCCATATAAATTTTTATTCTTTACTGTTTTGTAAGTATAATGGAGGTTTACACAGTAGATTATAAGCCTTCTAAGAACATACATACCTTGGAAAAGGAAGATGGGAAAATAATGCTTCCTTTTATGGGAGATAACATCCATGTACCCATTCTACACTTATAGACTCTACAGGCTTTTTACTGTCACCATGTGATCCAGATGTGATCATCCTAATGCAGACGTTGGTGCTAAGGCCCAGATAAGGACATTACTTATGCTGTATAGTGTTAGAGACAGAATTCAATCCTGATCTAACACTAAACCCCATAATTGTATCTTAGTAATCACGTGGATCTGGGAGGGAAGGAATGTAGTTTCGCTGTTACATCATGCTGTTGTTTTATTATCCTCTTAGCTATCATAACGTGTTCAGTGTATGTTTCCATGATGATAAAGGATGTATATTCAGTATTGTGCCTTTGGATCATGTATACAAGAGCCACTGAGTCTACTTTTTCCAAGCAAACACAAGTTATATCAGAGGGAAAAAAAAGAATTCTTTTTCAGGGGGAGATAAAGGGATGGAAAAAAAGAAGGGAGTGTGGGGAAAAGGAAGTGAAGATATTTGCTGACTAGAAAAGACCATAAACGTAGTCTAATGCTGATGAGCACAGGCGTGCAGGAAGTGATCTGAAACAGAATCAGCCTCTGCCTGGAGGAGCAAGCAAGTTAGCTGAGCAGTGGAGCCCAGGCTAGACCCAAGGATAGGCCGATTCCTGATGCTGAACCAGCAGGGTGCAAGCGTGTGAGAAGACAGGAGGCACGGTTTGCTGGTGACCCTCAGGGAGGCTGCTAAGATGGCTTTTGGAAAGACCTTTTATCTGAAGTATGTAGGAATGGCTGGTCCATAAGAAACAGGGTAAACTCAGGAGCAAACAGGTAGGTCGGGCAGATGGGAAACAGAGGGAACGGGGAGGAAGGAGTGGAGAACATTTAATGTGTAGAGTTTATACAAGTCAAACTATCTATTAGACATTTTACCTACTACGACAGAAAAACAAAACCACATGTCGTCCGAGAAAGCAGAATAACAACAAGCAATCTTTTGAGTGTTTACGAAGTGTCCAGTGCTGTAGCAGCACACTGAATGCTTTCTTTCCTTTTTTAATCTTAACTTCCTGAGGGGAGGATTCCACGCTTGAAAAGTTAATCACGGCTTAGTTAGGGGCGGCTAGAGATCCCTAAGCCTGATCTACCGGAATAATAAAACTCACTTTGCGGCTGGGCCTACTGGCACATACAGTTCCAGTACTCAGGCGGCTAAGGCCTACTGTGGATACTGAGTTCTAGGCCAGTCTGAGCTACATAGTGAGGCCCTGTCTCAAAACCCCCAAATAATTTAGGTGAATAAATACAGTGCATTTTTATCCCCTCCACATTTCTGTTCATTGTTGTATGGTTTTTAAATGTATTTGCATATGCTTGCCATTCCAGAAAGAGTACATATTTATTGTAGAAAAATTGGTAACTTATAGGAAAGTAGTAAGACTTGCAAGCATATGTTATTTTGTTATTTTTAATTTCTTCGTGTATATATGTGCCTTCATGTTCCCATGCATGTCAACTCATGTGTGCATGCAGGTGCTCCTATGTGCACATGCTTGGAGCGGCCTGAAGCTGACATTGCGGTGTCCTCCTTGGCTTCTCTCCACTTTATTTACTGAGCCCGGCTCTCTCACTGAACCAGAAGCTCTCAGCTCAGCTAGTCCCGCAGCCCGCTTGCCCTGGGATCCCATCTCTGCTGGGATTGCAGATGCCCACCTGACTTTACATGTTCTGAGCAGGCGCTTTGACTACTGAGCCATCTCTGAGTCCACAGTTAAAGAAGTACAAGCTAAAACCCACGCCTAAATATTCCCATGCTTGTACTCCCATCTTCCTTCTAGAGAATCCCCGTTCACTCAAAGGAAAGGTAAAAGTTTAAATTTACGTTTGATCTGCTATGAAGGCTTTAGTGTTTGCTATGATCTCGGCCCTTTCTACTTTGTATCACAGGGTGATGTCTACCAACCTCCCCCTCCTTCTTTCAGATAATTTCAGGACTAGTCAGTATGAGACACAACTGGAGTTTTAGTAAAGATACATGCTTAAGACTTTGTAAAAGGTTTCTTATTTATTTTATTCTTACTTTATTTTTCTTATTATTTTTATGTATGTGTGCGTTCCTGCATGAGTTTATGCACGTCATGTTTGTACAGGTGCCTACAGAGACCAGAGGGTGTCAGATACCCTAGCCATCATCCAAGCTACTTTAACATACACTTCACATATACGGAATAAGATAAAGAAAGACACAGCCCAGAGCATGGGTGCGGTCTCCTCTAAGAAGTGTCTCTGATCATCATTTTCTTTTGAGATATCCTTTTTTTTATTAATTTACAAATTATTAGAATTTTAATTTTGGTGCCAGAGAGATGGCTCAGCAGGTAAGGAAGCTTGTGTCCATGCTTGGGAACTTGAGTTCAATCCCTGGAACGTACACAGTGAAAGGAGACAGCCACCCCTGACAGCTGTCTTCTAACCTACACACACACACACACACACACACACACACACGTCTCTCTCTTTTCTTTCTCTCTCCCACATGCATACATACTCACACACACACACACAAAGCAAATGTAATACATTTTCAAACAAATATTAACTTTACCTATTGCATGCTGTACTTTAATTCATCCATTTGTTTTGTTTATATTGTAGTTTGATACGAAGTTTTTCCACTCTTACTAAGCCAAGCTCCTGGAATTTTCTTTCGTTTTTCTTTTGAGATCTTCCCTTGGACAAAGCTGCTCCATCCCAAGATTGGCGATTATCTCATCTACTGACTGGATTTTGAAGAGGAAGGCTGGGGGTTCCCAGAAGAGGGAAGGGGTTGGTGTATTCAAGGCAGATGTGATGACAGGCCTATGCAGATAGAAGCAGCAAGGAGGTTCGGAGGCTCCCATGGAAATTTGAGAACATGGGTTTGTGATAGGCAGGCAGGCAGGAGAAAGAAGATGGGCTCTGGGGCCTTTAGAATGGGGCCATGAAGCTGGTAGTGGTTTGTCCAACAGGAAATGCAGCTTCATTGCAACTGGTTCACAGAAAAAATTTTCCAGTTGGGAAAAGAATGCTGCATAACCATAGGTTTGCTAGGCATTGCACAAATGCAAGGACCTGAAAGGACCAGGATGCTGCAATCCAGGCCCCAGATAATGACAGATTTAATTGGCACAGCTGGCTGGAGAAATGGACAGGAGGAGGCAGGTCCAAGAGATGTTCCTGTAAGGAAAATATGGAAGATCTGCCGCAAGAACAAATCTAGGCTTTACAACCTTCTGCGCTAAGGGGCAGACCAAAGAAAGAGGTTGTTTGCAGAGTATGTAAGGCTTGTGTTTCCGTGGCAGCTGGAGGGGCCTTCCAAGGACAGACTGATATTAAGAAGGACATGACAGGAATGAGGAAACCTAGGATAGCGTCCGATGCTCTGGTTTCAAGGGCATGTCCGCAATCTGTCCCTGAGTTAAGAGGAGAGAGCGACACCCTGGACCTGGACAGATGAAGAACACTCAACATCAAGCCGGAACCCCGGGGCCGTGGTGCTTCTTCCTTAGTACAGGACTCTGAGCCAAAGCTTATGTCGGATGGGAGAAAATGCTTCTTTCTCTGTCCTTGGGAATACTTGGGGACGAATCAGTTAATGAGCACAAAGCCTTAAAAGGCAGAATTCTGGTAAATGATGACCTCCCAGCTCGGCATCCAACTTAGGGTGAGACCCTGTGACTGGAGTTGCCAAAACAAACACAGACGCTCAGCTGCATTTGAATTTCATATAAACAATGAAAAAGCTTCGGTGCGGTCAGCAGCAGCGAGCGGAACTGCTGCCCTGGGCAACGGCTGGTAGTGGCCCAAGGAATGCTATTCAGTGACCTCTAGTTACTGAAAACCAGGACTCGTGCTCACATGCTCGCTCATTCTCTCTCCTCTCTCAGATTTATTACTATTATTATTAGTAGTAATAGTAGTAGTAGTTGTGTGTGTGCATGTGTGTGCACGCATGCGTGCACACAAGCATGTGCACATGTGCCTGTTCCCTGTCTGCGTGCCCAAGGAGATCAGAAGCATCAGATCCCTGGAGCAACCATGAACTGCCCAATGTAGGTGCTGGGTGTCAAACTTGGGTTCCCTGCCAGGGCAGTACCAGCTCTTACTCACTGAGCCATCTTTCAAGCTCCAGACCAGGGATCTTCTTTGCCATGAGAAGGATTTCAGGGTAAGCCAGTGTGGAGTACAGTTAAAGTTTACTGAGAAGAGATTTTTAAATGCCTATTTAAGTGTGGAGATTATTAGAAAGAGAGAGGATGTGGGCTTCTCAAAGACAACTATGTTTGAGTATCTTAGCATTATCCATGTATAAAATTTTAGTGGCTTTCAAATTATATATGAAAGAGATAAAAAAACATTTCTCCTCTTTCCCCCATCTTTTTGTTTTGTTTTGTTTTTGAGGCAGGATTTCTCTGTGAAACGGCTCTATCCGTTCTGGAACTCTCTTTGTAGACCAGGCTGACCTTGAACTCACAGAGATCTTCCTGCCTCTGCCTCCTGAGTGCTGGGACTAAAAGTGTGCACCACCCTGGCTATTTTCCTCATATTATTTATTTGAGACAGGGTTTCTCTGTGCTGCTTTGGAGCCAGTCCTGGAACTAGCTCTTGTAGACCAGGCTGGCCTTGAACTCACAGAGATCTGCCCGCCTCTGCCTCCCGAGTGCTGGGATTAAAGGCGTGCGCCACCACTGCCAGGCTTTTTCCTCATCTTCAAAAGCAATGGATTATGGAATGTCTGTTGAGCAATGGATTATGGGATGGCTGTGGTGGTGCCTCTGAAAGGATTTCAGTGAGATGAGGTAAAAATCGTGTCACAAAGGCTTCGCAAGAGGGTGAAAAAAAATTTTTTTTTTTACTGTAAATGGGGTTTCTTCTGAGAGTCCTAGAAAATTATAGGTTTTCAACTGGGAAAAGTGTCAGAGGGATGATTAGGCCTCTGTTGATACTTTAAATTATTATTAAAAACAGGAGCCTCTCCTGGAACTAGCTCTTGTAGACCAGGCTGGTCTCGAACTCACAGAGATCCGCCTGCCTCTGCCTCCCAAGTGCTGGGATTAAAGGCATGCGCCACCATTGCCCGGCTCATAAAAGTGATATTGTTCCTGTATAGGATTGCCAATAGTTGGGAAGGGAAAACCAGCAGGAAATGTCAACTTCCCAAAGAAGAGAAGTTACCAATAAAGCAAGAAGAGACGAGAAGCACGGTATAAATGGATTAATCAACTTGGTTGTTTGTTTTGATTTTCCAGACAGGGTCTCACCATGTAGCCCTGGTTGGCCTGGGACTCAATATGTAGACCAGGCTGGCCTCAAGCTCATAGATCTGCAGGGGCGCTAGGATCAATGGTGAATGTTACAACACCTGGCCCCAACTAGATACTTTGGAGATGTCCTGCCGGGAGCTTATAATGAGTCTGAACGTAATTCCTCTAAGCCAGCTGTTAAGTGTGGTGTGGGAGCCACTGTGTGCTGGACTCAGGTCTCGGCATTAGGTGCCCCGATGAAGGCGGTGTTGGAAATCACAAGAAGAGGAGGAAGAGATGACGTCTGGAGGAGTGTGTGTGTTGGGGTGGGGGAACAGCATGACTCAGGCCATGGAACCCAATCGGGAGCTGCAAGTGGGGTTCTGAAGCTCAGATGGAACGTCTGCAGATGTTGTCCACAGCTGGGGAGGTAAGCAGGCACTGAAAAGAAGCTCCAAATGGATGCGTCATCTCTCACATGAGCACACGTTAGCGCCACTCAGCAGTGATTTCCTTCAAACTGAAAGCTTCCTTCCTGGAGGGACAAAGGAGGCCCACAGGACTCCCAAAACTTCGAAGACTCAGGAAGCCCAGAGAGTTACAGGTCTCACAAGGCCCCTCCCCTGAGGCTATATATTAGTGGTAACCAATCGCTGGGCAGTGCAGACTCTCAGGTCAGCTGAGCTGTCTGCCAGTTAGGGAGGAGACTCCAAAGCTGGAGCGTTCATCACCCATCCCTAGAAGACGCTTTTCAGGGATGTAGCTGTCTGTGAGTCAGCCATGGCCCTGTAAAGAAGCCCATAAACTCACCGGCTCACCAAGCGAGACTTGGGTGAAATAGCCTGTGGTCTCTTTTCAGTCTCTCCAGGAAAAGTCACATGATGAGGCAGGTCACCTTTCACAGCAGGGAAGATGATGCACAGTTGAACCATGGGCTGCAATTCCAGGCTCTCTGACACTGAAAAGTGCAGACACAGATACCATTCATTTCTTGGTTGGGATTGGCCAATGTTGTACTGACAAATATTACTTCAATACTTTAGACTATTTAGACCTAGGGTATGTGGAGGTGTGGCATGTACCCGAGGAATTAGAGCCCAGTAGCCAGAGTCTCCTGAAAACTGAACCAACACCACACAGCCACTGCAGCTGTTTGTTGTACCATGTTTATAGGGTGGTCCAAGATGGCACAGTCTGCCAGACACAGCCCAGAGAGACTGCCCACAGGCAGTTGTGTGCAACCTTGACTTCAAAGCCAGCCAGCAGTATTTCAGGCATCACTCAGCTACAGAGATAAGTCCAAGGTGAACCTCTGGAACATTCAGAATGTCACTCATGAAGGCCCTGACAGAGCATGCCTACTGGGTGTGGAGAGGTAACTACCAGTGCTGTCACCATAAGCTGGTCTTCCCAGCATTAGCAACAGCATGGACACCCTGTACATCTCCTTACAGCTCTTTGGCCACTTACTGGACCGTGGGAACCTCAAGTACAAGAGAAAAATCACAACTATAGGAAGAATAAGAAAACCCCGTAGAATGATGTCATTATTCCAAGTTAGGAGCACAGTGGCAGGATAGAGACCCGGCCTCAGCTAACCCATGGCTGTTTGCATCCCTGAGTTTCAAAGAAAGGCAAGTCATCACAGGGTACTCAGGGTTCTCAAATCCACAGATTGCTTAGCACTGTGGGGCACCTCAGGGCATTGCAACATTACTGACTGGTCTTGGCAGATTCTTGAAAGTATATTGAAGGTCATTTCTCTTCCATATAGAGATTTCTAGGGGAGAAGTAAAATGGCCTTCTTACGTTGACGTCTTATGGGTAATTATGGAGCTTCTACCAACAGCAAACGTGATGCCAAATACAGTCTGCCCAACAAGGGTGGAAGCCAACTTGAGCGCAGCCCATGTTGCTTTGTGAATTGGTATGTGAACTGCCCATTCCTTACGGACTTATGTTTCCATCTTTATAGGTTTTCACAATTTCACTTTTCACCAAACACCGTTTCCCCCACCCTTACAATATTAATTCATCTTTCTTTTGAGATTACAAAATGAAATAAATTGAGGACTCAGGCTTGGGGGAGGAAAAGAAAGGAAAGACGTAAAAGAAAAGGCATTTCTGTATTAATGACTTTGGTCAACTTCAAGTAGCATCCATAGTTCAAGGGAAGTAGCAATCAATGGAAGACCACACATTAATTAAATGCCAGGGGGCTGGGCCAATCCTTGAATAACTCCAACGTTCTCTCTGGATACCTCAGAGCTGCTGTGAGTGGCTGTCCTGAAACAAGTCGATTATCTGCTTGAGGCGAGGTAGAAGTGCAGTATCTTCCGACAACAAAATGCCGAGCAGGATTGTGTTTTCTTTAGTCCACTCTTCTTCAAGTTCTTAAACTCCGTATTGGAGGGAAATCTTCTGTCAGTCAAGAGAGCACAGGTGAGAGGGGAATCAGGATGGAAGATGATAAAAGGTTCCTGCTGGTGAACCCTGGAGAGAACCTCCCAGAGCACAGCAGAGGACATCCGCTGTGTGTGCTGGGGAGGTGCTGGGACCTCTGCAGCCTACCTGATGGGAAGCCGGGTCCCTCAGCTTAGAGCTCTTTTACCAGCACAAGATTGTTATAAGGCCAGAGACTAAAGGACCCACTATTGTTTTTAAGAGCATGCCAATAATTTATAACCACTGTTTAAAAAAAAATCTCAGGAGTTATTTTCAGACAGGAAGCCCAAGTCTCAAAAACAATAAATCACTGTTAGTTCAAGTTCACATACCTAAAAGTGTTCAGAGCAGAACTTGGGGCTTATGTTTTCCTAATCCTAAATGATTCGTTCTCCAATTCAATACTATCTGCCTTTTAAACAATTTGTTGTAAACATACAATAAAACGTACCAATAACACTCTGATTTTATTGGATTATCTGGGAACTCTTGGATTCAAGAAACTATTGTCAAGAGGTGTGGCCTCTAAGTTCTGCCACCTTTTTCTGGTCATAAAAATTATTTACTCCTCAGCCGTTAAAGGCTGGTCTCACAACCAAAAATATAAGAGTTCGGTTCCCAGCACCCATGGCTGTCTCTCCGGCCACACACACACAAAAATAAAAATAATAAAGCCGGGCGGTGGGGGCGCACGCCTTTAATCCCAGCACT
>NC_022023.1:8600882-8609384 GCF_000317375.1 Microtus ochrogaster
TCGAAAAACCAAAATAAATAAATAAATAAATAAAATAAAAATAATTATTTACTGAACACATGCATCATTGTGACAAGTTATTTATAGCAACCATCTAATCAGCCCTAGAACCATAGGTATGTGAGTGTGTGTCAATACATAGTTTTGTGTGTCACCTGCTCAGTCTCATATACCAGTAATGGAATAGATTAGAGTGTTAGCATTCTCAAGGCAGAAGAGTTAGCTCATTGCTTAACACTGGCTGTTCTTGCAGAAGACCTAGGTTGGATTCCCAGCACCCACATGGCCCCTCCACGCACACACCAAGATGCACATGGTGAACAGATATGCAGGTAAAACACACACACATAAATTATACATAAGTCTTAAAAGAATGTTAGCATTCTAGACTTGAATTGTCTTTCTCTAAACCAAATCCTAAATCTTCAGACCGGCCAGGCAGTGGTGGCGCATGCCTTTAATCCCAGCACTCGGGAGGCAGAGGCAAGTGGATCTCTGTGAGTTCGAGGCCAGCCTGGTCTACAAGAGCTAGTTCCAGGACAGGAACCAAAAACTACGGAGAAACAAACCCTGTCTCAAAAAATCAAAAAAAAAAAAATCTTCAGATGATTTGCTCTTGTTGCAGGAGTCACAGTGAATGCAAAGTATACTTTCACCTAAAACAAATTTATTCATTACTGGCATACAAGTGTTAAATTACATTATAGCTTTCCTTCCTTCCTTCCTTCCTTCCTTCCTTCCTTCCTTCCTTCCTTCCTTCCTTCCTTCCTTCCTTTCTCCCTCCCTCCCTCCCTCTCTCTCTCTTTCTTTCTTCCCCCTCTCTCCCTTCCCCCTTCTTTCCTTTGTTCCTTTCTTTCTTTTTTTGTTTTGTTTCTTTTCTTTTCTTTTGGTTTTTCGAGACAGGGTTTCTCTGTAGCTTTGGAACGTGTCCTGGAACTAGCTCTTGTAGACCAGGCTAGCCTCAAACTCACAGAGAATCTCCTGCTCTGCCTTCCAAGTGCTGGGATTAAAGGTATGCACCACTACTGCCCAGCTTCTTGTTTGTTTTATTGATATAAATTTTCTCTGTGTAGCCTAGCGGTCCTGGAACTCACTCTGTAGATCAGGCTGGCCTTAAACTCAGAGATCTACCTGGCTCTGCCTCCTGAGTGCTGGCACTAAAAGGGTGTGCCATCACTACTTGGCCCATCATAGCATATTATAAGTAAAATTTGTTTTTGCTGTTTTTTTCCTCCTTTCTCCCATTGATTATTTGAAATGTTTTAGATGGGAGTAGCATCATTATAACTCTCCAATCAACTCTGACATTGGGATTGGTTTTACTTCTTTTTTTTTTCCGTTTATTTATTTATTAAAGATTTCTGTCTCTTCCCTGCCACTGCCTCCCATTTCCCTCCCCCTCCCCCAATCAAGTTCCCCTCCCTTGTCAGCCCATAGAGCTATCAGGGTTCCCTGCCCTGTGGGAAGTCCAAGGACCACCCACCTCCATCCAGGTCTAGTAAGGTGAGCATCCAAACTGCCTAGGCTCCCACAAAGCCAGTATGTGCAGTAGGATCAAAAACCCATTGCCATTGTTCTTGAGTTCTCAGTAGTCCTCATTGTCCACTATGTTCAGCGAGTCTGGTTTTATCCCAGGTTTTTTCAGACCCAGGCCAGCTGGCCTTGGTGAGTTCCCAATAGAACATCCCCATTGTCTCAGTGTGTGGGTGCACCCCTCGCGGTCCTGAGTTCCTTGCTCGTGCTCCCCCTCCTTCTGCTCCTGATTTGGACCTTGAGATTTCTGTCCGGTGCTCCAAAGTGGGTCTCTGTCTCTGTCTCCTTTCATCGCCTGATGAAGGTTAATATTCAGGAGGATGCCTATATGTTTTTCTTTGGGTTCTCCTTATTTAGCTTCTCTAGGATCACTAATTATAGGGTCAATGTCCTTTGTTTATGGCTAGAAACCAAATATGAGTGAGTACATCCCATGTTCCTCTTTTTGGGTCTGGCTTACCTCACTCGGGATAATGTTTTCTAATTCCATCCATTTGTATGCAAAATTCAAGAAGTCCTTGTTTTTTACTGTTGAGTAGTACTCTAATATGTATATATTCCATACTTTCTTCATCCATTCTTCCATTGAAGGGCATCTAGGTTGTTTCCAGGTTCTGGCTAGTACAAACAATGCTGCTATGAACATAGTAGAGCATATACTTTTGTTGTATGATAAGGCCTCTCCAGCAAAGGCTATCATTGGTGTTTTTTATTTTAGCCATTCTGACAGGTGTAAGATGGTATCTTAAAGTTGTTTTGATTTGCATTTCCCTGATCGCTAAGGAAGTTGAGCATGACCTTAAGTGTCTTTTGGCCATTTGAACTTCTTCTGTTGAGAATTCTCTGTTCAGCTCAGTGCCCCATTTTATAATTGGGTTGATTAGATTTTTACGGTCTAGTTTCTTGAGTTCTTTATATATTTTGGAGATCAGATCTTTGTCAGTTGCGGGGTTGGTGAAGATCTTCTCCCAGTCAGTGGGTTGCCTTTTTGTCTTAGTGACAGTGTCCTTTGCTTTACAGAAGCTTCTCAGTCTCAGGAGGTCCCATTTATTCAATGAGGCCCTTAATGTCTGTGCTGCTGGGGTTATACGTAGGAAGTGGTCTCCTGTGCCCACGTGTTGTAGAGTACTTCCCACTTTCTCTTCTATCAGGTTCAGTGTGTTCGGACTAATATTGAGGTCTTTAATCCATCTGGACTTGAGTTTTGTGCATGGCGATAGATATGGATCTATTTTCATTCTTCTACAGGTTGACATCCAGTTTTGCCAGCACAATTTGTTGAAGATGCTCTCTTTTTTCCATTGTATATTTTTAGCTCCTTTATCGAAAATCAGGTATTCATATGCTTGTGGGTTAATGTCAGGATCTTCTATTCAATGGTTTTACTTCTTGACCATGAATACTCTAAATTAACCTTTACAAAAAAGATGCACTATGTTTTATTATTCTGTGTATGAATGTTTTGCTTGTATGTATGATTGTGTACCATTTTTTATGTCTGGTTCTCTCAGAGGCCAGGAGAGGGTGTTAGAACCCCTGGAACTAGAGTTACAGATGATTGCAAGCCACCATGTGGATGCTGAGAATCAAACCCGAGACCTCTGACAGAACAACCTCTTAACTGCTGAGCCATCTCTCCAGACCCTGAAAATTAACTTTTAAACACAAGTTTCTATTTTTGCTTAAGATCAAGACATGACTGTTTGGGGGGAGGTGGCAAGGTGGGGGAGGTGGGGGAGGGAAATAGGGAGAAGGCGGAAATTTTTTTTTCAACAACTAAAAAAAAAAAAAACAAAAAATAAAGAAAAAAATGTGAAGGGCGCTGCATTGATTCAGCTTATCCTCACACCCATTTATTGAAAAAAAAAGACATGACTGTTAAAAATACGGTATTTTCCCAAGTTTAGTTATTAATTCATTCTGACTTCATGTTCTCTCCTAACGCTGCGGTGAGACTGCTCATCCCAAGCAGTGTAGTGGCTGACACTTTTCACCAACAGTCTACCACCATCTCAACTAGATGCGAATGGCCTGGCTTTTTGAACTTTGAAATTTGCAGGGATAGCAGCTCAAGGGATGCGAAGAGGTTTTTGTTTTTTCTCACCTCTCAGTAAGGCGGGCCCTGCAATAACTTTCCTGAAGCTGTCAGATGAAGAAGGAAGTACTAAGGAATTTAGAGAGACCGGGTAGGCATGGGAACTATCTCTGCTTCTGACCGGGAAGATCCAGGACAGGATTCCTGGTGCTCTTCATAGCCTCTACTCATTTGATTGACAAATATCTACCGAGCACCTACAGCGACAACGTTGCTGTGTGGGCACTCTGGCTGTGCTCTTCAGACACACAGAAGTAGACAAGCAATAAGTCATTCTGACTTCATCTTTCCACACACAATGCCTGCAAGACGGTCAGTACTCTTGCTCTGCAAACAGGGGGCTACTAATTTCCCTAAGTTCAGTATTTTCATCTTTTTTTTTTTTTTTTTTTTTTTTTTTTTTTTTTTTTTTTTTTTTTTGGTTTTTCAAGACAGCGTTTCTCTGTGGCTTTGGAGCCTGTCCTGGAACTCGCTCTGTAGACCAGGCTGGTCTCGAACTCACAGAGATCCGCCTGCCTCTGCCTCCCGAGTGCTGTATTTTCATCTTTTAATATGTGTCTTACCTTTGTCATCCATGACTTCTTTCCTTGTCCGTGAAATGATAGCAATAATAGCAGCCTCATGAGATTATAAAACATGATACGGAGGAGTATGCTACAGCTTAGACTGATTAGCAAATTGCCCAAGCCCACACGGAAAAGAAGTGACAGTTTGGACTTTAACCTTAGTTGGTCCGGGTTATATCTGTGTGCTCAACTATTAATCTGTAGTGTCTTCATAAAGAATATATAAAAAATATTTAGAGAAGCAGTTTGATAATAGCTGATTTTCTTTTTAAATTTTAAAAACATTTATGTAGCCAGGCAGGGTGGAGCAAGCCTTTAATCCCAGCACTTGAGAAAAAGAGGCAGGAGGATTTCTGAGTTTGAGGCCATTCTGGTCTATAGAGTAAGTTCCAGGACAGCCAGGACTACATTGAACCAAAAGAAGAAACAAAACAAAACAAAATCACAAAACAGCAACAACAACAACAAAAACCAAAAAAGCAAATTTGTATGTATTCATTCTCCACACACATGAAGATCAAAAGATAACCTGCAGAAATTGATTCTCTTCCACCATATGAGCTCCCAGGACCAAACTCAGGCTGTCAGGTTTGGTGAAAAGCAACCTTACCCACTGCACCATTTCTCTGGGCCTTTACTATTTTGTCTTAAAACCATTTCACAATATTCTTAAGTAAACCCTTTCCAACGTTAAAGCGTGAAATTTTGTTCACTGAGCAACATGGGACATTTGATCTAACAGAACAATTAAACTTTTCCTTGAAGGAAATTTGAAATTTCAATCCATTTTTCACTGCATATTCCCTCTTGGCTTTTCACTCATTTTTGTTTTTATTTTTATGGCTAAAAATAGACCTTGGTCACCTTTGGGAACAACACTGGGGGGGAGAAAGGGAGGCTACCTTTGGCTGAAACTGAAAGTGAGGAGGGAGGAGGGAGGAAAGGAGCGAATATTCCTTAACTCCCTCTGTGGAACAGGCAGCCCGGACAGCCCTGTTTGCACCTGCAGGCCTCCCAGAGCTTGGCTGCTACAGCTGCTGCTTATTAGATTTTCACCACAGTGTTGCAAAATGAGGACCCAGAGCCTTAAAGAAGTTAAGTAATTTCCTCCAGGTCACATGACCAGTATTGTTGGCACAGCCTGGCCTCAAGCTCCAGTTTGTCTGCTTTCCAATCTGCGGCTTCCAGGTGGCGCCTTTCCTCTCTGCCCAGTGATGCTGAGGAAGGGATGATACTAAGTAGCTGAGGCCAGGGTCCCAGTGATGCTGAGGAAGGGATGATACTAAGTAGCTGAGTCCAGGGTTTACATCCCAGTTGTCAGACCTCACGTTTCCCTTCTTCTTGTGTTTGGAGAAATTGTGGAAACTCTCACAGATTCCTCTCTCCCATCTTCCTTCCCTCCTTCCCTCCCTTCCACTTTTCTTTTAGAGACACTGTTTGTTGTACAACAGGCTATCAGCACACCCACTATGGACTGAGAATGACCTTGAACTTCTGATCCTCTTGCCTCCACCTCCAGAATGCTGTGAGGACAACAGCTTGTCCCACTATGCCTGATTTGTAATGCCATGCCAGGCAGGCTTCTGCTTAGCCTATGGTAGATGAGAACTTTACCAAGTGAGCTGTTTCAACCCTTGGGTATCTTTCCTTTTCTTTTGGAGACGAGGTCTCCTTGAGTAGCTCTAGCTTCCTGGAACTTGCTATGTAGTCCTCGCTAGCCTCAAAGGGATCTACTTGTGGCTGCCTCCCAAACGCTAGGATTGAAAGTGTGCCTAGCAGTGGTTATTTTCTTTTTTTATAGATTCAAGAAAATAGCCACCTGCCATGGTGCACAACTCTAATCCTAACACTTAGAGTTTGAGACTATCATGGACCTTATAGCAAATTCCAGGCCAACCTGTGCAAAAGATTGAGACTTAAATATTGTTTTAAGGGCTTTTTTGAAAACCTCTTATTAGCTTCAAAAAATACCTTTTAAATTCAGAGACTAGGTGATATCTTTATCAACCCACCCCACCAGGGCTCAGGGGATATTGCAGAAGGGGACAGACAGATTGTAAGAGTCAAAGTCAAGGAGGACCACGTCAAAAGAAGCGTTATCTGGATACAGCACCGGCAGTGCACTCGTGAACTAAAGCGGCTGGAGCTGCCTTCCCAGGACCTGCCAACAGTCAAGCCAGCCAACACTTCCAACCCGTGTAGGAGAGGGCCTCGTGAGACCGCACATTTAACCAAGGAGATATTACAGGTGCCTGCCGAGGGAAAGAGTCCATTTTGTTCAGCATATGGCCCATAGGAGAGGCTCAATGGTGGATGGCCCACACCAATGAACATACAGGCAATATTAATTGCACTCAGTGAGAAAACAAACAAACAAACAAAAAAAAAACAAGTAAAATGACACAAAGTGGGGAGAAAGATGGATGTGGTCCAGGAGGCAGAGGAGGGTAGAGTCAGGGAGAATATGCTCTAAATACATTGTATTCATATATGAAATTACCCAATAATACATAATTTTTTAAATGGCTTTTAAGGCTAAATGTGGCTGGATGTGGAGGCAAGAAAACCAGGAATTCAAAGTCATCCTCAATTACATAAGGAGCCTTCTTTCTCAAAAAAAAAAAAAAAAAAAAAAAAAAAAAAAAAAAAAAAAAAAAAAAAAACAAAAAAAAAAACTAACCAAACAAATGCCTCTTAGGAGATGCTGGTTGTTGTAGAGAGAGCTAAATTCCAGTTTTCCCAAATGCCGGAGGCTTTGTGAGTGCAGTGTTTGCACCTCTCACGGGAACCTGGGGACAGGCGCTTTTCTGATGCATTGTGGGAGTTTTCCTGAAGCAACACGGCTGAGAGGTTGGAGGCTGAGCAACTTCCACCCTGAGCAGTTCGAATGGAATAAGAAGGAAGAGTTTCACAGGGTGGGGTGGACGGCAGTCCCACACTCGCCCGTGCTAGCTGTATCAGGGGCAGGTGTTTGTAAAATGCTTGGAATTGTTCTCTTGTGCACTGTAAAACCAGACAACACCAGAAACTGAACTAAATTCTGTGGAAATCACCACTGCCCTGATTTTTGCTTCTTGGGTTGCTTGGCGCGTTCTCTCTCATATGCAGATCCTAGCTCCCAACTTTCATGTGCTCTTTATGGGGGAGTGAACCATGAGCAGAGGTCAGGGATGTGGAAAGAGGACCTGGAGAGGAGGGAAAGAGGTGGGGAAAACAATGGAATGCATAGGATAAGAGAGAAAGCTAGGGAAGAGGGGTATAAGGAGAGACATGGACTGGGGGGGTGGGTGTACAGGGAAACAGGAGAGGAACAGGTTGTGGGAGAATCAACAGAACTGAGAATGTATGAAAATGCCATAAGAAACCTGTTATTTCATGCTAATTAAAAATTAAATTAAAAAATTACTTGGCTTCATGAAATCAGATGGTCTATGCCTTAGAAAAGATGGCAGTTGTAGCATTTGCATTTCAAACATTGATTTCTTAAAGAAAATAAGGTAAGTTCCAAGGCAGTCTTCTTGTTCCTACCCAGTCTCTTGCCCGTTTGCAGGATACTCAACAAACTTCTCTTCCTGGCTAGCATAAATAAAGGGTGAGTTCCTTGACCAGCTTCCTACAACCTTAGTGCTCTGTCACCTGTCTTCATATCCGAATCCTCCTCCTATACGAAAGGAAAGAAGGAAAGGCCATCGGATTTCATCGTGTCGAGTAGTTTTTTAATTAATTATGCTGATTTACATATCTGGGGAAGGAGACAGCACAGGTGTGCCATGGCCTACGCGTGGAGGTCAAAAGACAACTTGTTGGACTCAGTTCTCCCCTTCCACCATCCACTGCGGATCAAACTCAGAGACTTGGGCTTGGCAGCAGGGCCCTTTACCAGAGAAGCCGTCTCATGAAAGCCAGGGAAAGTTTGCTAACGTGCTTACTTAGATGACTCAACAGCTATAAAACACACTACGTTCTTTTCTTCTGGGAAAATAAACTTTCGCTGTGGATTTACCATGTGCCGGTCATCATGGCTGACAGAAGGGTGAAGAGTGGCCACCTTCAAGAAGTGTTCTACGTGGAGAGATGGCTCAGTGGTTAAGAGCATTGCCCGCTCTTCCAAAGGTCCTGAGTTCAATTCCCAGAAACCACATGGTGGCTCACAACCATCTGTAATGGGGTCTGGCGCCCTCTTCTGGTCTGTAGGCATACAGACAGAACATTGTATACTAAATAAATAAATAAATATTTTTAAAAAAAAACAAAAACTGGCTGGGCGATGGTGGCGCACGCCTTTAATCCCAGCACTTGGGAGGCAGA
>NC_022023.1:8610454-8614005 GCF_000317375.1 Microtus ochrogaster
GGGTTTCTCTGTGGTTTTGGAGCCTGTCCTGGAACTAGCTCTTGTAGACCAGGCTGGTCTCGAACTCACAGAGATACACCTGCCTCTGCCTCCCGAGTGCTGGGATTAAAGGCGTGAGCCACCACCGCCCGGCTAATAAAAAAAAATTTAAAGAGCTATTTAAGCAAGCAAGAAAGCTGGGCATGGTTTTGTACCCTTTAATCCTCAGGAGGCAGAGGCCGGCAGACTTCTATGATTTCCAGGCTAGCCTGGTTTAGATAGCAAGTTCCATCCAGGGATAGCAGTGAGATCCTGTCTTTTTGTTTCGCTTTGTTTTCCAAGACAGGGTTTCTCTGTGTAGCCCTGGGTGTCCTGGAACTCACTTATTAGACCAGACTGGTGTCGAACTCACAGAGGTCTGCCTGCCTCCACCTCCTGAGTGCTGGGCATTAAAGGCATGTGCCACCAATCCTGTCTTAACAATCACAGAAAAAGACGTTACCAGCACAATTATACACTGATCACAAAGTATGTTTCACAGCATACAGGCTGGACAAGTGCTCTATTGCCGAGCCACATCTCATCTTTACTACCAAGTTACTTTCAAGGCAAGCTGCCTGGGCTCAAGTCCCTAAGGCTTCTAAAGAAGTGATGTAAAATTCTTGGCCATCATCATTCTGCTTCTGTAAGAGAGTTTGCTGTCCTGCAGGAGTCTGCCTTCCTATGGGACTGTTTTCAGATGCCAGACTGAGATGCCAACGAGGAGATCTGTTAGATTCTGCCTAATCATTGTTCTGTTACTTTGAAAAATAGTACGTGTGAGGCCGGTTCAAGACTAGTCTGAACTAACTTGATAATGACCCAATAAATGTCAGATTGAAGAAGAGAAAGACGTCTTATGCAGGCAGGGAATTTGGTCTCTGACATTACTAAGCATCTACTAGGAAGGGTTTTATGTTAGTTATATATACATTTACATTTATATACATATGAACATTGAACTAATGAACATATATAAATGTATGCGCAATGTACTTAATTTCACAGCAGTCTTACTAGAAAACCATTATAATCCATTTTAATATGGAAAAACCTATTAAGAAGATGACAAAATAAGAAAACATTGGATTTCTCAGACTCATTCATATCAGAATTCAAAGTCTGACTTATGCAAGAGCAAAATGAATGTTCTTTGCCCTGGTTTAAGCTACCTGAGCTTAAGACGTATAAGGAGGGGAAAAAACTGTCTTGCATCACACAGGGAAGCAAATGGCCCACAGTACTTGCAGGGCACCAGAGACCCCTCGCCGTGTCGTCAGTTTAGGGTGAGTCTGATCACTCAGGAGGACTCAGTATAACTCACAGCTGTCCCCATCCGGGACTGGCTGGAGTCACTCTCTTTACGAACACAAAGCAATCCCAATGCTCTTCTCTTTTCTCCTGTTGTTGCCTGCAACTCATTTGGGGAAATATGCCAAATTGCATTAAGACTTTGGACACTGTAAAAATAGACATATTCAAATGCTACTCCAAAATGCCTCTCTGAGAATCTAGCATCTTCCTTAAATATATTGACTGTTAAATAGGATGGGGACTGTGGACACATAATTAAATAACTCTGACAGAGTCCTGAGCTGTTGAAAGAAAACAGCCTGATTATTCGCGACTGATGTTACAGTTGCATGTGTGACTCTGTCTCGTTATCTGTCTCTAGGAAATCCTGTCTGTTTATATTTTACTCTTAACAGTCATCAACTAGACAGTTTCTTTCCATATGTGTTGTTATTTTTTATCCTTAGCATTTTCTGTGACTAAATAAATACCTGCGTTGTAACCAGTTAGTGTTTGCTGATCCCAGCAAGGTAATTGGTTGCATGGCTGCTTAGTATTTTGTTCCCAAAGCTAATTAGACACTTGATATACCAAAATCCCTAAAGAAGACAGTTTAAAAAAAAATCACTAGGGCCAAATGTAAATATTAGCAAGAATAGCTAACTATAAATAAACAAGCACATATTCCCCAGGTGTTGGCTTTCAAAGTAAAAGTGTGAAAATGACATAATAACTCTAGAAAAATAAACTGGGTGTAGTAGCTCACAACCATAAATGGAATATTTGGATCGGGAGTTGAAAGCCAGCCTTTGCTACATAACAAGTCTGAAGCCAGCCTGGGCTACAAGGAGACACTGTCAACAAATACACACACATTTCACGTTTGTCAAATATGGACTCTAATGCCGGGCGATGGTGGCGCACGCCTTTAATCCCAGCACTCGGGAGGCAGAGGCAGGCGGATCTCTGTGAGTTCGAGACCAGCCTGGTCTACAAAGCTAGTTCCAGGACAGGCTCCAAAGCCACAGAGAAACCCTGTCTTGAAAAACCAAAAAAAAAAAAAAAAAAAAAAATATGGACTCTAATAAAGAAGGAAACTGAATCCAGTGTAGTGATGCTGGCATTCTGGAGGCAGAGCCAGGAGGAACATGAGTTTGAGGGGAGCTTGAACTATGAGGAGCCCTTGAGTTTAAAAAGAGAGGTGGGGTGAGAACAGGAGAAAGGGAGGGAGACAACGAGAGAGAATTTCATGCCAGATTAGCTAAGAGAGAGAGAGAAAGAATTCGCTCCTAGATCCAAAGAGCAAAGCAGAGGAGGGGATGCCCCAAGACTGCTCACATCTGCAAATTCCTGAGGAGAGCAGCCTCGCTCTGTAAGAGAACTCAAACAAAGACTAGAGGACGGAGTCTCCAGGAAGAGACTCTATAGCTGTCCCTCTCTCAGCTTCTCCAGAGAAGGGAGTGCATCTTGGTCAGCCACATTTCTTTCTTAAGGTCTCTCACAGCTACTGACAAAGAGCAAGGTTTTGGCAATGGGCTGGATAAATCTAATAGGCTCTCCTGGGAGGCAGGCATTCTCTGCTACTGGAAGTGGTTAGGGTTGGAGCAAACCCGAGAACAGACACAGTTGGAGGAGACCCGCCTGAGACATCTGCGAATCTTCAGCATAATATCTGATCACGTCCTGCCACATCCCCCCAAAACATAGCTCCAGTCGCCATTTTCCTCCCATCTGCTGCTATTCTCTTAGCCCAAGTGGACTGGATCTTGAAGCGAACTGGATTATGACTGATCTTCTAAAAGGTGTCTTCATTCTACTTTGCAGCCAGTGTAGTGGTTTAATAGTGTAATCAGCTCAGTTATCCTCCTGCTTAAAACGTCTTAGTGGAAAGAAATAACAGGAACAAAAAGACAGGAAAGGAGGGCTAGGAAACTCACTCAATGGATAAAGCACTTACTGGGCAATTGTGAGCCCTGGAGTTCAGATCCCCATCACCCACACAAATCTTAGGCAGAAGTGGCACCCTGCCTAGAATCCTAGCACTCCAGCACAGAAATAGGGGACCCCTAGGGCAAGTTTGCTAGCTAGACCAAATTGGTGAGCTCTGGGTTCAAGAAAAAAATATACTAAAAAATATAAGGTGAAAGCCGAGCGATGGTGGCACACACCTTTAATCCCAGCACTCGGGAGGCAGAGGCAGGCGGATCTCTGTGAGTTCGAGACCAGCCTGGTCTACAGAG
>NC_022023.1:8614105-8621204 GCF_000317375.1 Microtus ochrogaster
CAGGCTCCAAAGCCACAGAGAAACCCTGTCTCGAAAAACCAAAAAATAAATAAATAAATAAATAAATAAATAAATAAAATATAAGATGAAGAGTTATCATGAACCCCACTGATGCCAGGCGATGGTGGAACACACCTTTAATCACAGCACTGGAAGGCAGAGGCAGGCGGATCTGTGTGAGCTTGAGACCAGCCTGGTCTACAGAGTGAGTTTCAGGACAACCAGGGCTGTTAGACAAAGAAACCCTGTCTCAAAAAACAAAACAACAGCAAAACTATTGATTACCTGCAAACATTCATATACACCCACATCTGTACATATTTATACACACACACACACGCAGGAAAGAAGATACAAGTTATATTTTGTTTACAGATGATATCATTGCCTTTCTGGGGAACAATCCAGGAAATAACACAAAATATAGTACAGACAAAAAGAGAATCGACTTGGTAGTTGTGATCCAAAATCAACTCACAGAAAACTAAGCTTGGTTCCTGGGAGAACAGTACTTAAGAACACTCTTATACCTCTCAAGCATCTCCCCAGCCCACCATTTTTGTTTTCCATGTGGTTCTGGGGTAGAAGCCAGGGAGTTCTATAAGTTCTATGAGCCACTCTCCCAGCCCGAGAGGCGAAGGCGTCAGGGTGATGAGGTAGTAGTGATGGGCACTTTTACTGGGTTTGGGACTTTTCTGTGCATGTATTCTACTTTTCAATCTGATGAAAGGTTAAAGTAGGGCATGGAAGACACAATGATGACTGAGGCAGGAGAATAGAAGTTTGAGGCAACGCAGAGTTACATAGAGTTAATGGCTAACCTGGGCTACAGGGAAACACTGTGAAAGTAAGGAAAAAAGAAAGGAAGGACGGAAAGAGGGAAGAAAAGAAAGAAGGGAGAGAGAAGGGGAGGGAGGGAGGGAGGGTGGGAGGGAGAGAAAGAGGAACGGAAAAGAAAAGACGGAAGGGAGGAAGGAAAAGAAGGGTACTGAAAAGAGTATCCCCTGTCTAGAGAAGACAAAGGAGGTCAGGGTCAACACTGGTACAAATGCAGGGCATATTGGCACTGTCATACTTGTCAACCTTCCTGTAAGTCTGAACATTTGTTTATTTTTTTAATTAACAAATTATAGACAAGGTCTTACTATGTAGAGATGCCTACCCTAGAACTGGCGTTGTAGACCCGGCTGGCCTTGAACTTACGGAAGTCTGTCTGCCTCTGCCTCCAAATGAACTGTTGAGCTGACTTGTCCTGAAGCTACTTCCCATTTAAAATCCTGTTCCTCCGGGCTAACCCGTTGACACTGCTGTGCACACTGTGGGTCTCCAGTGACATCACATGAGTGACTCAAATCCCAGCCCCCGGCTAGTGACAGCTTGTTCTGCTCACCTCTCTTCCCTGACCCTTTTTTCAGCTTGTAGGTCATGTGTTTAGGGTCTGGGAATTTGTAGCTCGCTCAGCAGTGGAGGGAGAGCTTACCCAACAGGCACAAGTTTGATTTCCGTCACTGCCTTAGGGCATGTGCTCTGTTCTCTCACCAGACAAATGCTTTTCTCTGGCTCTTCTTGACCCCTCCATGTTTGGAGTGGTGGCTTGAGGTTCTGTCCCCGAGCAACTCAAAATTTTACATAAATGTATTTTTTTTTCAGTTGGGCAGTGGTGGCACACTCTTTTATTTATTTTATTTTTTTTCTTCATTCAGGCCAGTTTAATATTACTTGTTTGTAGAAATCAACTGATAAAATATGAGTCATCAAACAAAAGTCAGTGACATAAGAGACTAGGAAGATGGTTCCACAGGTGAAGTGCTTGCTGCACAAGCCTGAGGACCACAGTTCCGATCCCGGAACCCAGTAGAAAGCTGGGTGGGTGTGGTGGAGGTGGGATCCCTGAAGCAAGCTGGCTAGTTAGACTAGCCCAAACAGTGAGTAGCAGGTCCAATAAGAGGTCATGCCTCAATAGATAAGGTGGAGAGCTGGATATCAGCCTCAGGCCTTCTATACACATGTGAGCACACATGTACATCATACAATATATATTACAAAAAAGACACTTAAAACAAAGTTTTTAGTTTCTCTTTTTTCTTAATTTCACTTGCTCACTCTTTTTTTTAAAAATTATTTATTAAAGATTTCTGCCTCCTCCCCACCACCACCTCCCATTTCCCTCCCCTTCCCCCATCGAGTCCCCCTCCCTCGTCAGCCCAAAGAGCAATCAGGGTTCCCTTCCCTGTGGGAAGTCCAAGGACCACCCACCTTCATCCAGGTCTAGTAAGGTGAGCATCCAAACTGCCTAGGCTCCCACAAAGCCAGTAGGCGCAGTAGGATCAAAAACCCATTGACACACTCTTTTAATTCCAGCACTTGGGAGGCAGAGGCAAGCAGATCTTTGTGAGTTCAAGGCCATCCTGCTCTACAGAGTGAGTTCCATTTAGGACAGCCAGTGCTACACAGAGAAACCCTGTCTCGAAAAAAAAAAAGTATTTTTTTTTCAGTAAGGTTTATCTGACTACCCTTTTTCCCCTAAATTTTAAATTGTGGGGTGGGGGGGGGGTATGTTCATGTTTCTATGGATGCCGGAAGGCCAGCAACATCAGATCTACTAGAGCTGGAGTTAAAAGCACCTGGGAGCCACACGGCACGGGTGCTGGGAACTATACGTGGGTCTCTGTAAGAACAGCATGTACTATGAACTGCTGAGCCATCAGTTTAGCCCCTGACCACTCTTACACTACCCTAAGCTTCTTAATTAGTTTTCATTGTCTTTACCATTGTGATGGTTCTTCTTGGTCATCAACTTGTCTACATCTAGAATTAACTAAAATCCGAGCAGCTGGACATACCTGTGAGGAATTTTTCTCATTGAGTCATTGGACGTGGAGAGACCATACTAAATTCAGATCTTTTGAGTGAGAAGATCCACCTTAAATCTGGGCCATACCTTCTGGTGTCAGCTTATATAAAGGACATGGAAGAAGGAAGTTTTTGCTTTTTGCCTGCTTGTTTCTGATGGCAAGTTAATTTCTTCACTTTTATTAGAGCCTACTTCTTCAGAAAGACAAGCTAACCAGTTGAAACATCCAACCTTGAGGACTGAACAACTACTGGATATTGGTCTTGTTGTTGATTGACAGCCATCATTGGACTAGCTAGGCCACAGAGCTAGAAACCACTCTAATAAACCCTCTGTGTGTGTGTGTGTGTGTGTGTGTGTGTGTGTGTGTGTGTGTGTGTGTATCCTATCAGTTCTGTTCCTCTAGAGACCCTGACTAATACAAACATTAATTTAAAATATTCTCTATTTACATTTTGGCTTGTTGTCCATTACTCTCTCTAAAATATAACATTTTATTTATTTTATGACAGGGTTTCTCTACATAGCTCTGGCTGGCTTGAAACGTGCTATGTAGACCAAGCTAATCTAGAAAATCCAGAGATCTGCTTGCCTTTTCCTTCCCTAGAATATAACTTTCAAAAGGAAGGTATTAGTATGTCATCGCTGCACGGCGAGTGTTTAGAACAGCACCTGCACACATGAAGCCTTCAATCCACGTATGACTTATAGAGCGAAATCAGCAGTCCATGCTTCTAGCCTCTCTGCTCTCATCTCATACTCCTTTTAATTCTCTGCTCATAGCAAACTCTTCTCCAACTCACAGGCTTAGAAGCTTTGGTGAGGGCTTCAGTGTAGGGGTTCTGGCTTAGGGTTTGTAGATGCTTATTGCTCTATTAAGTAAGTATTTTTAGGACTCTTCCTATAAATGACTCATTCTTGTCCGGGCCTGGTGGTGCACAACTTTAATCTCAGCACTCAGGAGGCAAAGGATCTCTGAGTTTGAGGTCGGCCTGATCTACAGCCAAGACTACATGAAGAAGCCTTGTCTGAAAAACCACTACCACAAAGTTCGAGGCCAGCCTAGTCTACAAGAGTTAGTGCCAGGACAAGCCCCAAAGCTACAGAGAAACCCTGTCTTGAAAAAAAATATACTATAACTTATTATTATTATTATTATTATTATTTATTATTGATTCATTCTTATCCTTGGGGTTCAGTCTAATGTTTCCGAGGAAAGGTCTACTCTGGCTCGCTTTAGTTATTTACCCTTTTTGCTTTAGGCTTCTTTCTTTCTTTCTTTCTTTCTTTCTTTCTTTCTTTCTTTCTTTCTTTCTTTCTTTTTTGAGATAGGATCTCATTCTGTAGCCCAGGCAGGTTTTGAACTTATGCTCCTGCTCCTCAGCCTCCCGAGTACTAGAATTTTTTTTAAATATTTATTTATTTATTATGTATACAATATTCTGTCTATATGTCTGAAGGCCAGGAGAGAGTGCCAGACCTCTTTACAGATGGTTGTGAGCCACCATGTGGTTGCTGGGAATTGAACTCAGGACCTTTGGAAGAGCAGGCAATGCTCTTAACCTCTGAGCCATCTCTCCAGCCCCCGAGTACTAGAATTATACAGGCATGTCACCATACCCAGCTCAATTACACTTTTATATATTTTCTTCTTTATTTCTGCTATTTCTCAAGAACTTTGATTTTGCTGTGTGTATTTATCTGTCTACTATCATAAAATGTAAGCTTCATGAGGGAAGGTTTATTGTGTCTTTCTTGCTTCTAAACACTTAGGATCTAGCACATACTGGTTGCATAATAAATGTCTATTGGATGGATGGTGTGGAACAGATAGCTCATTTGGTAAAGTGATTGCCTTGTAACCCTATCTTGGAATATTTAAAGGAGTTGGGGAGAGAAGCCCTAAACTAGAATTATGTAACTCTGAATGAAGTTATAGAGTTGGAAGGCCACAGCACTTTCCTGGGAGGAAAACCAGTACAGGCCAGATGGTGTACTTAAAGGACCCTAGTGAATCTCAGAACATCTGTGCATAAGAAATATGATATAAAATATGTCATGATCAATATTGGCTGCTCTTCTAACCTGGTTTTGATTCCTAGCACCCATGTGGTAGCTTAACACTGTAACTCAAGCCCTAGGGATCTATCACCCTCTTCTGACCTCCTCAGACATCAGGCACACATGGTACACATGCATACATGCAGGCAAACCAACCACACACATGAAATGTCATAAAAACACTCAATGATCGTATAAGAAAGGAGATACCCGTATACAATGGGGCTCTGTGAGTCACATGCTTTGAACCAAAATGCCTCAGTTCTTGCAGGGGTGGGAGTGTCTTTCTGCTCTCAAAAGTTCGGCAGGGATAGGATATCACTGAAAGAATACCATGAAAGTTCCAGAAAGGGGACTGTGACAAGTCTGGTTTTACGCTTCTCTGCCCACCCCTGGGGACACTTTGCTTGTATTGCCTGCAGGATTATTTTTGGTGAAGTAACCTCTCAATAGCGATGCCTAGCAAATACTAGGTGCTGTGCTGAAGGCTTTCTATGTTTTGTTCATTTAGTCTTCCAAGATGGGAGAAAAGCGCATTATTTCAGTTTCACAGGTAAGTGAGGAGAGCTTTTGTTTGTCTCAAAGAACTGCCAATTTGTGAAGCAAATCCTGTAAAATTCATTTTCTTTTTTTTGCCTTGCCTTATTTTCTTAAGATGTGAAAATGCAACTGTCTGAAAAAAAAATTCACACCACAGTCCAGACTGGGATGGAGGTTAGCAGAGGAGAGGGCATACACCCAAGGGCTCTGCTGAGTCCCATGTCAGAAGGAAGTGTGAGCACGGAGAACAGAATGGTTCGTGCATGGGCCAGTTCTGTTGATCATGTCTGCTTCCATGCTAAGAACAGAATCAGCAATGCGGCTGGCCTACCTGCAGGAGAACCCAGGTGAGCAGCCCTTCCGTGTGGTCAGGAGAAAAGGGAAAATGTTTTGACTAACCACTCAGCCTCTACACACTAGCATTATAACCACAGAAGGTTTTGTTGGCTGCCACCCAGTCTCAGGACGAGGAGAGGCGGAGTGCAGAGGAAGGGCTTTATTAGCAACAAGGCTGCAAGGCAGAGAGGGCAGGCGCTTGTCTTCCAACAACCATCCTTGCCTCCAGGGAGAATCTTTGATAACTTTCAAGGGGAGATACATGTGTCCCAGACTGGTGGGTGCCTTAGTTCTCCGGTGTTTTAAAAAGGAGCTGCTCCTGGGCTCTGGACTTCTTATCTACTTCACAGAAGGTGGAGAGAGGGTCCTCTCCACTGTATCTAAAGACAGCATAAGTAAATGATCAAAGTTTCTGTTTATTAACGTGACTTGTGTTTGGCTTTTGTTGTGGTCAGGGCTTCTAGTGAGTGCCCTTCCAGGTGTGACCTCCTCCTATAACTTGAGACTAGGGCATGCTCAGGAAGGGAGGGCTTATGTATTCCTAGCTAACTTTAGTGTAGAGTTAATCTATAAAAGATAGACTTCAGCAACCAGCTACTCCTTATGAGAAAGAGTAGGCAGGAGATAGAAGCAACACCTGGGATAGGGGAGGGGGTGATGTGCACCTGCAGTATATTGGAGATTAAAAGGATGCTTTTAAGAGTTTAACTCAACATCCTTGCACTTGGAACAAGAGTTCAATTTTTTATCATGTTACACCCCTCAGTGAGTTAGTTACAATACCAATTATTTTCACTTCAGACACAAAAATCACGTTCCAAGAGGTTATTTCCCCAAATTTGCATGACTAGTAAATAGCAGAATGGCCATAAATCTAAGGGTATATTTTTTAAGTACAGATTCTGCTTTTATAAAGAGGGTGACATTTTTTGATTTCCTAATAAATCATACTATACCCTTATCATTTGCCATCAGAACAAGAGCTAGTTCCAGGACAGGAACCAAAAGCTACAGAGAAACCCTGTCTCAAAAAAATAAAAATAAAAAAAAAATAAAAAAAAGAATCTGGACCTGTTATTGTGAAAGGTATCAGCTGCAGGTCCTGAGGCTTAAACCACTGATCTCTATGAGGAGTGCACAAGACAAGCCAGTGAGTTGTGGTAAGAATTGTAGAGCTGGGGGCTGGAGAGATGGCTCAGCGGTTAAGAGTATTGCCTGTTCTTCCCAAAGGTCCTGAGTTCAATTCCCAGCAACCACATGGTGGCTCACAACCATCTGTAATGAGGTCTGGTGCCCTCTTCTGGCCTG
>NC_022023.1:8622280-8629916 GCF_000317375.1 Microtus ochrogaster
CCCAGCAACCACATGGTGGCTCACAACCATCTGTAATGAGGTCTGGTACTCTCTTCTGGCCTGCAGGCATACACACAGACAGAATATTGTATACATAATAAGTAAACAAATAAATATTAAAACTACAGAGAAACCTTCTCTTGAAAAAAACAAAAAAAATGAAAGGAAAAAGAAAAGAAATATCAGAACTGAATATTTATTCTTTTTTTTTATTTTAATGTGCATGTGTCTATGTATGTGTACACAGAGGCCAGAACAAGGTTTCAGATTTCCTGGAGCTAAATACAGTAATTGCTCAATGTGAGAGTGAGGAGACAGTGCGGGTCCTTTAGAAGAGCAACAAGTGCTCTTAGCCACTGAGACATCACTTCATCTGTATTTGTCTTTTTTTTTTTTTTTGAGACAGGGTCTTTGTGTAGCTCTGGCTGTCCTACAACTCACTCTGTAGACTAGGCTGGCCTTGAACTCACAGAGATCTACCTGCCTGGGACTAAAGGCGGGCGCCACCACCGTCCGGCTTTTTTTTTTTATCTATTTGTCAATTTTGAGACAGTTATGTAGTCCTGGATGATCTGGTATTATGTATCCCAGGCTGGCCTTGAACTCACAGTGAGCTCCTCTCTAAGATGCATTTAGGCACAGGTGTGGGTGCCATTCACCTTTTTGTGGGGGTATCTTTCAGTGGCTGGGGCTCACCAACAGACAAAGCTGGCTGGCTAGCTCTGTCTCCCCTGCACAATGTCACATCTATGCACAGTTCCCAGGGATTCAATCTGACTGGGAGTGGAGGAGAAAATGAAGAGACAGACAGATGGACACATGAACAAAAAGCTGGGATCAAGTAGACCGGGCTCTAGGATGGAGAAACTTTACTATATAAAGTTGAGCAGAGAGGAAGAGTTGCTGCCTGCAGTCGAACAAGGAGGCAGTGTTGTGGTATACAGCTGGATTAAGGGAACCAGTTTAGCTAATCTCAGTACGGTCAGTCTCTGTGGGGAAGTGGTCTTCAGGTTGTAAATATCCAACCTGATATATTGGGGTGGGGACAAGAAAGCCATAGTAAACATTCTTTCTCTGCACACACTATCAACATGCACACATTGAGCAGAGGAAGGCTTTGTCATTTCCCTGAGTCCGAGGCTATGAGATCTTTGACAAAGTGGGGCCTATGTTAACAATACACATTTACTCAGGACTGCCTCCGCTCCCTACAATTGTGTCTGACTCTTTAACACAGTTTCTGGTGACTGAAACTCGGGTCCTTATGCTGCATAGCAATTACTTTTCCAGCGAAGCTCCCCGCTTTGCCCAGTGTAAGTAGACATTTTCCCTGAAATAAAATAATTTCAGTTTCATCCTACCCATTTAAAGGTTTGCCTTCATTTCATAATATATTACCTACAATAGTGTCTATAACTTGAAGTGTACCTTACACACATTGTGGGTGTATATTAAAATTAATTTGAAATTATTGACTTAGAAAAAGACTCTACCATTCACCAGCTGAGCATTCTAGTCTGTGAACACAAGAGGACTCGGTACCGAGTAACCATGAAATAAGAGTCGGTTGCTATACCAACATCAGGGTTAGTTTTTAAGCCCAAGGAAGTACAGGTGACTCTGATGCAGATTCATGATGTATATATTAGTTCCACCATAAACTGATCTCCTTGGAGACAGTTTCTTGGTCGGGAACTATAAAATTTGCTGCAATTATCATAATGCTGGATCTAAATGTTCCTGTGAGAATGCCTAGAAAGGCCTCCCTCTGATCTTTTCCTTTCACTGTGCCAGGGAAAACTGGGAAGATCTTCCTGACTTCTCCCTGCACACACCACTGTGGGTAGACCAGCGTGAAGGTCCTGCAGATAAAGGTTCTTTCCCCAAGCCTGACAACCTGAGTTTGATTACTGGGCCCCACATAGTGGAAGAACAGAACTGATTCCTGTAAGTTGTCTTCTCTTACCACTTATGTGCAATGGAACACCCCCAACCAAAAACAAACAAAAAACCAAACCACTACCCCCAAAACCCAAAGCAAATGTATTTTTTTTTTAACAGTATAGTGATTCACCTAAAGTCCTACTGAGAACACTAATTCCTGTGCTGAAATCCCTGTCACTCTACCCCTAGGGTTTCCTTTTTCTGTTCTGTGACTCAAGGCAGCTACTTGACCGTGTCTGTCTGCCTGCCTGCCTGCTAAGGGGATGTGCATAATCTGATGGAGCTGAAGCCTACTTAGTTCATAGGTTCTATAGTGCAGACTCTGACATTAACTGTGGTACGAAACCTCTTCGGCTACCATGTCACTTACAAAGTGGAAAAACATTTCGTAGGGCTTTTGCAAACACTACATTAGATAAACAGACCGTGAAAACGTATTCATTTTACATGTTTAATAGAGGTTATTTTCTTCATTCTCTCACCTAAAACACCAAATTCCTCTTTGGCTGCTTGTTGAGAAAAAGAATACTTTTTAGAGCTCTGATTCTCTTGCCAAGTATGACTTCTCATTGATAAATACTGTTTACTATGTCAGGTGCTGTAGTAAGTACTTGCCACACATTTTTCTCTAATACCACAACCATACGAAGGACTGACAAAAATTCTATTTCAGTCAGGTAAGTTGGTACATGCCTATAATCTTAGCGTGGACACAGGAGGGTCATCCCAAGTTTAAGGCCAGCTTGTTCCATATAGTACATTTATGCCAGCCAACTATATAGCAAGATCCTGCCCAAATAAATAAACAAAAATGTAAATGTCACACATAAGAAAACCAAGTCCTAGTAATTTACCTATAATTGGATGCTGAAGACACTTGGGACCCAGGATGTTTTGACTCTTGGACGTACAAATTTCTTGCCTGCACCACATTAAAGGTTCAAGTGACCAACGTTAAACCTGCTTAGAGGTGGACCCGTGGTTTTTATTGACTAACCCCAAATAAGCCACATACATTTGAACTCTGAGCAAACACTGCCTGGGGCTTTTGTTCCAGGAGACGCTAGCGTTACCTCCCCCACAAGGCTGTGCTCTTTGGAAAGCAGTGTACAGAAGTGCCAGGACTCAGATCCTTTGAAGTATAAGGCTGTGAAATCAACCTGCCCAGGCACTGGCCCATCTGCCAGCTCTGAGTCAGCTGGCAGGCAAAAAGAGCCAGAGGCTCAGATGTAATCAGCTCCTAAACAGGTCTGACTACACCACCTCCGCCTTCCTCAGTCTGCCATATCCTTCCAGCCTGATCTTACGAGAGTCCTCCTGACATGGAAGGCACCATGTCTTACAGCAGTGATTCCCCTGTATAGCTTCCCTAACTGTTTACCAAAATTGCCAGCCGCACTTACAAATGATGATTGACGGCAATGCCAGAGGTTTTGAGGAGGAAGTTGAAGTGGATTAAAATCAGCCAGGGGTCAAAGTCCCAGCTTTGCAATATTGTTTTGTAAATTGTCTAATAGCTTTGCATTTTAGTTTTCTTATTAACAAGTTGGGGTGACAGTATTAAGACTCTTCTGGGCTGTTTAGAAAGACCAGAGGAAACAAATGGGAAATGCAGGAAAGGCCCCTTGGGACAGTGATTCTATGCACAGTAAGCATTCAGACGTTAGCTACACTGTGCTAGTGAGTGTGAATGAAAGTCTATTGTTCATCTCCAAAAGCTGATATAATTACAAGGCCTTGGCACCTATCAAGTGCGCAGAACACGAATCATCCCCTGTTCTATACTTTGAGTACAGTAAATACTTGGCATTCCTTCCATCCTAAACCTACTTGACTGGCAGGCTTGCTCTCAGGTAGAAGGTGCTTCTGGAGCTTCAGTAAGCAGATAAGACAGCTGCTCTGGTTAAATGACAGCAGGTATTTCTTGAAGATTCCTTGATAAGAGGATTATCAAACAGGGATGAGAAAACATGGCGCATGTGTGCCACTATTCTCCTTTAACCAGACTGACCCTCAACACTTAGTGGGCTATGCCGTATTCCAAAGAGACTACTTGTTCTACATGTCATTGTTATGCAGTATGAGGCAAGACAATTGTTTTTTGTCATCATTGTTTATCCAAGAAAATTTCAGAGGGGCTGACCTAAAGGATTCCAAGTGAATTTTAGAGGGGAGAGTGGTAGTAAATGAGAGTAACCACTTATTACGAAGTCCAATATATGTTTTCTATGTGGGCAATCCTCATTTCTTTAAGACTTCACACTGTGTACTGCAAAAGTTAAAAGAATGTAATACCAACCATTTGGTTATAGCACACTTTCATGAATCTAAACACAAAATGGATAAATTTTCTATTTATAGGAGAAAAACACAGCATGCCTTTCAGTGAACCATCAGGATGCCTGGTGTAAGTCTTCTCAAGTTCACAGAGTACCACTAAGGTGTGGCAGCATTTAACAGTATCATGCAGATGAATGGGACTCCCTCCAGGCTATGTGGATACTCATACACTTCCAGGGCTGAGTTTTAACCTGAGTCATGCACCTTACTGCATCCCAGAAGAGCTACAAGCATTTGTACATAGATGTAGTGTTCAGGACTTGGCCAATTCCCTTTCTATATATGTATGGGGGCAGGAGTAATATCTTGGATGGATCCAAAACTTTCGAAAATCCTTAAGAGCTCCGTGCACCCGTATCATTGAGAGCTAGAGCCTGAGGAGTTAGGAAGGTAGCCCAGCAGTTGAAAACACATGTTCTCTTCAGAGGACCTTGGTTGTTTGACAACACCAACAGAGAGAGGCTAATAACCATCTGTAACTTCATTCTAGAGAATCTGATATCCTCATCTGACTTCCATGGGCACCAGGCATGCATGTAATATACATCCATACACTGAGGCAAAACACTTTTACACATAATATTTTAAAATACTGGGAGAAAAAAAATTCAGCCTGGTATCGTGGCACTTGTAATCCCAATACTTGTGAGGCGGGTAGAAGGATCAAAAACTACCTCAGCTCCAGGACAGGCTCCAAAACCACAGAGAAACCCTGTCTCGAAAAACCAAAAAAAAAAAAAACCCTACCTGGTATCGTGGCACTTGTAATCCCAATACTTGTGAGGCGGGTAGAAGGATCAAAAACTACCTCAGCTCCAGGACAGGCTCCAAAACCACAGAGAAACCCTGTCTCGAAAAACCAAAAAAAAAAAAAAACCCTACCTCAGCTACATAGTGAGCTTGAGGCCAGCCTGGACTACATGAGATCATGTCTTAAACAAAAGGAAATGCTTAAGAGACCATGGAAGGTACACAGATCTTAAGTGGGGGAGTGACAATATCGTGGCATGATATAGACTGTATAAAATATGAAAGCAGAAGATGGAGCTATTTTAGAGGGGAGGAAACTAGCCTGAAGGGGCAGGGAGGATGGAGGGGGCAGGGAAGGGCAGGGATAAACTAGAACAAAGATCAATCACACACACTGTAGTGAACCCTATTACTTCATATGTTTAAACTTCTTTAAAAAGTACTGCTATCTCAGGACCCTAGAAAAATCCTGACTCTTCCAATACCATGCAGAGGCACCACACTGTCTTTGTCCTTAAAGGGGAGGTCAACAGAAACAAACATTCTGAACCATTCCAGTGACTGAGCTGGACCTGGTGACATGGGCCAGTAATTTTAGCCTCTCAAGAGTCTGAAGCAGAAGGGCTACAAGTTCAAGGTCTGTCTCAGGAGACTTGTGACCTGTAGCCAACTGAGTGAGGTTTTGTCTGATGATACAAAGTGAAAACAAAAATTCTAGTTTCAAATTTTATACTGGAAAAGACATTCGAGTGATTTTATAGTATGTTTTTAAAATTTTGTTGTTTTCTATATAATGCAGGCTACTTTTGTTAAATCTGTTTATCTCAATGACAGAAAGAGTATGCCATGTACCCTGAGGCATAACGGCCTTCACTTCTAGCAAAGGCAGGCTGATCCCTTAAACTCAAGGCCAGCCTGGTCTATGTAACAAGTTCAGGCCAGCCAGAGTTACATAGAGCATATCTCAAACAATAAGATATAAGCACACCATGTATAAAGTATTTAGTACATGGTAGACCTCAAATGTTATTTTCACATACCAATTTAACGTATCCTTTCATCTCCTTCCCTTCTTTAAGAGCTTCTTGTAAGCCGGGCGGTGGTGGCGCACGCCTTTAATCCCAGCACTCGGGAGGCAGAGGCAGGCGGATCTCTGTGAGTTCGAGACCAGCCTGGTCTACAAGAGCTAGTTCCAGGACAGGCTCCAAAACCACAGAGAAACCCTGTCTCGAAAAAACAAAACAAAACAAAAAAGAGCTTCTTGTAATAATCATTGAAATGAGTCTTTACTGTCAAGACTATGTTATCCAGGATGCGAGAGGAGGCTTGGTGCAATCTCCATGTTTGTACACCCATAATCTATGGCAAACTATAAAAATCCTTAAACAATGTAGGTTAAAAGCTCAATGTCTGGTACAAAAAAAGTACTAAATAAATAAGGACTGAAAAATAAAAATTAAGAAAAAAATCAAATCAGAAGAACAATTCCTTCAAACAGGAGGAACACTGGTGCAGGTGCCATAGAACTCAGACTGTAGGAGGAACACTGGCAAGCTGTGGGTCCCACAGAATTCATACTGTAGAAGGAACACTGGCAATCTGTAGGTCCTGCAGAATTCACAGACTCTGGAAATGAAACTGAGGGGTCAGAGAACTGCACCTACTTAAATTCAATTTAGGACAGTTGTTAAGATCTAACTACATGCAATTTGAAGAGAAGATTATCATAGAATTTCCTTGATCTAATCTATAGATGTCTCTAACAAGTCAGGCTTGGTGGCATATGCCTTTAACAGCACATTTGGGAACGGAAGCAGAAGGATCATGAATTTGAAACCAACATTAGTAAGACTTTGTATCAAAACCAAAACAAACCAAACATTATTTTTTTCGAGACAGAGTTCCTCTGGGTAGCCCTGGCTATCCTGGAACTCACTCTGAAGACCAGACTGACCTCAAACTCAGAGACTCAGCTGCCTCTGCTTCTTAAATGCTGGGATTAAAGCCATGTACGACTATTGCCCAGCCAAACTGATCCTTTTAAAGACATTTAAAAACTGAGACAAGAGGATAATGGTTTCAAAAATCAAACAAACACAAAAAAGAAGTTACTGCCAGAGTCAGCACTGGAACATGGGTCTGTACAGATTTGGACACTAATCTTCTTTAGGACTTGTCTCCTTTTGTTCCTCCTCATAGATCTGGGCATCTAATATTCCTCAAAACACAATGCAAAAACTTATTTCCATGCACTGTCCTATGGCCAGGCCTTATTATCTTCCCAAATCCCTTGACTGCCATTCTGTACCTAACAGATTCTAACCCAACACATATATCCTTCGCCTCTCTTAAATCCTGTAGTTCCCCAAAGCTTAAATTATAAAGTTGCTGATGAGTAGCAATAGTACAGTGTGCTCATACATACATACACAGGACATACTGTGTCTTGTATGCCCATAGAAGCTATTGTTTTAACTCCAAAAGATGTACTGTTAAAATAAGAAATAATGTTGGCCCGGGCGGTGGTGGCGCACGCTTTTAATCCCAGCACTCGGGAGGCAGAGGCAGGCAGATCTCTGTGAGTTCAAGGCCAGCCTGGTCT
>NC_022023.1:8630526-8654250 GCF_000317375.1 Microtus ochrogaster
AAAAAAAAAAAAAAAAAAAAAAAAAAATGAAAACAAAACAGCAAAACCACAATTCAGTGGGCTGAAGTTCTGTGGTTTCTAGACACTGTCATGGTGAGTTTGTTGAATACTGCTGCCCTAGTGGGATTGGCTGCGTAGCATATTATACACAAGAGGCTAACAATATTATACACAAAGATTCCTGATGTTCTTAAGAAGTTCCTTAAAAATGCAGCTCATGGAAAACACACAGACTAGCAAAAAGAATTGGGTACAGACCAAGTAGAACCAGATGTTAAAAAATTAGAAGATATGCTTCAGGGTGGTCAAGCAAAAGAGGTGATTTTTAGGCTGAAGTGAACTAAATCTGATAAAAAAAAAAAATTGTTGCAGGGCTGGAGAGATGGCTCAGAGGTTAAGGGTACTGACTGCTCTTCCGGAGGTCCTGAGTTCAATTCCCAGCAAACCACATGGTGGCTCACAACCATCTTAATGAGATCTGGCACCCTCTTCTGGCCTGCACACATACATGGAGGCTGAACACTTATTACATAATAAATAAATAAATCTTAAAAAAAAAAAGAAAAATTGTTGCAGTGGGAGCCATAAGAGATATTAGTGGAAGAGCCTCCTGCAAACCAGTGGAAATGATCATAGTCAATATGATCATTGACCTAATAGTTGATGGGAAGGAAACTGGTTTAGTGAAATGCTATGTTAAGAAAATAAAAATGGATAAACATACATGGAATGTTTAAATATGGATTTTTGAAAAAAGTGATTTTAACTATAAAAATTATAGGCTGACACACGAGACTTTTGTGGGGGGAATGAAGCTGCTCCAGACCTTCAGTGTGGTGGTGTTTTCCTAACTTGTACTTTGTGAAAATTAACAGAACCTTATTAACAAGAGGGTGAAATCTTTTGTCAATGAGCAAAACAAAACAGGGAATTCCATCGTCCATCGGTGCTCCTCAGTTTGTTCAGGGACGGCCACAGTGCAGCACTGCTCTGTGTAACTTTGCAGACGTAGAGATTTCATTACTGATGGGAGCTTACTGGGGAGATGTCTTTGGAAATTTTCCTTTATACTTCCCTGGAAGCAGAAAATCTATTTAAGGTTAAAGTTGGTATCAACAAGGGAATGGACAAATTAGTAGCAAAACCCAGGAAAGAGATGAGAATTAAGACTAAAATTTAACATAGTAGAGTGGGTAGAGCCTCAAGCTCCTAAGCAAGGAAAACTGGACCAAATAAGGAAAAAGCGTAGGTTTTACTCCCAGCATCCTGCATGGACACTTGAGTTTATTATTCTCAGCTTCCTACTCACAGTACTGTCAAGTCACTTCACTGTTTAGCTCTGGTTGTCTTGGAACTCACCAGGCTGGCCTTGAACTCAAGAGATCCACCTGCCTCTGCCTAAAAGCGTGCACCACCATCACCAGGCTGACTTGTCTTTAAGCCTTTTTATATAACTTAGCCCAGCATGCATTTGGTTTGATATTGATGATCACAGTACAAAATTAATTGTTCTACCACTGACAGTATAGCACTTATACAACTTTCTTTTGACCTACATAACTATTTTTATCTTTGTAAGGCTCTTAGGTTCTTACTGGATACCTGCTTATCTTGGTGTCTTTGTGTTATATGACACCTAGTGGATACCCAAAGAATATTTCCTGAAGAAACTTGTTTGTTTTTTTTGAGACAGGGATTCTCTGTGGCTCTGGAGCCTGTCCTGGAACTAGCTCTTGCAGACCTGGCTGACCTTGAACTCCCAGAGATCTGCCGGCCTCTGCCTCCTGAGTGCTGGGGGATTAAAGGCGTGTGCCACAACCACTTGGCACAAAAAACATATTGAGCTCTGAAGGGAATGTAAAATGGTTTAGTTTCCAGATGCATTCCACTGCCGTTTTTTTTTTTTAAAGCAACAACAACAAAAACAGGATTTCAGGCTGGCTTCTGAATTCAGTAAGTAGGTGAGGAAGACTTCAAACTTCTGATTTGCCTTTTTTTTTGCAGAAAAAGTGGGTATTTAGTGGGTTATGGAAGGGAAGGGGAAAGGGGGAAGAGCATAGAGAGAAACAGGTGGAGGAAGTGGGGAGAAGGGAGAGACAGAAAGGCAATTTGCCTGTCTTTATGTCCTGTCAGAGTTACAGGTATGATTTATTGCAGTGGCGAGACAATATACAGGGCTTTGTGCATATGAGGCAAGCACTACCAACTACCAGCTACAGCCCCAAGTTCCCAAATGTAAGTAGACAAGAGGGTAGAGGGAAAGGTTATGTGGAATTTGATCATAGAACCCTCTACTTACACAATTAGTTGAACGTTAATGGTAGAATTAAGGAATACAGATACTTCTTTCATATTGCTGGGCTATAATGGAAAATCTTATTAGACTGGGTGGCATATGCTTTAATTCCAGCATGCAAGAAACTAAAGCAGGTAGATCTGAGTTAAAGGCCAGCCAATGGATGTAACCTTTTGAAGATCAAACCCAGAGCCTTGCATATATGCATGGTATCATCACACTATTCCCCCAGCCCTCATTAAAAAATTTTAAGGCTGGAGCTAGGCGGTGGTGATGCATGCTTTAACCCCAGCATTCAGGAGGCAGAGAGAGGCAGGCAGATCTCTACAAGTTCAAAGCCAGACTGGTCTACAAGAGTTAGTTCCAGGGCAGACTCCAAAGCTACAGAGAAACCCTGCCATAAAAACAAAATTAAAATTAGCCGAGTGGTGGTGGTACGTGTCTTTAATCCCAGAACTCAGGAGGCAGAAGCAGGTAGATCTCTGTGAGTTCAAGGACAGACTAGTCTACAAAGAGTTCCAGGACAGCTAGGACAGAGAGAAACCGTCTCAAAGAAAACAAAATTGAAATTGGGAGATAGGAGGTTAAGAGAACATGCTACTCCTCGGTTTCAGTTCCCGGCACTCATCTGGGTGCTTACAACCATCCAGAACTCCAGTTCCAGGGAATCTACCAACCTTTTCTGACCTCTGTGGGGACCGGGAACACAGGCATTCAGCTTTAAAAACATTAATACCAATTGAGGCAGAACTCCTTTCCATTTACTCTTTCTAGAGATATTTTGCAGGCATATCTTTATAAGATATACTTGTTACTGTATTATTTTTAGAGACATGGTACTCAATAGATGACAAACATAACACATTTAGTTTTGTTTACACCTGAGTACATGTGTATTACATGCATGCAGAGGCTCATAGAAGCAAGAGGTCTTCTGGAACTGTAATTACAGGCAGTTATGAGACATTGGATATAGGCACTGGGATCTCTGCAAGAGCACATGCTCTTAACTGATCTCAATAATCCTAATGCCTGTATCTCAACCTCCTAATCCTACTTGTCCTTGTTGTAAGATAGTTCTGTCACACTGGGAATCAGGGATTGAGTCTCCCATCCTGCCCAAAAGGTAGAAATATATAGCATTTCCTGGTCTCAAAAAGCTCTCGCACAAAAATCTCACAAATTGTAAAATGTGATAAGCCAAATATTAAAAAAATTAAACAACCTATCAGTTCTGCAATTTAACATGAGCATTAAACAATGACACAACTCTGTACTTGCCTTGCAGGGCTTATTCGTGTTACAACACTGTCTGCTACATGCAGCTTGCTAGTGTGTGAACAAGCCATGCTACAGCAAAAGAAAAAGGGGCTAGAAATCAAAACTGCTTTGCTATTGCAATCAGTTTTTGCAGAGGGCTTTATACATATACATCTTCAAAGTAATCTTTCTACCTCTATTAGTTTCCAATTAGCAGACCATAATTTTCTGGCCAAGTTTTTTTTTTTTTTTTTTGGTTGAGACAGGGTTTCTCTGTAGCTTTGGAGCCTGTCCTGGAACTAGCTCTTGTAGACCAGGCTGGTTTTGAACTCACAGAGATCTGCCTGCTTCTGCCTCCTAAGTGCTGGGATTAAAGGTGTGCACCACCGCTGCCTGGCTTTGTTCCTAGATTTTTAAAAAATTGTTTAAGGTTATGCAGCTCTGGCTGTTTTGGGACTCTCTGTGTAGATGAAGCTGGCCTTGAATTAAGAGATCAACTGCACCTTCCTCCCAGGTGCTGCCACCTAAGTATTTTTAAAATGGTATGGCAGCCTGTAATTCCATCTCCTGCAAGGCTGAAACAAGATTCTAAATAATCTGGGCAAATTGAGATCTGTCATAAAGACTGCGTGGAAGTGGGTTCAAGAAGAAAAAAAGGTAGTACCATATAGGCGGAATGAACTAAAAGTAAAAAATAAAAGTAGGATCTCAAGGAGCTGGCAAGATGGTCCACTGGGTAAGAGTGAATGCTGTTCTAGCAGCGGGCTGGAGTTTGGGTCTCATAGTACCTTAAATTCCGGGGAGAATTCTGGCATCCTCCAGCATCAGCACTCATATATATACATATCCTCCATACACATAAAAAGTAAACTATTTTCTAAAAAAGTACTAGCAAATGCAGATGGATGGCCAAGTTTAAGGCTAACTTGGGCTACAATGTAAGACTTTTGCTCCAAAAGTCAAGCTATTCTGAAAATGTGACTTATCTTCTGTATTTTCAGTATCATATGTTCTGAAAGGGAAATATGTCTTTTATCATATGTAATTAGGATCAGTAACAATGCAGCATTCAATATCTTTGAGGTCAGAAAGGAAGTGTCCATGTATGTATTATAATGTGCCCACCCACCCCGGCACCGGGCATCATAGCAATCAGTGCTTGTTACTACGGATCACTTACAGTAAGTACTGACAGGGTCAGGTTTTACTGTCAGTTGCTCAATTTTCTTGTTGAATGATATTCTATCTTCTTCAAACACCAATTTGACACTGGTCTAGGGTTCCCTATGTGGATCAAGGAGTGGGGAATCTTCTTGGCCTTTATTATTATTTTGTCTAAGGAATGTTTCTGCCTAAACTGCATTTTCTTCTGGACAAGCATGTGAAAACATTTGTGTGGAAGAATTAAGAACTGTTGAATTGTGAGGCATTAAGTACAAACTTCCAAAACTTGGAACTACTTTTCTTGGAGTTGAAGGATGATTACACTGTGAAGGCAAAAATAGAGAAAATTATTGCAACTTAAGTATTTAAATACATTTAAACTCTACATAGTATGCAGTTTTAAGCAAGGAATGATACATACCTTTAATCCCAGCCAGAAGGATTTGCTTTCTGAGACACGATTGTGGGATCTACAAATCAGCTCTGAACTCAAATTTCCCAAGGCCTGATACGTTTATGAAATCACGCACAGGTGGTGTGCTTTAAACAGAACTCTTGTCACCAAATCTGTTGACAATGGTTGCTGCACCTCTTTGGGATATGTACAGAGTTGAAACACTCAAGAACGTAACTTTCATTTTGCTCCCTCTTGAGCAGGAGTTCCTATGCAGTGGACCTTAGGTTGAACCAACCAGCTGTAGTCTCACCTTCTCTATGGCCAGGCAGACTTGTTCTTTTTTGTTGTTTTTCAAGACAGGGTATCTCTCTGTGTAGCTTTGGAGCCTGTCCTGGAACTCTGTAGATGTCTAAAAAAATTGTTAAGTGTATAATGTGTATGTGCAGAAGTTCAGGCTGGCAGACACAAGGTCAGAAGACAGCTTTCAGGAGCTCCCCCTTGGGTCTTGGGGTTCAAACTCAAGTTCGGTTTACCTGCTCAGTCACCTGGATGGCCTGGATTTGAGCTTAAACTTCAAAACTATGGTTAATTCCTGTAACAAGTAATGAAAAAGATACCTAAATACGTATGTCAGTATTTTATTTCTGTTGAGAATGTAACCTTAGGATGCTAAGACAGTCTCACATTAGGAACAACTCCAGTGCTTACTTACTGAGCAGAATAATCCTACGTATGGTTTCCATGATGCTCCTTGGATTTAACATTCTCTAATATTGCTCTTCTATTTACTTGTGTTACTAAGTTCTTCGTATGCATGTACTGGGTGCACTAGATACAGCTAAGCTCACATTCTCCAGACACTTGTACTGAATCTGTAAGAAACAAACGGATTATTCCAACATAAAGATTTCTTAAATCCATGCATTTTTTAAAGACTTTTTTTACTATGTGCATATGTATCTGTACATTATGTCATATACAGCCACAGTGAGCCCCCATGTGGGTGCAGGGAACTGAATCTGGGTTCTCTTGAAGAGCAGCCATTGTTCTTTACTAAATCATCTCTCCAGCCCCTTAATTAATTTTATGAGCATTTTGAATTATATTGGATAAGGCACAAACTTTCAGTGATGAGATCTTATAATGTACTTCAGATAAGGCCTATATAGCTCAGGCTCATGTCTCTCCTACTACCCCAGCCTTGGATATGCTAGGTATTGCATACCTGAATACAACCTGGTAGGAGAGGAAATAAAAACATACTAAATTCTTAAAAAAAAAAATATTAAGTGTATAGAGTTCACATGTATAGTTTGGTAAATTTCAGCGCATGGTTTTTTATTTGCACTATTTTTTTTCAAGACAGGATTTCTCTGTGTAATAGCCCTGGCTGTTCTGGAACTTACTTTATAGACTAGGCTGGTCTCTAGAATATTCTCCTGCCTCTGCCTTCTGACTGCGGGGATTAAAGGCATGAGCCACCATACCTTGCTTAGTTGTACTTTTTATTATATAAAAAAATGTAAACAAATTACAATATTAGCAGTAATCATGACTATCCCAATTAAAGTGATACCTTATAAAACTGCCTAAGGACTGAAATACGTCTGCTGGATATTGGTTGAAGCATTGCTAAGTATCATGGAGCTCATAAAACACATATTTCTCTGTAAAGATTAACATTTGAAGATTTTTGATTATTTTCTTCCTAATCCAATATACTGTACCTTATGCATTTAAAAGGTTTTAAAAGGCTTTTGTATTGAAGAGAGCTATGGACTGCTGCAGATTTAAAAAGGGATCCCTGACTCTGAAACAGGCTATCTCATGACTAAGAGGGACATAGGTCACCCTTGTACTCAATTATTACAGTCAAAAACTTAAAAATGCTTCAACCCTGTCCACCAAAAACTAATACTTTTAAGTATCAATAATATTACAGAACTGCTTCTTACTCAATACCTGTTTTAGTAATACAAGAATTAAACATGATTTAAAATTTCCTAATTATATACCCTTCATATCTAAGCTACATTTGCTTATGTGGTTGGACTATATTCTTCACTAGAAAACTCAATGAAGTAGGCATATAATTTTTGTACAAATAAAAGCCCAGCATGAACAAACCAACACCATATGGAACTGAGATTTGTCTTTCTATGGTGAAATTCCACCAAATAACAAAACCAGCTTTCTGCTGACAAATGGTGCTCATAGGCACACGTACCCACCACCATGACGTACAGCTGTAGAAATGATTTGATGATTTGACAAACTGTAGTTTGACCTCAAAGAGCATAGATATTTTACTATCTCCAATGTTTCCCACCTGTCAAATGCTTTTTAAGCCAATCCTGTCATTTACTTTCCTCAACTATGATAGCCACTAGGAACTCATTTTTATGCAAGGCTTGGTGGTACATGCCTTTAGCTCTAGCACTAGGGAAGCAAAGATAAGATCTCTGAGTTTGAGGCCAGGCTGATCTACACAGTAAGTTCCAGAACAGTCAGGGTTACAGAACGACCATGTCTCAAAACATTAAAACTATTTTTTGGGGGCAGAGGGTAAGTTTTTTTTGAGACAGGGTTTCTCTGTAGCTCTGGAGTCAGTTCTGGAACTCTGTAGACCAGGCTGTCCTCAAACTCACAGAGATCCACCTGTGCTGCCTCCTGTGCATTGGGATTAAAGGCATGTGCCACCACCCAGTCAAAAGAATTTATTTCTACTTAAGTTCTTTGAAATATGTTCTAGACCAGTGCACAGGTATGAATTAGTTACCATAATTAGCTTAGCCGAAAAAATGGTGCCAAGATAGATCTCTGTGAGTTTGGGCCAGCCCAGTTTACATACAGTTCCAGGACAACCAGAGCTACACAGCGATTCAGGTCTGTGAAAAATGAAAGAGGTTGTGGTGGGGTGCCAAGTGGCTCATTGAACATAGGTTTCCAGATTCAAAGCAAGTCACATTTATTAATGTGTCTCCTTCACTCCCAACAGATTAAGTATTAGCAGATTGGTGGATTCAGTCTTAAAACTGCCAAGAACAGATAGTAGTCTGAACATAAAATTCAGATTTGGGGAGTCAACCTAGATGACTTTGCAACTTTTCTGTAGTTCAAAACATGTTACTTAAAGCACAATTTAACCTGCAGCCATATTGTCTTTACTAAGAAACAACCCAAGTAATACCCAGACTAGAAGGTACAGATCTTGTGAGGACAAATAGACCTACATTTGGACATACTGGATGGACTACCATGTCAGGACTTTGTAATGAATAACTTCCCTTGATACTTTTAAGTTTTTCATTATATCAAACAGTATTTTTTTTTTCATTTTCATTTACCCTTTCCGTTAAATTTCTAGGAAAAGGCTAAGCAATGGAATGACTTCAGGCAATGTGAAATTTAGTAAATGTCAGAGATGGATTTAAGAAATCTACAGAGGCCTATACTGCCTGTCAGTTGCTTTTCTCCTTTTGCATTTTTCGTATCTGCACAACCACACATTTCCCACGTAAGCAATCTAATGAATCCAATCATCATGGATTTCTCCTGCTGATAAAACATTGACAGGTGGGCAGAGAACAGTCCCATTCACCATGCATGCAGTGCTTTTTCCAATAGTGGTTCTAAGGATCCCAGTTGGGGCTGGTGTACATTAACGATACACTCATGAAGAGCAAACACCACCCTTTAGGATGGAACTACTCAATACCAAGGTTCACGGTCACTGCTTGCATCTTGTTTTGTTTTTGTATAGCATCATAAAAAAATGCACAAAAGTTGCCAGGCAGTGGTGGCACACACCTGTAATCCCAGGGATTACACTTGGGAGGCAGAGGCAGGCAGATCTCTATGAGTTTGAGGTCAGTCAGGTATATAAGAGCTAGTTCCAGGAGAAACCCTGCTTGGAAAAACAAAACAACCCTCCCCGCCCAAATGCACAAGTTATATAAGCAGTCAAGACCTGAAAATGGTAATTATGAAAAGAAAAATAATTCAATGAAAATCTTTTCTGTGGTTTGACAGGGATTCACCATGTAACTCAAGGTGGCTCAGAATTCCCTATTCAGTCCAGGCTGGGCTCCAAGTCAGTTTCCCTGTTTCTACCTCAAAGTCACTGGGATTAGAGGCTAGTGCCATGAGGCCCTAGCCAAATGTTGAGTATTACATAGGAAAATTATTACAAAAGTATTTCAGAGCTCCTCTCCTTTGTCTTCTTGGCTGGGTCTCTCAGCAGAGTGGAAGTTAAATGTCCTCAAATTTCTTCAGCAAGTGATGACTGTGCAACGATTAGGAGGGGACTCTAGCTTCTAAGACGGGTTGAATAGGTTGTGAGATAGAGAAAGTTCGGTGGTTAAAAGCACTTGCTGCTTTTGCAGAGGATCAGTTTCAGTTCCCAACACTCACATGGTGGCTCAAAACCACCTATAACTCTAGTTCCAAGGGGGAATCTGACGCCTTCCGACCTCCATGGGTACCAAGCACATACATGAAAGCAAAACACCCATACGTATAAACCTTTTAAAAATAAATAAGGTTGCCGGGCGATGGTGGCGCACGCCTGTAATCCCAGCACTCAGGAGGCAGAGGCAGGCGGATCTCTGTGAGTTCGAGACCAGCCTGGTCTACAAAGGGAGTTCCAGGACAGGCTCCAAAACCACAGAGAAACCCTGTCTCGGAAAAAAAAAAAAAAAAAAAGTTGTTGCTTCTAACATCTTAAAGAAACTCTTTTAATTCTGCCTGTCCCTACCATTATTTTTTTTTCAGATTCAAACCTCGTACCTTTATTTGGCATCTACTTTTCTCTATTCCACATTTCATTCCTTAAACCCTAAAATTTGATGACTTTTCACTACATTGTTTACTCAGTTTATATGAAAAAGAACAAAATTTAGTAAGCCTTCACAGGAAACAATGCCACCTGAAAATAAAAATGTTTAGAATTTATCTCAAAAGCAGCAAGAAACAGATAAAAAGAAAGCAGAACTTTAGAAAGACACAAATGCTGGGCGGTGGTGGCACAGGCTTTAATTCCAACACTCAGGAAGCAGAGGCAGGTGGATGTCTCTCTGAGTTCGAGGCCAGCATGGTCCACAAAGCGAGTTCCAGAAAAGCCACAGCTGTTAGACAGAGACCATGCCTTGAAAAGCAAAAGCAAAACCAAACAAAAAGCAAAACAAAAATCAAAAAACAAAACAAATACACAAACATGAACACTGAAAATGGAACTCTCATGGGACTCAAGTAATGCCCAGTGTGATAATCAGGCAGAAAAAGCAGTCATCAATGTACACAGTGCATCACTCTTAATGACTCACAACCGTGACAGTGTTATACTCCACAACAGTCTAGTAAAGCCCACTTATTACACACAAGGAACATGCTATTTACTTGCAGTATTGCAACTGAGAATAGTAAGCTTTGTATAGCCCAAATCCTTCCAACTGATTTCCTCATGGTTTTGTACAGTTTTCTTGTATAAGTGTGTTGATGGTTGGAACCCTGAGCAAACTAAAACCCATTGGACTACACCCTTTAAATAAATAGGTAAACTGTGTATGTGAATTTCATTTCAATTAAGCTGTTTATAAAAGAGATACAATTTAGAGGATTACTCTTTACAGCAAGTTCACACAGAGAGCATCTCCAATGAAGACCTATGAACACATACCTACTTACATAATTGATTATAGCACAACATTCTGCATACCTAAATTTCCTGAAATGTCTATGTTCATGAACACATAGTTTTTCAGCATATATTCTTGCAAACACATGTTCTATAGTGCCCCTTCAATTGTCCAGACCTGTTAAAATCTGAGAAATAAGATAAGATAGGCAGTCGTTAATTAAAATTAACTTGAAGTCATTATACTTTTTTTTTTTTTTGGTTTTTAGAGACAAGGTAGCCTTGTGTAGCCCTGGTCGTCCTGGGACTCAATCAGTAGACCAGGGTGGCTTTGAACTCACCACCTGCCGCTGCCTCTCTGATGTTGGTATCAGAGGCGTGCACCATCACTGCCCAGCTAGACTTTAAATTTTGACCCTGAGACATTTGCTGCATTTACCTTGAGCCATATGGAAATCCAGCAGCAAAACCTATGCCAAAGTGTTATAAACACAACAGCTACGGTACTACTAACCTGAGACTTATTTCCTAATGGTTGTCAATGCAAAGTAAGAATGTCTAAATCATGAAAAATTGGTTTTCTTATCTGAAATGAACTAAAAGATTTTTCCAAACAAACAAAAAAATCCAAACCCACAATAACTAAATCCAAATGGTGTGCCGTTCTGTGTCCACTTCTGGAAACGTACACTGTGGCAAATGTTTACCTTAATCAAAGAGGAGGTCTGAAAGATGTACTCCCTGATAAAATGTTTTTCTTAAGTTTCTAAAGAATATAGAATTTGTTTTTTCCCATGACCGTTAAGACTTAACTTGTAGAGTCTTTCTAAAATACACCGTTTTTCTTTCCCCCACACGTTTATGGTTAAATATCCATTATCTATAAGGCTAAAACAATTCAAAGCACTCAATCACATGACAAATTATAGAAGCCACTACATTATATATTGGTTCCATTTTCACAGTATTTCCAAACAATCTGTTATTTTTCTTCAATAAATCAGTCTTTGACAGTAACCCGAACTAAGATTATATTGCTCATATAAATGTCTTTTAAAACAAAGATTCATTTGCCTAAACCCTACAGTTGAATCTAGGGGCAGAAAAAATGGTAAACACTGTTTCTTTTCTTGTACTTACCACCATTATGGGTAGAACAGCAGTATTTGAGGTTTTTACCTTGTTGAATTCATGGAAGAATGGCTTTTGCCACTTCCCTGGCTTCTTCTCACAACAGAACATAAGCTGGATCTTTGCAAACTGTATTTAATGGCCACCATTTGCAGATGCCTTTGACTCCTATTGTGTTTTGTCAATTTAAAAACCAGTCTGCTTGGTCTTTTGAAAGGAAGATCTATCGACCAGTTGAATTTTATTAACTTCTAACAGAGGCATAGTGTGTACTTTCACTGATGTAAACAAACCTGGGGATCCAATCCAGGGCCTTGAGTATGGTAGGTGAGCTCTCATTACTGAGTTACATCTCCTGCACAAAACCCGGTTTTCAAAGTAAATGCAAAAGAGAGGGAGAACAAGCAACACAAATTATGCTTATCTGCATTTTTAACTTTTTAGAGACTCTCTGTATATACGAAGTAAAATTTGCCATCTTTCCAGTCAACTTCAGAATCTGAAAAACAAGCACACAGTACTGCTTTAGTTATGCAACTGGAAAAACAGATAATTTGGGATGCTGAGCAAAAGGCTTCAAAAGTTCTTGAAGTAATCTTCTGTTTGGAATACGCCAGAGAAGACACTGAATGCACGGTGGGTAAGGGGAGGGGATGATTAATACGTTAACTAACGTTATCTGCGTGAGAATGTCACAACGAAATACATTATTTTGCATAATTTTGTTAGTATAAGCTAACAAAAAAAGAAAAGGCAAGATAGGTATCCATGGATACCAACACCGAATAGCCTACGTATTTCAGCATATTTCACTCAGCATTAGTCCTGAGTACGATTGCTCACTTGCAGTCCCTTTTAATGTCTTTCATTTTCGCGAGTGGGTTAAGTTCGCGCTCAGTTATCTACCAACGACTTCTCTAAAGCCCTTTGAAAATCATTACGGGATGACGATTCGGGGTGTGTGTGTGTGTGTGGTGGTGGGGGGGGTCACATCTGAGGAAAAGGGCATGGGGGAAATGAGGGGGGAAAAATGGCAAGACGACAAAAAAAAAATCAACCTAGGTTTTGCTCCAATCGTCGGGTGCAAGAGGGCGTCTCTTCTCAGAGGCGCGAGGCCTGCCGTCCCGTAGCACAACAAAGACCCCTTCCGCCCAGACTGTCCCGCTACGAGGTCTAAGGGGTCTTCCACGCCCGGAAGTGAAGCGGCTCCCTGGGTCTCCCGGTAAAAAAGCTGAGGGAAAGGCGTGAGGCCCTGTGCAAGCCCGGCTGGTGGAGGCTCACGCCGACTCGTGAGGCCATCTCCGGTCCGACGGCCCTGCCCATCCCCAGCGGAGTCTTCATCCAGTCCCAGCCAGTGCTCGAGACTCTCAACCCCCACGTCCTCTGCCTCACCATTCTCACCACGCCGCCTCTCAGCTCCACGAGATCCCAAAGGTTCAGCCCGCAGCAGCTCCCGAGCTTCAACATGGCGGCCGGTCCGGTCTCTCTCTGTCTGGGTGCTCCGACCGAGGCATCCTGGGCATTGTAGTTCCGGCTGTAGCCTCTGAGTCCCTCACGGACTTCAGAGGACTACAGGTCCCAGAATGCACAGCTCTGGAGCATGGCTATTGGGACCGCTCGGACAGAGGGATGATGTCATTGCAAAACCCCACTGCATTCATTGTGCTACGGTCTATCCACCCCCCACCCCCCCTACTGCTGCTGCTGCTGTTGCTGCTGCTGCTGGGCTCGCTATTGCCGCTCGCTCCAGCTGAGCCCTGAGTAGCAGCAGGACCAGGGCAGGGATTGACTCCAGTCCTTGGACTTAGGACACCGCAGCACCTTCCCTTACGTGCGTGACTCAGTCGCATATCATTTCTGTTTATGCCTGGGGTGGGGAGAAATATCCCAAACCAGGTGAGTTGAAGTGATTTATTCAAATCGTTCTCCCAAGTTATTCCTCCCGCTTAATGCTCAAGGCTTTCTTTTGGAAGATGGGGCCGGGAATGGGGGTATGGATTCGGGAGGTTCTCACTGGCGCTGCTAAGAGCTAAATCGCTCTGTGCAATTTGGGTCACTGCAAAGAACAACTCCAGCAACCTGCCCCCGCCAGAGGACTGGTGCCTGCCAATTTCCTCGCCTCCCTTTAACCTTTTTGAGGCTGGGAGAGGGGGCTGGGCTGGCAAGGATGTTGGGAAGTGCACTTGGAAACCATGAGGAGGGCAAAGGTGGCGGACTGCAGTCCTGTCATTCCCCGGCCCCGGTGCTGAGGTTTGAGTGGGAAAGGGTGATGTGTGTGGGAGAAATGGAGACAGTGATTTAAGGTGGTCATACTTCTTTAGGACATTTGTGTGTCTTGGAGTAGCATACACTGTTGTTGTTTTTTTTTTTTTTTTAATGATAGCACGCTTCTCTTGAGTCGCTTAAGTTTCATAGGGCTTTATTTTATGTTTGCATGTCTGTGTCGTTTGTCTCGCTTTTTTTCCTGCTGATTTGAGGTGACAGTGTCCTCTAATGGTGCACTTCGTGCCAGTCAGAAATATTTCACGTGTCTAGGGAAGGTTTTTCTTAGGCTGCTAGAAGCAGCATTTTTGTTAAGTTTTTTTTTTTTCCTCCCGTTTTCTCGACTGCGGGATTCAGGATTGTTTGGAAGTGGAGCTGATAGATTTGTGCTTGTGTGAGTGTTTTAAATTACATCGCGATAGGCTTTCGCCACTGACGATGGTACTGTAGCGAGCTGCTGTTTTCCGAGGCTCAGTCGCCACTCACACTTAACGGTTTGTAGACGGAATCGGAAAACCTGGGTACTTTTTTTTTTCTTTTCCTTTTTAACACTTTAGGGAAAGGAAAAGTTAGAAGTACTGTCACCCTTTACTGGCCATCCCTGAAAGGTATCCAAGAACAGGGAGCCTGCGAGTGTGCTTTTTGTTTGCATTTTGTTTTTCAGCGAACTGACACATTTAAGAAGGCAGGCAACATTCTGGCTTGTATGATGCTGGCTCTCCTCTTCTAAGAGTTACAGGCTTGAACACCGCAATAAATATGTTCCTTTGAGATAAACAGCTGGCTGGCTTCAGAACAGATGGGGCAGTCTTAGCTGAGAGATGTACAACCTTGGAAATGAATGGGCTTAGGGTCAACCACACCCCCTTTAGGAATGTCAAAAGAAGGAGAAATGCCAGAGTATTTGCTTAACTCCAAAATGCTAAAGCTTTCCACAGCTGAGTCAGGCTTTGGGGCTGGGGGGGGGGGGTGCGGCGGGATGGTGTCATTCCTTTAGCTTCTTTGAACCACTTTTATTCATTTTTAATTTAGATGCTCAGGTCTCCAAAGTTGCAGCTGGGTGACTTGTAAAATGCTGCGTGTTACTGAATGGAAAGGACTGTCCATTGTACGGGCTTTCTACGTAGAGTGGTTTATTGGCATGCGTCGAGCAGCCTTTGGATTTGGGAAAAGATCACCAGTCTGTTGCCTCTTCCAACATCTTTGTGGTGACATCCTGCCCTTCCCTTCTACGCCTTTCTTTCTCTCCCTACCCCGCTCATATCTCTTCAAATCCCATTTCTTTCCTAGTCTGTTTGCAATGCATGCTGGTTTTCCCTCTCTGTTTCAGGATCTCCCCTGGGCCAGGAGAGTATCACATCTCTTTTTTTCTAACTCTCTTTCCACTCCCCATACCTTCACCCCACCCCCCAAGGAACCCTGGGGTTAGAGGATGTAGGCTCTGTGTCTTGTTATTCAGAGCCCTCTTTGAAGAGGTCCTGAGGCTTCTTTTTCTTGGAGTCTGTGCTTGCAAGGATGACAGTGATGAGTCTGATCCCGGGCTGGGGTTGGGGTTTTCCTGACGGACATAACCCGGGCCCAGGAGCATGTGGACAAGGACACACAGCTATGGAGCTCTTGTATCTTCCCTTTCCGTGGCACCTGCTAAGAAATGCCCATGGCTTAACAATTTCTTTTAAGGCTTCACACAGATAATTCATACATGATTCCCAAAGGAAGTAGTCTTAAGTAGTTTCTGATTCATGTAGTCTTTTTGTTTCTTATCCCTGATCCAGTGAACGGTGGGAAGAGAGCCTGTCCCTTAGCGCGTCGCTAGTGACAGTGTGAGGAGCAAACCTGCGTTTGGGTTTCCGAAGGTAGTTGCAGTTCCTGCCATTTTGTCTTCTTTGTGGAGAAAAGAAGTTTGTTGTTTTCTGCCGCTCTCCCCGGGAGCTGGGTGTGGTGGCAGCTGTGTCTCTTTCCTTAACAGTAGTGTTTCTTCAGGCGTGCAAAGTCCCACGTCCACTTGAAGTCAGCCTTTGTGACAGGTGGATGGGACTTCTTTTGTGCCACCTTGCATTGCTAATTCCCTTCTCCTGTCATGCCCCTCCCCCCCCACTCACTGGGGTTTTTAGTGACGTAGGGACGAGAAATAGATGAATGGAGGATTTGATTTGGCTCTATCCCTGCTGTCCTATGACTTTTCAAGAGCTGGAAATTTCTTTCTGCTTCAGGATGTAGATCTGCAAAGGGAAACCAGCACTTGCTTCTTGGTTTGCTTGGCCTGTTGTTAAAAACCCTCCACGATAAAGCCCGGGACTTAATCTGACAGCAAAGATCAAATGAGCGGGTATTGTGTGATAAGCACCATGGTCCATTAATGAAGAGATGTTACCCCTGCCCCGAACTGTTCCAGGAGAGATGTACCATTCTTCCTGGTGATTGAATTGAAGATGGAATGGGAGTCAACCCAATATGACTGTTGCTTTTCTGGAGCAACCCCGGGCTAGTTTCCTGTGGGAAGTGGCATTTAAAAAGGGACCTGAGTGGTCAGGAAGTAATTTGGGGTAGCAATGGGAGTTGCTTAGAGTAGTGCATATAGGTTTTTTTTGGCAGGCAGAGGAACAGCACGTTCAGCACACAAAGAGAAGAGTAAGAGACAGGAAGTAGAATGAAGGAGCTGGAAGAGATGGGAGAGGCTGGAGCCTGGGCAGTTTTGAATGACAAGGTGATTTTGGTCTTCATCGTCAGGGTAATGGGAATTTAGGAAGTGCTTTAATTAGCTAGATGAATGCCATGTATGAAATTATATTTAATATACCATAGGGTTAGGAGGATGGCTCCGTGGGTAAAAAGCACTTGCCATATATGCCTGAGGACCTGAGTAATTCCCTCAAACCCATGGAAGAAAGAGAAGACTGACTCCTGAAAGATGTCCTCTGATGTCCATGTGTGCTGTTGTATGGGAAGATGCTTGAGAGCTCAAGGCTGTGTGTACACACACTCGCACACGTGCGTGCGCGCGCGCGCACACACACACAGCAATAATAAATGATGAACATTTTTAAAAGACAGAGAAGAAATTGGATGAAAGTTTGACCAAGTTGAATCTGGAGATTGAGTAGCTGGTACCTCTGAAGTCTTGGTGATGGGTGATGATGCTTGACTCGTGGTGGAGACTAGAGAGACATGTAGGTTTGAACATTATAATCACACGAATGAGTTGTTTGACTAGATGTGAGAACAGGAAGAAAAAGTAGAATATGGCTTGCATTTTTCATTTTAAGCAATCCAGGTGACTTTTACAGAGAGAGAGACAGCTGATTGGATGTGTTTGTTCAAGAAGGTGGGGGCTGCGGGTTTTGTTGAAGTTCAGGTTCCTGGGACACCTCTAAGATCTTTGTTTTAGTGGAGGGGTGTGGCATGGTAGTCTAGGGAAGAGCGCTCCGATGAGGCTAGGCTGGCATACTACTTGTTTATTAATGTATGATGTTGGGAATGGCATATTTATTCATTTTCAAGGTTTAGTTTTCTCTTTTACAAAATGGGTTTGTCTCACTACAGGATGCTGATGTTCAGATGTATGTACTCCATGCTAGGAGTGCATCATCAAGTAAAAGGGTGTTTGCTTTCAAGAATTTCTCTGGGGCTGGAGAGATGGCTCAGAGGATAAGAGCACTGGCTTCTTCTCTTCCAGAGGTCCTGAGTTCAGTTCCCAGCAACCACATGGTGGCTCTTAACCATCTGTAATGAGATCTGGTGCCCTCTTCTGGCCCACAGGGATACATGCAGGCAGAATATTGTATATATAATAAATAAATAAATCTTAAGAAAAAAAGAATTTCTCTGAAGAGTAAAAGACACATGGTCATCTGGAGGGCTAGGACAGCACAGCCCCCAGGAGGCTGGTGGTGGGGGAAATAACGATGTGGCCCACACAGCCTTTGGCTCTACAGATGAAGGCAAGGAACAGCTCTAGGGAGAAGGTTCCCAGGTCTTGCATTAGCATGGGCTCTGCACGTTCATTAACTGGCTGGACCAAACTAGGTCTCTGAGGATGCTTTCTAAATAAAGAAAGATTTCAGCATATTGAAAGAAGCAATCAGGAATAATGAGATGTCAAATGTAAATGCTGTTAGCAGACCACTTTCTGAGACCTATATAGCCTTTGAGATGTTTCGTGGCTAAGTTTTAGGGAAATTCAGAAGTATTTCAGTTCTGATTTCTTTCAGGACTCAACTTCCCAAATTCAAGTTAATTTCTCAAAAATCATTCTAATGGCCATAATAGTCCCTAAATCAATGGGCTTTTTGAATTTTACAGATAAGCAAAGTTACATATGCACAAAAATAAATACAATTGAGTGTACTATTGGCAATATTTTTCTGTATTTAACTGCATGAAAATTTCTGTAATGTATCTTCCCCCTCTTATTTTATTGCACAGAAGGGGAAAAGACAAATAAAGCACCACAATGTTATAATTACCTAGGAAATAATTTCTGTATCTTCTTGGCTGTGGTGGAATTGTGGCTGTTCTCCAAATGAAGAGGGATTTTTTTTTTTTTTTTTTTTTGATTTTGAGACAGGATTTCTCTGTGTTGCTTTGGAGCCTGTTCTGGAACTAGTTCTTAGGCTGGTTTCGAACTCACAGATATCTGTCTGCCTCTGCCTCCCAAGTGCTGGGATTAAAGGTGTATGCCATCACCGCCCAGTTGTGAAGAGAGATTTTTTTTAATATTTATTTATTTATTATGTATACAATATTCTGTCTGTGTGTATGTCTGCAGGCCAGAAGAGGGCACCAGACCTCATTCCAGATGGTTGTGAGCTACCATGTGGTTGCCGGGAATTGAACTCAGGACCTTTGGAAGAGCAGGCAAAGCTCTTAACCACTGAACCATCTCTCCAGCCCCCGTGAAGAGAGATTTTTTTTTTTTTTTGGTTTTTCGAGACAGGGTTTCTCTGTGGCTTTGGAGCCTGTCCTGGAGCTAGCTCTGTAGACCAGGGTGGTCTCGAACTCACAGAGATCCGCCTGCCTCTGCCTCCCGAGTGCTGGGATTAAAGGCGTGTGCCACCATCGCCCGGCGAAGAGAGATTTTTTTGTGACCCACAGATGACTTGTTTTCAGGTTCTTTCCCATGGAAATTTTTGAAACTAGAAGCTTTGAAAGCTAGAGGCTTCCTCAAGATTATTCTATCAAAAAGTTCCTTGGGATTATTTTTTCAGTGTTGGGGACTAAATTTATAACACAAGGGTCCCTTGGAGGTCATCAGGAAGACAGGACCTGTGAGATCACATGTTAATGTGTGTGTTCATGTGCTAGAGTTCATATGTACATCTCTGCATTTTCTCGTATCGTGTGTGTTCATGTGCTAGAGTTCATATGTACATCTCTGCATTTTCTCTTATCGTGTGTGTTCTCCTTTAGAGGACTTCACGTCTTTAAACCTGTTCCGTAGTAAGATTGTTGTGAGAGTTAAATGAGAGGGTTTTGATATTTATTGATTTATTTTATTTTATGTGTATAAGTGTGTGTGTGTGTTAGTGCCCTCAGACGCTGGCAGAGGACATCCGATTTCCTGTAACAAGTTACAGAGGGTTATGAACCACATGTAGATTCCAGGAACTTAACCTGAGTCTTCTGTGAGAATAACAATACTCTTGACCACCAGGCCAGCTCTCTAGCCCAGAGAATATATTTTAATTATCTAGCACTAAGCCTTATACAACTGGTGTTCATGATGACTTTTTCTTCCCTAAGACAGGGTTTTACCTTAGCCGTCCTGGAACTGGATCTGTAGACCAGGCTGGCCTCAAACTCCCAGAGATTCATGTGTCTCTGCCTCCCGAGTGCTGGGATTAAAGGCGAGTGTCACCATCACCCGGCCTTCCTGCATGTGTCTCTGACCCACTCTTTTTATTTTCATTTATTTGTTTTATCTATCTATCTATCTATCTATCTATCTATCTATCTATCTATCTATCTCATCTATCTATTGTGACAGGGTTTCTTTGTGTGGCCTTGGCTATCCTGGAATTTGCTCTGTAGATCAGGCTGGTCTCAAACTCAGAGATCCGCCTGCCTCTGCCCACCAAGAGCTAGGATTAAAGGCGTGCACTGCTACATCTGGCTAAGCCCAGCTTTTAAACACGTGAGTGCTGAGGATTTGAACTTGTGTCCTCACGCTTGCACAGCAGCTGCTTTATCAACAGAGCCATTCCCAATAAAAGTCTTTTTCTTAAAAAAAAATGTTTGAGCCGAAATTGAATCAGGTATGATTCATACAAGATAATCCTGTCCTTTGGTTGTTTATTTTTAGTGTAGCATAATATGTCTCCTTGTCCTGGTGTTATCTTCGAAAGTCTTAAGTTTGTTATTCTGTTGGCTGGCATTGGGATCTCCTGGTTATGTTTTTCATTATTAAGCTTGGGCTAAGGATTTGTGGTTGGAATTTTCCATCGGTGACACTGCATTCCCACCCCCTTGCATCTTAGGGACGTGTAGGTCAGTTTGTCAGATCACTGGTGATGTGAGGTTGGAGCCTGTGGTTAAGGAGGAAAGGCATAGGTGGGTACCTACTTCAGTCATTTAATCTGCATGGACTTATACTGTGTGCTCTTGTATGAACAACTTCTCCCATTAACATGGCATTTTCAGAGTTCATAGGTCACAGCCTGCATCCGTGCTGCAGCACTTTTTATTATCAAATAGGCTTCGGGTTCAGCGAAAGGCCCGCCTCACAGAATGAGGCGGAGTGTGAAAGGCAGGGACGCATCTACATTAAAAGATACCGAGGGACAAATAGAAAGTAAATCCACACATGGTCCTGGATTAGTTCCTGCATCAAAGACAATTTTCTCTTTTGTCTATTGATATAATTCATATCGCCATAATGAGTGCTATTTGTACAGCGAGTAAAATCAATCAAGGGTTGAAACTGGATTAGATTTAGGGTCAATATTAATTTCCTGATTTTGATAATTATACCACGGGAATATGAAATACTGCATATCTAGAGATAAAGCGGTAGCTATAGCAGAGAGAATGATAAGGAAAATGTGGTAAAACATTATTAGTATTTGAATAATTTGGGTGAAGGCTATATGCAAATTCTTAGAAACTGACTCTTAAGTTTTTTGGTAAGATTGTAATGAATTTGCGATAAAAGGATAAAATTGGAGGGAAGGGATATGCCATAACTCCTTAGAGTGAGTTTACTGTGGTTGCGAGGACCAAACCGGGCTCAAATCTCAGGATGGCTCCTGGGACCACGTAGGTTTGGGCATCCTCCAGTGAACAAGGCTAGTGGTAGCTCTTAGACTTGATTTGGGAGTCAAAGTGAACATGAGTTTGGGTCTGGAGGGATGGGTCAGCAGTTAAGAGAAAAGGATCCATGTTTGGTCCCAAGACATGTGCTAGACAACAACAGTCTTTGGCTCTGGAGGCTCTAATGCCTCTGACCTCTGCATGCACTCTGATATATATATATATATATATATATGTACATATATACATTCTTACACAAACACACACACAATTAAAAATAAATCTTTAAAGAAGTTTACCTATGGTATATGGTAACAGTATTGTTTTGAACCAAAGTTGGAACTCATGTCAAGAATAGTGGTGCACACCTTTAATCCTAGCACTCGGGGGGCAGAGGCATCCTGGGGCTCTGAATTTGATGTCAGCCTGGTCTACATATCAAGGTCCAGGCTAGCTAGGGCTATATAGTGAGATCCAGTGTCAAATAAAATTTATTCACTCAATCATTAAAAAATAAATAAATAAATAAATAAATATGGACTCATGGTCTGACAGAAATCCGCCTTTATTTATAAATCCATAGACTTGAAGTCTTAGGAAAGCACACGCACCAAATCACATTAGTGGCCACTGTAAGACAAAGTCGTCTTAGACTAGTGTTTGCTTTATGTGGCACTCTGATTGTCCCAGGAAAGTTGTGGGTAATGTCCCCTTTGCCATTTGGGCCACTTTGGGGCCAGCCCTAGCATTTCTGAATCTTCTCTTACTTCCTTTGTTCTTCCCCCCCCCACACAGAGGTTTCTGATTTTGTCTTAGAGAGCAATTTTAATTAGCTATGCCAAATTTTAATTGTTTTGGCAGACTAAAGAAAGCCGAATAAGCTTTTCTGGTCAAGATTCAATAATTTTGCTTTCTAAGAGTTAACTTCGGGAAGGATGCCACTAGTCCAGAAAATTCAGGTAGTAAAGCTCAGAAGAAATTCCTCTTTCCTAGATGAATTGTGTGTGGGGTAGGGAATAAAGCTTTCGAGAAAGCCTGAAAGAAATATGTCTATCTGAAATAATTGTTTCATTTCCATCTTTCTTCTTCAAGTCTCAATATATGAATGATTAGATTTTGGTGAGCTGGCTCAGAGGGTAAGTGTACTTGCTGCTGCTCAGCCACTCATCCCCGGGATCTACTCCCACAAATTGCCCTCTAATCTCTAAATGTACACCATGGCATAAATGTATGTAAGACATGTGCGCACGCGCGCGCGCACACACACACACACACATACACACACACACACCACACAAACAGTCAATTATATTTAATAAATACACATAATAAATTTAAAACAGATTTGGTTCATGCTCCCAAACAAAGACCCTCAAGTAATCCTGATTAAAATATTTATGAAGGGAATAGAGAGATGACTCAAAAGTTAAGAGTACTGGCTACTAGCTGGATGGTGGTAGCACACACCTTTAATCCCAGCACTGGGGAGGTAGAGGCAGGTGGATCTCTGTGAGTTGAGGCCAGCCTGGTCTACAAGAGCTAGTTCCAGGACAGCCAGGAGGAGGTGCCGAAACCCTGTCTACCAAAAAAAAAAAAATGTTATCATTATGATTTGTTTTTTGGGAAAGGGTCTTGCTCAGGATGGCCTAGAAGTCACTATGTAACTCATATTGTTCTATGAACTTGTGGCATTCCTTCCCTGTCAGCCTCCAAGTGCTGGGATTACACATGTGTGCCACCACGCCTGCAAATACAAGTTTATTTCTAAAGGCACTTCAGGTTGGGAGCAAGGTAAGGTGCTGGAAGGCGTCTGCTGGTGGCTTCTTCTGTCTCCCAGATGATACATATTTCTGTGTCTTCATATGCCGGGAGGGTGAACTTGCTCTTCGGGTGCTCTAAAAAAAATTTACTTATTTTTTAAGTTGTGTGCGTGTGCGTGTGTGTGTGTGTGAGTGTGTGTTTGACTGTTGGGCATCTATGTGTCAGTTCAGTATTTCAAAGATGCCAGAAGACATGCCTAAAGCTGGAGTCACGAGAGATAGTGAGCTGCCTGGCGTGGGTGCTGGAGACTGAATTCAGGTCCTCTGCAAGAGCAATTAAGAGCTCCTAATTACCGTGCTATCTCTCCAGGCCATGTAAATACTTTTCTAGGTCACTAATGCATTTATGAGAGCATAGGACGCGTGGTCTAATCAGTCAGTCATTAAGACTCTTAACACTGTCTGTGTTTAACCTGCCGTTTCAATGTGAATTTTGGTGGGGGCATAGACGTTCAGACTGTAGGACTCTTTTTTTTTTTTTTTTTTTTTTTTTTTTTTTTTTTTTTTTTTT
>NC_022023.1:8654361-8684456 GCF_000317375.1 Microtus ochrogaster
CCTGCCTCTGCCTCCCGAGTGCTGGGATTAAAGGCGTGCGCCACCATTGCCCGGCAGACTGTAGGACTCTTTACTGTAGTGGAGAGTGACCCTTGAGACAAGGATGGACTGATGCCGTCACAAGCATTAGAGATGCCTTCCTACTCCATATGTATTAGTTATTTTTCTGCTCCTGTGCTAGAACACCATAACCAAGGCAACTTACAGAAGAAAGAGTTTCATTTGGCTTAGGATAGCAGAAGGTTATAGTCCTATTGGCAGGAACAGGATATCGATGGGCAGCTGAACAAAAAGCTGGGAGCACACATTCCTTACTACAAGCTTGAAGCAGAGAGTGAATGAGGAGTGGTGTGAGGTTTTAAACTCCCAAAACCCACCACCATGATGTAGTTCCTCCTGAAGGCTGTACCTCCTAAATGTCTCCAAACAATACCTCCAGCTGGGGACCATGCAGTCAAATGTCTGAGCCTCTGGGGGACATTCCTCATTCAAGCCATTATACTCAGTGACAGGGTAAGTCTGGCTAGGCAATAGAGGATGGGTAATTTTTGTGTGACATGAGGACAGTAGGGAGGGCAACTCGGATGAAGGGAACTGTGAGTAGGGTTGCAAGAGGTGAAGTTAAACAACAGCTTTAAGATCTGATTCTATCAAGGACCCAGTCTTCAGTTAATATGACTCTATAATTACAGGTAACCTTGCCACCTGCCATGTTGGCAGAGTCTTAACAGCAAAGCCTGAACCAGGCTTGTGAAGTTGTGTTGTGTTGGGACTCATGATTCATTCAGTAAATGCTTATTTAGCACATAGTGTTGTGCTTTGCTAGGCACTCTATGTATGTTGGCAGATTTAATAACCCCAACAACTTGGGAGTTATTAATAGCCCAGATAACGATGCAGAAATTATGATTCAGATGAAGGAACCTGCTGGAAATCATATCACAACGGTAGGTCACTGCCATCACTTGTCATCTTCTTGATACTTTTGAGGGTACCTTGGATGAGTTAATTGACATCTTTGAGACTCGGGTCCCACATCAATGAACAGATGATCTGTATTGGGCCAGATTGTTTATAGTTTCTCTTGGTATCACTGATCCATGTCTGTCATATGGTGAAGTATGCTTTGTTTGTGCCCCATCACTACTAATTCCTTAACCAAACACTAATATCGACTATCCTACCAGCTACTGTAGATACTAGCAGTGGAGATTTGGCGGGACGTTTCCTGGAAGGCGGTTTTAGGCTAGCAAAAGAGACAGATCGACAGTTTGGTCAGAGTGCCAACACTGGTGCATATGCAGGACCTGGGAACACAGGAGGGACACTAGACCCATTTTTGGATAGGAGAATGTTTTGAAGAAATAACCCCACAGACCAGGAGGATGATGTGTAACAGTTGAGACCACGTGACTATCATTGCTCTCCTAGGCTCTGTATGAAAAGGGGCTCGTGTGTTAGCACACTTCCTGGAGAAACATGACATAAAAGACCCTGAAGAATCACAGAGTAGAAGACAAACAAATTTTGATAGTTCGGCCTTGAACTGCTGCACAGTCTCTTGCTAGCTGTGGCCTTGATCAAGCCATAATCTCTGTGAGCCTCAGTTTCTCCATCTGTAAAGTGAGAGGATCAACACCTACCTTACAGGACTGTGGGGAAAAGAAACTAAACCCGTGGATGTGAAGGAAGAGTATAATACGGGGGCTGAAGAGCTGGCTCGGCCGGTAAGAGCACTTGCTGTTCTTGCCCAGGACCCAGGTTCAGTTCCTAGCACCCACATCAGGCAGCTCAAAACTATTTGTAACTCAAGTCCCAAGGGATCCAGTATCCTCTTCTGGCCTCTACTGGCTCCAGTACAAATTTATTTACAGAAACTGCATAGCATACATACTTAATTTCATCATCACTGGCCCAAGTCCTGACAACTGTCCTTGGCCAACGTGGCTTTCTAGCATCACTGTCCTGTATGTTTGTCACCTCATTTACTGGTTTATAAATGCTTTGGTGACTCTTGAATATGCATCTTTGCAAGCACTGCTTGGGCTCCTAGACTCACCCAAACTATATTGTTTACCCCAGCCTCATGAGTCAAATTCTTGGAGTTCTGTCTTGCTCTCCTAGTAAGTTCTGGAACAGCCCCAGAAGTTACTTATGGTTAGTGAGCGTTACCATGCATGCTAGAATTCTATATGATAGTTCCTGAGGGCATAGCAATAGGGAAACCCCAAGTCAGGGCTGTTACAACTTCATACGCATTTCTAGGATGAAGGGGATAAAGAAAAGAACAGTTTGCTATGGCATGTGAACTTAAATCTAGTAGCCCCTGGCAGTAGGAATAAGGGTCTTTGTATGTTGTCTTCAGTTTGTTGGAAATGTCACTCCAAATACTTAACTTATTTAATGCCTTTCTTATGATGTGTGCATTAATCAGCTGCTGTTTCATGATTGGTTTTACTGTGAAAAGTTACATCTTAAGTGAAGAAGTGATTTTGAGCTCTTTCAAGCATTTGAGAACATTCTGAGGAAATCTTTGTTCTGAGGAAATGTTTAGTTGTTACCTAGACACCTGGGGGTTGTCACATATTTTTATATCCCTGGTGTTTTAGATGGTTGCTCTTTATATTCGTCCTGGCTGTTAGAACTCTTAAATTGTAAGCAAAAGAAACCCAACTCTCACTTGAGCAAAGAGGGAACCTTTAGGAAGGAAGCTGAGGCATTACACAACTGTCAGACATCAGCTGAGACCAGGAGGCATGAGAGCAGTCAGCTGCTGGATGGCCCCCAAATGGAGTGCTTTCTGTTAACTAGGTCAACCCAGTTGTTCTGATTAGGCTGCCTTAGAAGTTCCAGGAGGCCAGGCTCCTTCTTTCTTGTGTCCTCTCCAAATTTTGAGTTTTCTATTTTGAATGCAGATTTGGGACGATCCCTTGTGGAAATGAGCAATGGGGTGGGAGAGTTAGCATTCTTGTGTTTTCATCATTCCAACTATAATCAGTATGTGGCCCCAGTGAACAGGAAAGACTGCTCAAACACATGTTTTCTTCATCTAGGAAGGGAAAAACTTAGTTGGTTTGCCTCTACGCTACACTGGGCTCTCCAAATTGTCAAGATTCTGTCCCTTGCCTTTGTTTCTCTCTTGTGTGGCAGGAGTCACCGTCACTGACTTCCCCTCTTTATGTCTGGACCTGGAGAAAATTGGGTGCAATTTAAGTTATCTTTCCAGTTCCTTTAAGTCTCACTGTTGTTGTGAGAAAAGAATGATTGTGACTTGGTAGAATATCTCAAAGAGTAATGATTGGTCTAGTTTGGATCATGTGACCATCGATTAGCCGATCCTCGGCCACTAGAAAGACGAGGTAATTTAGCATCCATTTATAGGGTGGGAGCCCCACTTTGCTTTTATTTTTTTAAAGGTTTATTTATTTATTTATTAAATGTGCACTTGTGTTTTGCCTATATATACTCTGTATGAGGATGTCAGATCCCCTAGAATGGGAACTACAGACAGCTGTGAGCTGCCATGTGGGTGCTGGGAATTGAACCCAGGTCCTTTGGAAGAGCAGCCATCTCTCCAGCCCCCCCCCCTTTGCTTTTAGACAGAATCATCATGAGAAAAGATAAGTAAGCAAACCACGAATCAGGTCCGTTTTCTCCCTATTCTTCTACTCTTGTGAAAAAGTAAGTGCAATGTTCTAGTCGCCTTTCCAACCTCTTTTACCAAAGCCACGCCAAGGGCGTTTACTTCACCGAGTCTGTGGACACCATGGCTTCCAACATGCACTCCTGTTTTATATTTACCTGAGAAAGAAAGACAAAAGCAAGTTTGAATGCAGGGTGGCACCAAGTGAAGATGCCCTCAATTGTGGAATGTATCATTTCCAAGTTGTCAAATTGTAAGAAGATGGTAGAAGATGGCATTTACCCTACAACAAAGCTCCATACTCTCAGCCCTTGGTACCGCTGCTCATTTCATGTTTTCCCATTGGTCTGTCTGCACAAAGCGTTTGTGCACCAGGTAACAGTCTGTTAGCGTTCAACTGCCTAGGCAACTGCCTCTTTCTCATCTTTTAAATAAACTTTTTCTTGACATGTTATGCGTATGGGTGTCTAGCCTGCATATTTGTGTGCATGCATCATATAGGATGGAGGCTGTGGAGGCTGGAAGGAGGTGTCAGGTCCTCTGGAACTGGAGTTACAAATAGCTGTGAGGCACACTGAGGGCTAGAAATTCACGCCCGAGTCATCTGGAAGAACAGCCAGTGCTTTTGAGTCATCTCTCCCGTCCTGGTGTTTCTCTTCTTCTCAGTTTGATAGTGTTAGTTTCCTGTTTGTTTGTTTGTTCCAGGTTAACAAAAACTTGGTGTGCTGGGTGAATGATAAAGGAAAAGCTTCGTGCAGCTTGGCGTTCTAGAGAGTGAAAGCCCAAAAGCAGGGCCCGGGCTCTTGCTCTTGCTAGGGTCCCAAGGCCGATGACAGATGAGAGAGCAAGAAGGGAGCACATGGTGAGCAGAGGGCAAAGGAGACACTGGCATCAGGGCAAGCTCTTGTTTTTTTTTTTCATGACAGGGTCTCACTATGTAGCTCTGACTGTCTTGGAAGTCACTATGCAGACCAGACTGGGCTTGAGCTCACAGAAAGCTGCATCTGGCTGTGTGGTCTCCTCTTAGCCTGGGACTAAGGATCTAATATGTGGACTTTAGAGTGACAGCATCTAAACCATAGGGCTGGAGAGATGGCTCAGCGGTTAAGAGCATGGCGTGCTCTTCCAAAGGCCCTGAGTTCAATTTCCAGTAACCGCATATTGGCTCAGAACCATCTGTAATGAGATCTGGCGCCCTCTTGAGGAAAGGACCTGGTCTGTCATCCTCATCAACTTAGACCATGAGACCCAATGTGGACAAGTTCAACAGAACCGCCATATACGGGCTGCCCATGCATGCTTCAGCATTGCCAGGGCATAAATTACATTCATTCATTCATTCAAAGTTGGAGCATTCACTAATCTCCTCTCCCCCACGTTCACCTGACTATTCGAAACTCCAGCCATGTGTCAGGCTGTCTGTTGGTCATTAAGGACCCCAGAAGGAATAAGATGGGTCCTTATCCCCCAGGGACAGTCCTGAGGTAATCAGGTTGCCTGTGCGGGCACCATTCTGTAAAGAAATGAGCTGAAGAAGGTGATAGTTCCTACTGTTTGTCTACAGAGAGCCGGAGCCTTCCAAGCAGGCCAGGCCAGTCAGGATTGGAAGAGGGAGGGTGGTTGCATGATGTTTACTGTTAGCATGGTTGTGCCTCATGAAGATGAGACGAGGAAGTCTGCTCTGACTGTTACTATGGAATTATTTCCAGAGGTAGCGCTAAGGAGGTTGCAGTGTTCTCCAAAGCCTGTTTGAATCCCCTCAGTCTTCCTGGTGACTTCCATGTTCAAGAGGCGCACGTGCCTCCTTTCTTTGTACGGATGTTAGGGACTCTTTTATAGAGATAAACTTAGCCACGAATCAGATTTATCTTATTGTGGAGGCAGTCCGCGTTTGAATAGAAAAAATATTTAATTCCATTAAAAGGATTTTGTGCGTCTGGCGAGATGGCTTAGAAGGTTAAGTGTTATCTTGTGAATATATCAAAAATTGGTATTTTTGAATTATATGTCAATGAATCTGTATTAAAATGTGGGGGGGGGGGAAAGAAGGTTGAGTGTTTGCCAAACAGACATAAGCCCCTGAATCCATATCTCCTTGTACCCACATAAGAAAGCAGACGAACCGGGCGGTGGTGGCGCATGCCTTTAATCCCAGCACTCGGGAGGCAGAGGCAGGCGGATCTCTGTGAGTTCGAGACCAGCCTGGTCTACAAGAGCTAGTTCCAGGACTGGCTCCAAAGCTACAGGAAAAACCCTGTCTCGAAAAACAACAATAACAAAAAACAAACATACAAAAAAGTAATCTGAGTAGTGGGGAGACAGAGGGAAGAGGATCCCTGGGCCTTCCTGGCCTGCCAGTCTAGCTTAAGTGGTGTGATCCAAGTTCAGTGAGAGACCCTCACCTAGTTAGAGCTTCGACTGCTGTGATGACAAAAAGCAGGGTGGGAAGAAAAGGTCGATTTGACTTATATTTCCACATTTTCCTCCATCATGAAGGAAGCTGGGACGGAACTCAAACAGGGCAAGAACCTGGAGTCAGGAGCTGATGCAGAGACCTTGGATGAGTGCTGTTTATTGTCTTTCTCCTTCTGCCTTGCTCAGCCTGCTGCTTTCTTTTATTTTTTATATTAATTAATTAATCCATTTTGAGACAGGGTTTTCTCTGTGTAGTCCTGGCTGCCCTGGAACTCACTCTGTAGACCAGGCTGGCCTCGAATACAGAGATCCACCTGCCCCTGCCTCCCAAGTGCTGGGATTAAAGGTTTGAGCCCCCAGCTCAACTTGCTGTCTTACAAAACCCAGAACCTGCAGTTAAGGGATAGCACCACTCACAATGGGATGGGCCCGTCTCTATCAATCACTAATTAAGAAAATCCTATACAGGCTTTCCTTGAGGATCTTATGAAGGCATTTTCATTATTGGGAATTCCTCTTCTCAGATGACTTTAACTTGTTTCAAGTCGACATAAAACTACCCAGCACAAACTTTCTCAAACAATAAGATGGAAAACAATGGAAGAAGGCACACCCAATAGCAACCTTGGGCACACATGTACACAAACATGTACATATACTCATATACACACATGCGTGAACATGAACACACACATACAAGATTGTTTTTAACTGCTTCTTTTTTCTAGCCCCAATGAGTCTGTACATCACATGCTCTAGCAGGCAGAAGGCATGAGTGAGCATCCAGGAAGGGCCATGTGCAGAACTCACATGTACTGTGTCGTAGCCGTGGGGAATGCCCTTCGGAGAACATGTGAGTGATGCTATTTGGAATGAGATCAGGGATCAACGACAGCTCCTCACAAAGCCAGACTCCAGGGCTCAGAGTGTGGGGTCCTCATTCCCTACGCAAGGATGTCGGATGAGGTTGGACCCCTTTGACAGAAACTGCAAAGAAAATAAAAGCAAAACTTTGGGAGATAAAGATGTTTGATGGAGGGTCAGAAAGAGGCCCCCAGAGAGGGCCAATGTCCAACCTTTGTGTTCTGGCTATTAGAACATGCTTACCCCATGAGTCAGAAACAAAAAGTAAATTTCATCTATCTCTCTTCTGGCTTAGGAAGAGACTGGACAGGATCACTGAGATAGCCAGGATTTTGTTTTTAAAAATTTCAGGCCAGCATGTCCAGAATAGGATACTTGGCAGCCGTGGTGGTTAGGAGAGAGAGGGCAGGGTTAAGGCGTGTGGATCTGCCTTGTCTTTGGGCACAGGGGCCCTTGAGGGAGATGAGACTTCTCTGCTCCTCTAGGAGAGGAACCCCTTGAGGAGTTTCTTTTAAAGAATACTTTAATTTTGTGTGTGTGTGTGTGTGTGTGTGTGTGTGTGCTACATGCATGCCTGATGCTTACAGAAGCCAGAAGAAGGCCTTGGATCCCCTGGAATGGGAATTATGGGTGGTTGTGAACCACCATGTTAGTGTTGAGAATCGAACCCCTGGTCCTCTGCAAGAGCAGTTAGGGATTTGAACCGCTGAGCAGCCTCTCCAGCCACACAAGGAGCTTCTGTAGAGGAAAGCGGAAATGGAGGAGGGTGTTCTAATCACCAACTCTGTGATTACTAGAAAGCAATTTGACAGTGGTGGTAGCATAATGTACTTGGAGAACGAGAAGCTTGATTGGGGGAGGGGGGAAGAACACCCCTCACCTTCTTCAGAACTTGTAAGTTTACAAACAGAGGAGGAGAAAGAGAATAAGCCGCTTTTTGAAACCAGCAAAAAATTTTATGCTGCGCAGTGATTTATCAGTGTGCAGAGCAGCACATTAAAAGAATAATTGCTGGCTGTTTATTCTGGAAAACGGCACGCAGTTCAAGTCAGTGCAGGGAGCTTTATTTCCTCTTTTACCTTGCTCACACTTCCATTAGTGTTAATGGGATCATATATCCTAGGCTTTCCTTGGCTTGCTGCCCTGACGTAAATGGCTGAATTCTTTGCTTTGGCGTTATATATTCTTAACAACAATGGGGGCGGGGGAGATGGAAGCAATGTTGTGGGCTCCGTTATTTTGTGTGCTTTGTTGTAGATAAGATTTATTCTGTCTGCTCCGTGCCTGTTAGGATGGTTTGTTCACTCGATCGGTGTTCCTGCAAGCTTTGTTATTTGCCCGAAGCAGGCTGTTCCCGGATGCCTGTGTATGTTTCTTATTTGATGGAACAAGGTTGAGTCTTGATCCTGGTTGTCTGAGCTCTGGGTCCTCACTGTTGCCTTTGTTTTCTGTGACGTTAGTGGCTCTCTGGGTTTGTCCCTCTCGTTTGGCATCCCCGCGGGCCTTTATCAGGAATCTTTCGGTTCACATTGGCCCACCTTACTGTCTTGGAGGGGGATTTAATTCTTGGGGTTGTTGCCTCAGGGACCACTTAGCGAATTAAACAAACAGCAGCTGGACTTCTCTTGTGTCTCCAGTATCATTCTGACTCAGCAACAGTCTGTGTGGAAGGTCAGAATCAGACTGTGATGTAAGGAAACATGGTAGAATTCACCGTGTTGATTTGTCAGGGTTTTAAGGGGACTCAGTTGATTGAATCCAGGGCTTAGCAAGCTTTTTCTGTAAAAGGCCAGAAAGTAAATATAATGGGCTCTGGGGGACACATATGGTGTCCAATGTCTATGGTGTCTTTATAAGTTTTTGCAAATGTAAAATGCCATTCCAAGCTAGGTGTGGAGGCTGAGACTTCGGCCCACCCACAAGCTGTAGTTTGCGCCCTGATCAAATAGATTTCTCTCTCTATTTTACCAAAGAGTGGGAAGACTGTCCCTGCCTCCAATCCTTCCCCAAGGTCACAGAGCTAGTTCCTACCGTAGAGGAGCCTGTGCTGAGTTACTTTGCAAACATAGCCAGAGAGACTGTGACTCTTAGCTGGTATCTTATTGTGTGTCCACCCCACATCCAGGTACTCTGTTTAGGATCAAGGATGCAGAATTAAGGACAAGAAAAATCTCAGCTGTGAGTCAGTGGTGGGGATTTAAGCACTCCTTCCTCCCACACTTAAGTTGGAGAAGTCACTCCTCAATAGGTGCTTAGCTTCTCCGGCAGCTGCTTGTTTCTTTCTTTGAGGGTATGTCTCATGTATGCACGTATATAGATAATGAGTTTAAAGGAACCAAACAAAAAGAGATCAAGGCCATTGCTGGAGAAGAACAGTGGTTTACAGTTGCTTTTTAGTCCCAGCTTATCTGAGCAGCGACATGGAGACACCTTGAAGCCACGCGAGCGAGACTGCGATATTGTAGACGTGGATGGAATCTTAGGATCACTAAGTGGCCACCGTTCATGTGACAGTTGAAGAGCGTGAGGCTTAGGAATGATGTGTAGAGCTCCAGGGTCAGAATCATTTAATTAATAACCATAGTCAAGATTTATCTAGCGTTCACTGTAGCTTGCAGAGAGATACACGTTATCTATTTAAATTCCAGCAGTATCTCAATGTGATTGGTGTGGTTTTCCATTCCTGGATCGTAGCTGAGGAAGTTAAATCGGAAGAGATTAAGTCAAAATTGCCAAAGATAATGCACCTGGTTAGTGGTAGAGTGGGGATTCAGGCTCAGGTCCAAAGGCTGCCTGGGCTTAGAAACTAAAATTTACTCCAATTTTGCTAAGTACTTGTGTGCGCTCTGCCTGTGCTTCTCTGTTGCTTTGTACCCCCCACCCCCATGAGCAGAGACCATGTCACCTACTGCCCTTCACATGTAGAGCTTACTTAATAGCTATACGTAGATAAGTGGGCCAACAAGTTTATATTTCTTCCAATGATTGATACTCCTGATGACAAGGAAGTAGGAACTCAGAGGCTATGCCTGACGCATGTCCAAGTCTTCTGCTGTCTAGTCTTTTCATGAAGTCAAAAAAGGTTAGCGTGTAGACACGGGCCTGGAAAGCTCTGCCGTTGTCTTTACTGTGTGTCTGACATTTACTTATTTTGATGAGATCTCACTCCATAGACTAGACTGGCTTTAAACTTGCAGGCGTCCCGTTCGGATGACAGGTCTGCACCACTGTGCCCCGTGCCCTCTGAACACTTAGAAAAGCGAGTGTGCGCGCTAGAACTCTGTTGAGCATCAAAAGTCCCTGAAGGCACGACAGCCCGGCTGGTGCCTCTGAACCCGATGAGGTTTGTGTGGGCAGCCGAAGTTCTCTCCGCGTGTGGTGGAGGATTTACCTTTTGCATAGTCATTTTCAAGCTGTGGTTTCAGACTCTATTCTGAGGCATCCTGGGGTCTGTGTGCCAGAGAACTAAGGAATTCTGCAAGAAAAATCAGACATGGATTTTTTTTTCCCCATGCCAAATAATGCCTAAAACAAATACTCTTGCAGCATAATTTCTTTGGTTCTGACAGATAAGTGCGGCCAGCTCATTAAATGCACAGGGTCCTGCAGTGTCTTTCTTTTTCCACCCACTTCTTTTTTTTTTTTTTTTTAAAGATTTTATTTATTATGTATACAGCGTTTTCCCTACATATATGCTGCAGACCAGAAGAGGGCACCAGATCTCATTAGAGATGGTTGTGAGCCACCATGTGGTTGCTGGGAATTGAACTCAGGACCTCTGGAAGAGCAGTCAGTGCTCTTAACCTCTGAGCCATCTCTCCAGCCCCCTTCCACCCACTTCTTATGTAATTGGAATGCATTACCTGACAATGGTAACATAGAGTTTCAATATTTTATTAGTGCTTTGAGAATTTCTTCCAATGTCTTTTGTTCGTCTTCATCCTCCAGCTCTTCCTAGACCCATCCCCACTTCCCTACCCACTCGACTTTGTTGAGTGGCAGGAGAGATGTTAAGAGTACTTGTTGCTCTTTTCGAGGACCTTGGTCAGAGTTTGATTGCCAGCACCCAGATGATGTAGCTCACAAACAACCTATACCTCATAATCTATCTCTCCAGCTTCAAGGAATCTTACACACTCTTCTGGCTCTCATATACATGTGACATATTCTCTCTCTCTGTCTCTCTGTCTCTCTCTGTCTCTGTCTCTCTCTGTCTCTCTCTCTCTCTCTCTCACACACACACACACACACACAGAGAGAGAGAGAGAGAGAGAGAGAGAGAGAGAGAGAGAGAGAGAGAAATCTTTATGTCTTGAGGCTGAAGAATATCTTGGTGGTAGATAATCCCCAACACACAAAAACCTTATTAAAAAAACCTTGGAAATGCAGTATACACGGGGCTCGTGTGTGTCACGGTGCACATGTTGACAACATGCAGTATACACGGGGCTTGTGTGTGTCACGGTGCACATGTTGACAACTTTCAGGAGTGAGTTCTGAGGATGAAACTGAGGTCATCAAGCTTGTGAGGCAGGTGAATTTACTCCTTAAGCCATCTCTATGGGCCACAAATTCTCTTTATGCTAGTTTCTTGATGCTCGGCCTGACAGAAATTCAATTTATTTGTTGAGAATCATTCAGTCAACTATTCACTTGTGTGTTCAAGAAATTTTTTTTTTTCGAGACAGGGTTTCTCTGTGGCTTTGGAGCCTGTCCTGGATCTAGCTCTGTAGACCAGGCTGGTCTCAAACTCACAGAGATCCGCCTGCCTCTGCCTCCCGAGTGCTGGGATTAAAGGCGTGTGCCACCATCGCCCGGCTGTTCAAGAAATATTAACTAAATGTTTAGCCAGTGAATTGAGATATTGAATTCAGTAGTTGGTTGCTTTTCCCCACCACAAATTATCTACATAGAGCTTCTTGTTGTCTTTTCAGGCTCTGTTGACATTTTTAAAATTTGCTTTTTTATGATTTGCACAATCACTAGTTATGTGGCCTTTCAACTCATTACTTTTAAAACAGGGATAACAGTAGTGGATACTCTTTGGTGACAGAAAGAATTCAGTTACAATTCATACAGCACGCATCTAGCATGAGCATGGTGTCCATACGACAGGTGTTACCTGTCACGGTTCTTACTAGGACGTATCAGAACCAACCTTTGGTCTAGCATCCCGAACGTCTTCTCTCCACTGCTGATTTCGTTTAGGGTCTTTGCCTGTAGCTCAGGCTGGCGTGGTCCTCCTAACGCTCCTCTGTCTGCCAGCCTCCCAAGTACAGGGATTACAGGTGTGAGGTACTATGCCCAGCTCTTCTCCAACCTCCCTCCCTCCCTCCCTCCCTCCCTCCGTGCTCTCTGGGTATAGAACTCAGGTTGTCAGGCTTAGTGGCAAGTACTTTAACATGCTGAGCCAGTTCCCCTGCCCTGATAGTCTTTCAATTTATTTTTAAAGACAGCATCCACAATAATGATTTTATAATGATGCGATCATCAGGGTGTTTTCCACCCCCCAGATGCTGGGGATCAAATTCAGGTTCTTGTGCTTGCAAAGCAAGTGTTTTACTGCCTGAGTGCCTCAGCTCAGCATTATCCCTTTAGAGCAGGAATCCTGCCACGTCATTTCCCCCAGTAAGCTTGTCTTTTATTTCCTGTCGCCCTTAGAACACAATCAAACTACTTGTCATGGTTAACATGCTCCGCCTCCTCTGACCCATCTACCTTCTCTGTGCTCAGCCTCTCCCCTGTCCCCAGCAATCCTCAGCCTCTCCCTGCAGTTGGTCCATGCATTTCTTAGCCCTATGTCCACCTCCACCTAAGTGGCTGACTCCTCACTCATCTTTCAGCTCTCTTGCCTTGATTCTCCTCTCTTGCCAGAATAAAAGGGTCCTGAAGTCAAATTAAAAACATGGTTGAAGCTAGGTGTGGTAGTGCATCTCAGTCAATTCCAGCATGCAGGAAACTTGATCCCGAGTTCAAGGCCAGCTTGAATAATATAATGAGAAATGAGTGTGGGGGTGGCATTCCGATATTCCCAACTTTTAGGAGGTTCAGTCAGGATGATCGTGAGTTCAAGGCTGGTCTTGGTTACATAACAAGTTCTAGGACAGCATAGGCTTCACAAGATCCTGTCCAAACAACAACAACAACAAAAACAACAAAAAACTAAATCAAAGTAAAGCAAAACCAAACCAAATAAAAAAAAAAAAACCAACCAAACAAAAAACCCCAAACCAAATTCTAGCCAAACAAACAAAAAACTGAGACAAAAAAACAACAATAACAAAACCCAATGAAATAAACTAAAAATAAAAATCAGATTTGAGCTTTAACCCTTCCTGTGTGGCTTTAGGTAAATTATATTACCTCTCTGGGCTTCAGTTGCTGCCTCTGCCTAATAGCGATCCCGTCTGCCTCACAGAATATTCACAAGGTTAAGACACCAGCTGCTTGCCATAGGTGTGCTTACTCTACCTCAGAGCCATCGTGAAGCTTTATTGTCTGTTCATTGAGGAGTTCTTTCAAGTTTCAGCCTGCTTCATGGAACTGTGGGTGGTGTGCATCGTTCGTAAGTGAGTTTGTCGTATTCCTGTGATACCTCCTCCTCAAGAGACGTTTACCTGGCTTGGAAGACAGTCCTAGTTCAGGGCATGAGCTGTTGGACTGAGTGATGCTTGGTATGACCACCCAGAAATGTCAAGTACAGAGCTTTGGCTAGAGCGCGGAACACAGACCCTGAGATCTGTGTGAGCAAACTGGGCAACGTGTGGCTCCGTTCTCATCAAGATGGATTGGGATGCTCTGTCTAGACAGTCCTTTCTCTTGGGAAATCACATTGCTCTAGGTAGAGGCACATGGACTCCTGGTAAGAATACAAAATGAGCCTGTGTGTGGTTGGGTAGAGGCTGCCGTAAGGTTGTGTGGGTCGGTGGAGCAGTGTGCAGGAGGGAGCTGTCTGTTTCTCATGCATGGGGGGCTTTGACTAATGGTGCCAGCCTCATCTTCTGCACACGCAGGCAGCAGAGCCCATGTACTTGAGAAGGTAGGGGTGTAGTGATCAGCCTTTCCAGAGCCAGTGGCTCTGTGGTTCGGCTAAAGGGTACCAGCGAGTACTAAAGGCAAAGCCTAGAATATGGATTTACTATGGGGAAGGAGCAGTCTCCGTGAGACTTGCTTGCTTGGCATGCTGGCCCGAGCTATTTCTAGGCTGCTAGTGTGTTTAAGGTGGGAACTAAATAGCCTCGGGTTAAAACCCTGGTGCCAGTTAACGTCAAAGCCTTAGTCTCTCCATGGTGAAATGAGGGATAGAAGGGACTCCGAGCTTATCTAGTTGTTCTGAGGATTATGTGGTAGAAAAGCTTAGCTCAGTGCCACGCGCACAGCCAGTGTGCAGCTCGAGAACATGCCCCATCCCTTCTGTCTATTAGAAGGCGGCTCAGGGTGTCGAGTTCGATTCTTCTCACTGCTGAGGATCACACCCGTGGCTTCTACAACACATACGCTACAATTTTGTTTTGAGACAGGGGCTCACCCTGTAGCTCTGCCAGGTCTGCAATTCAGGCTGGTCTCAAGGTCAAGGTCACAGCAGTCTTCCTCCTTCAGCTTTCCAACGTGGGCATTACAGGTGTGAACCAGCACGCTAGGGGTTTGTATTCTCTCTCTCTCTCTCTCTCTCTCTCTCTCTCTCTCTCTCTCTCTCTCTCTCTCTCCTTATGTAGGCTGGCCTCTACCCAAGTGACAGGATTACAGGCATGTGCCACCATGCCTGACTTATGTGATGTTAATGTTCCTCCCCAGGATTTCACGCATCCAAGGCAAGCAGTCTACTAAGCAAGTTGCATAGCAAGCCCTTTAGTTTGTATTTGTGTTGCGTTTTACTCATACTGAACTTCAATCGTGGTCCCTATCTGGTACCTTGAAGAAGTTACCCAGCCTCTTCTTTTCCATCACTCACAATTTACAGTTCCTGCTTCCTAGGGAACACAAAGCGGCGATCGGCGCCCCTGACAACCCTACGTGCTCCGTGCTCCGGAAGCGCGTTTCTTTTCCCTCTGCTTTTCAAGTTGATGAAAATCCGGTCCCTTCCCTTTAAGCTTGTTAAGATTCTCTACTAGCTTTGTATGCAGCTGTGGGCAGGCAGGCAGGCAGCTTTGGCAGAAGGAAAGAGGAGCCTTTTTTTAAAAAAAAAAAAAAAAAAAGTGTTTCATAATCTGTTGGCACACAGACCTACTGCAGCCACACCCTGTGCGTCTCAGGGTCCTGGGTGCTGTTACAGTCAGCGTGGGCCTTTCTCTAACCTAAATAACCCCAGCAAGCAGCTGCTGTGAAGGACAGTCCTGAATGCAGGATGGATTTTTTTTTTTCTCTCTCTCTCCACTTGGGGAGGAAGCTGGCTCAGGGATTCTTAGCTGCAGAGGGAGGGGCGTTTGGGCTTGGACTGCAGTCCTGCTTGGCAGCCAGGGGTTTTCTGGTTTTCATTAAAATTCTTGGGCTGTCTTTCCAGATTGCTTCCACTGGCTATGGCTGGGCTATAGCTGCGTGTGCTGTTCTCTTAGCTCCACACCCCTCAAATACCAGTGGCCCCAGGAGGAGAGACACTCGAAGGTGGGAAACAGCCTGGCTGAGGGCTTTTGCTCAGGGTTCATTGTGGAGGAGGACCACTAAACTGCTAAGCTTGAATCTGCCGAGTTCCAAATACGCCCAAGAAGGCAGACATGGGGATGGGTGGCTTACAGCCAGCTCTTGAGGGCAAATGGAGGTCCTCGTTAACGGAACCAGCCTGACCTGCTCACTCTTTGACGGTGCCAATACTCTTTGTGTGCCCCCGGGGGGTGGGGAGTCTGGGCCAGGGTGGGGCCCATTCTTTGAGGGCGACAGTCTTTTTAAAATATTAGTTTCTGGTTGCTGAGGGAATCTCACTTGAGAGTAAAACCTGCCCCCGAGAAGCCGGGTGAGGGTGACTTGAGATTCTGCAGTTAACTTGCTCTGTGACCTTGTACCAGTTACAGTCCCGGCCTGGACTTTGCAGTGTGCTTCTGAGGATTAAAAGGGACAAATGATATAAAGCTCTTGGCAAATCCTATGTTCTCAGCGAACGGTAGATGTTGTTGTAATTGGGCTAGATTTGACCTGTCACTCCCCTCCCCAAGCTGTATCCCGGTTCTGTCATCTGAGGCATTTGTTCTGCTTCCCTTTCCAGCTTTATGTCATGTACAAATCTGAGGCAAACGAATTCCCTGGGGGCAAGCTGGAAGTCTTCTTATGGGGAAAATATATCAAGCCGTATTATTGGGTTTCCCAGGGAGAAGCTTAAGATGTCAGATATTTCACCGCTAGGTATCTTAGCAGAAGGAAAGATTTTTCTTTAATCGTTCTTGACGGGTAGATTGTGAGAAACCCATCCTAGCTGATGTTGGGAATAAATATCACCCCCCCATGAGATCCCCCAAAGAGCATCCTTGAGGTGCTCATCCGCCTTCACGTAAACTCCATTTCTAGCCTTTCTCATTGTAACTCTATCTGGAAGCCCCGTGTCCTAGCTGCAGCGGACTGACTGCTCACAGGCAGACCAAATGAACCTGAAACAGCACAAACCAAGGAGTGCTTTAAGCTGTAAGATTAAAAGTCCATCATTCAGTTAATTAAATTGAAGTTGTTGATTCCCTAGAAACAGCTGTTCCTCCCAAAGACAACTCCGGTGATTCTCCTGACTTTTGTACTCATTGTTCCCTTACTTTTCTTTGTGCTTTAAACAGTCATTTTTGCATTACTTAAATCTACGCTGTTTTTTAAAAATAATTTATTTTTACTCTATGTGCATTGGTATTTTGTCCGCATGTATGTCTACCTCTGGAGGTAGAGTTACAGGCAGTTATAAGCGGCCATGTGGGTGCTGGGAGTTGAACCCAGATCCTCTGGAAGAACAGCCAGTGCTCTTAACCACTGAGTCATCTCTCTAGCCCTGCGGTTTTGTTTTTTAAAAACAGAAGCAAGCACAAACCTAATGGATGTAAACCCTGGGTCAGCCTGGCTTTTATCTCGCCAGGGTTATGAAAGGTACCAAGGAGGAAGAAAGTGGGAGACACTGAGAGCCTGTGAGAGGGATATAGGGTTCTCCACTGTTGGGGATCAGAAGGCTTTCATGTGGCTACAGAGGGGTTGGTTCTGTTTCTTCCTAGTCTCCCTGGCCTTCTTCCAGCTCCCAGGAAGTAGGGTAAAGAGCAGAGAACAACCGGGCCAAGTTTTCCCTGTGCAGTCTTTGGGGCGCCTAGGGACTGTCCTGACCTCACAGTTGACCCCTAAAGCCAGTCAAGCCCTGGGGCTTAGGGTTGCTGGAAACAAGGGGAAAGATGACAGGTTGCATGATACACTAAGCAAGCAAAGACATAAGTTCAGACGATATGACATTTTGCTGGGTGTCTTGTAGGACATTCTATTGTTAGGAATTCTGTTATAGGACTTTCTATTGGCTTCTGGAACAAGTTAATGACATCATTAATAAAAAGACAGTGATGACTTAGAATTATAGCTAGAGCTGGACCCAGTAGTTCCCATCCGTAACTCCAGGTACTTGGGAGGCTAAGGCAGAAAGATTACTTGAACTGAGGAATTCAATAGTGAATTGAATGGTGAGGCGCCGTCTAAAAGAAAAAAAATATAACTGACGGAAGATGTGAATCTCGCTCTGGTTTGGGATAGACTATGTATTCATTTGCTGGGACTGACACACAAAATACCACAGCCTGAGGGTGGCTTTCCCCTCAGTTCTGAAAGTAGGATGACCAGGGAGAGGGTGCACGTAGGCTAACTTCCTCCGAAAACTTTCTCATTGCCCTATTCTTCTGCAAATACCCCTATTTCTATGTCCTGTACTGATACCAATCAGAGTGGGGCTACTTTAACTATTCTTTATAATCCCTGACCCCGCTGGGTATGGTAGCACAAGCCAGGTGGTGGTGGTGCACGCCTTTAATCCCAGCACTCAGGAGGCAGAGACAGGTGGATCTCTATGAGTTTGAGGCCAGCTTGGTCTACAAAGTGAGTTCCAGAACAGCCAGGACACAGAGAAACTGTGTCTCAAAAAACAAACAAACAAAAATCCCTGACCCAGTTATAGTTATATTCTGAGGGTTTAGGATTTGGTTCCTCCTTCAATATGAGTTTTGGGAGGTGGGACACAGTTCAACTCACAATATGTAAAAAGGCATTTTTTTTTAAAAAAAAGATGTTGGGGAAATTTTATCAAGGATTGTTAGGTGATGAATATTGATATCTTTAGGAGTGATATAGTATTTTGAGAAGAGGTGATATAAAAATGGACTTTGAGATACATAAAGATGAAGCGCTGTGCAGTGGGATTAAAGAAAGTTTAAGCAAAATAAATGTGATACATGTAGTCAGTGTGCCGAGTTCTTGACGGTTGTTGAATCTGGATCGTGGGAATAGGAGGGACCTCCTTTTGTGTTTGAAATTTAATAATCATACATATAAAACAGAACCATGACACAAAAAATGTTTAGCGGTAGTGGAGTAGTTGGTCATGACCATCTTCAACATGTCTGGACCATGACTGTTTTCCTATCTGGTTGACTTCTGTGTGTGGTAGTCATACTGGGGCCCTCCCGTGCTGAAACCTGTATGTCACTTGGTGAAGGATCTCCTTGGGGCATTTTTTAGGAAGCGAATGGAAGGGGACCGTCTACAGTTCTGTGTGTTTGACCGTGCTTGTGTTCTGCTCCTAGACTAGACCTATGCTTTGCCTTGTGCATTAGCTGCTTCTCTAGTGGCTGTGGGGACAAACCCAACAAAGGTTACCTAAGGTAGAGAGGATTTATTGTGGCTTACGATCTGAGGGTACAGTTTCTCATGAAGAGGGAAGGCATGGGGCCCCAGGAGCCTGGCCACTGTGCCCGCGGTCAGACAGCAGAGGGAAACAGATGCTGGTGCCCAGCCAGCTTTCTTTTTTTCTTTCTTTTTTTTTTTTTTTTTTTTTTTTGGTTTTTCGAGACAGGGTTTCTCTGTGGTTTTGGAGCCTGTCCTGGAACTAGCTCTTGTAGACCAGGCTGGCCTCGAACTCACAGAGATCCACTTGCCTCTGCCTCCCGAGTGCTGGGATTAAAGGCGTGTGCCACCACCGCCCGGCTTCAGCCAGCTTTCTTTGTAGTCAGCCTGGAATCACAGCTCAGTCGATGGTGGTGCCCACATTCAGGGTGGATCTTCCATCTTCAGTTCAACCTTTCTGGAAATACCCTTATAGACATCCCAGAGGTGTGTTTCCATGGTGATTTGAAAGGATGAACCATTACGCCTAGATATTGCAGCGTGTGTTGGAAGTCATTTTTCTTCACCTTTTAAAGGTACTGCTTCGTCTTCTTGCTGCTGTGGAGAAAGAAGCGTGAGGGTTCTGATTTCTCATTCTTTGTAGAGAGCCTGTTTGCTTTTTCCCCGGATGACAGCTGACAGAAGGAATCTTTGCTTTGTCTGACGTTTTCTGAAATTTCCTAAAGTCGTCACAGCGGTTGGTGAGCTGAAACATTTCAACATGGCAATCTGAATCCTCTAGTTCTTTGCCGTTTCAGTGAATGACATTGTTATGATATTTCTTTCATTTTTCTCTTCTCTCTTTCTTGAGAGTTTATTTTATTCAACTGCATGCCCATTATACCAGTCTGCCAGAGTGTTCATAACTCCCCTCTTCTATTTTCCACAGCTGTAGCTTTTGATGTTTGCTTTGTGGATTTTCTCATGTTTATTTTTTTATTACTCTTATTGGGTTATGGAAAATTCTTCTACTATGTTGTTAATTTCTATGAACTCTCTTTGCCCTCAGTGTTCTTCTCTTAAACTGTACTGCTTTTGTTTTAGGGATACAGGGTTTTTACACTTTTAATGTGTGTGAGTGTTTTGCCTGCATTTGTGTATGTGTGCCTGTGTGTGGTTGGTGCCCACAGAGGCCACAAGAGGGCATTAGATCCCTCAGGACTAAAGTTATGCATAATTGTGAGCCACTGTATGGGTACTGGGAACTAAACCCAGGTCCTCTGCAAGAGCAGCAAGCGCTCTTAACTCCTAAGCCATCCCTCTAGCCATCTCTAAGCCATTTTATTCAATTATTTTAATAAGGACATTAGTGGTATTCTTCCTTGCTTTCCATGTCGTATCTAACTATACATTTTTTTTTCAGGTTACTTTTCTCAGGTTGTCACTCTGAATGTGATTCCTTAGCTGTGTTGGTCTGGATTAATAGCTGTTTGTGGTGGTAGGGTGGTGATGTGGGACAGTGGTCTTATCCCCCTGTAAAGATTTGTCAATTGTATTGGTTTAATAAAAGGCTGATTGGTCAGTAGCCAGGAGGAAGTATAGGCAGGGTAACCAGAATAGGAGAATTCTGTGAAGAAAAAAGGCTCAGTCCGCAGCTGTCACTCAGACAGGGAAGACACAAGATGTGACTGCCTCACTGATAAAAGGTAGCAAGCCATGTAGCTAACACCGACAAGAATTATGGGAGAATGTAAGATATAAGAGTTAATAAGAAGCCTGAGCTAATAGGCCAACCAGTTAGTTTATAATTAATGTAGGCCTCTGTGTGTTTCTTTGGGACTGAATGGCTGCGGGACTGGGCAGGACAGAAGCCTCTGTCAACAGGATGGGAAAGTCAGGGGGGTGGCAGGAAGCCGGTTGAGATCTTGACATTATAGTAAGTGAACAGAGTAAAGACCGTATAGAATATGATTTCATTTCCACAAACGGTGTGGACTAGACAAACTGATGCAGACTGGAAATAGATTAGGACTGGAGAATGGGGAATGCAGAGTGGCTGCAAATGTTGATAGAGTTTCTTTGAGGGAGAGGAAAGTGTCCTAAAATTGACTGTAATATACTTTTAAAATGTTGAATCGTATGCTTTGGAGGATCACTTGTGTGGTACATGAATTCTATTTCAATAAAGCTATTTAAAAATGTGGCCAGGGAAGTCTTAACGTTGGTACAGATTACTAGCTCAGGGTCTAGCTGTAGAGAGATTGCTGTGGGTTCTGTGTGAGGAACCCCTGATGTCAGTGTCTTCAGGATTTCCGTGGCTGCTGCCACTCTGTTTGCAGAGTGAGATTCTACCTGGCAGTGTAGTGCACAAGAGGAGGAGTAGGAGAGCCTATGCCTTGCACCTTCAGCAGCTCAGTGTTGTGTTTCCTACTCTGCCTCTCTGGGTACTTGCAGGCTGAGACATGGCTGCCTTCCCACTGAGGGAAATCCTGACAAATAACAGTAGAGAGGTGGCACCGTGTTCTCTTTGCTCAGGCGCTCCCAGCGTCAGTTATGGGCATTTTTGTTGCCTCTCTAGCCTTGACTCCTCTTCCCCAGAGTCACTTGGAGCAAATGCTAGACCTTTGTAGAGATGCTACCGAGTGACTAGGACTCCAGAGTTTGGTCAGTGAGGGGGAAGCTGGAGATGCAAGGCCTTGAGCAGCAGTCCTTTGTGTCCTTCCTTGGCATCCTATCCACTGTCTAGGAGGAGAAGGGCCTGTGTCCTGTCCTTCCAGAGGATTCTGGCGTTAAAACAGCTGAGCTTTGACTTTCCATGCAGATGTCCCGGGATTCAAATGTCTCCACTCAGCGCTCCTTGTTCATCTCCTCCCAGCCTTCCCGGCTTTGACCCTGTTCTCTTCTGTCCTCTGGGTCTGTGTGTGCAAGGTTTGTTAGTGGAGGGGAGAAAGAGAATTCTTTCCTGAGTTTTTATACAGTTTTGGGAATATTTAAAGTTAGATGCCGTTCTGTTACTTTTTCTTTTCAATCTTGCCTCAACTTAGACTATTTGACTCTCCAACCCTATTTATATCTATCTATCTGTCTGTCTGTCTGTCTGTCTGTCTGTCTGTCTGTCTGTCTCTCTCTCTCTCTCTCTCCTATCTACTTGTCTATCTGTATCTATCTATCTATCTATCTATCTATCTATCTATCTATCTATCTATCTATCATCTATCTATCATCTACTTATCTGTCTGTGTATGTATGTATGTATGTATGTATGTATGTATCTATCTATCTATCTATCTATCATGTATGTATGTATCTATCTATCATGTATGTATGTATGTATGTATCTATCTATCTATCTATCTATCTATCTATCTATCTATCTATCTATCTATCTATCTATCTATCATCTATCTATCCATGGGGGATGGAAGGTGGCAGCGCCAGGGAGGGAGGGAATGGTGGCTGAGCAAGTAGGAACAAGGGTACAATGATTGAATCATCTGAATCAACTACCAGGCCCCCACTCCTGTTAAAAGTGGCCAGTAAGTGTCTTAGATTTCCTAAAACACTCTTCTGCCCACTTTGATGCTTGAATCAGAGAACAGTTTTAAGATTTGATATGATCAGGCAGAGGCAGGCGGATCTCTAGGAGTTCGAGGCCAGCCTGGTCTACAAGAGCTAGTTCCAGGACAGGCACCAAAGCTACAGAGAAACCCTGTCTCGAAAAAAACCAAAAAAAAAAAAAAGATTTGATATGATCAAGAGCTAAAGATGTGTGGTTCATATAACCTGGTCTCATGGAACTTCAGAGAAGGAGAGACCAGGAGGACTCTGTAGGGGATGACTCCTCATTGCCCTGAAATCAGGAACAGACTGGAACAGGCGATGGTAAGCTATGGAATGATGCAGCTAGGGCAGAGTGGCATTGTGCAGCCATGGGACAAGCTGGTCATGTCTGAAAAGCCACTTCATAGGACATGTGGCCACTTGCAACCTAAGAAAACTAGCAAAGAACAATTCCCAGCTATTGCGTGCTTTCATTTCCATCCTAGTCTTCTGGAAGGTACACTGGCCTTCAAAAGTCTTTCTGATGCTTTCTTAAGCACTGGAGAGTTAATTTCTTGGCTTTCCTGGTAATTACGTTTTCCTTGAAACGTAATTTTTCTGTGTTTCCATTGTCTTCACAACCGTACTCTGAACGTAAGAAGGCAACAACCACGGAGGGTCTCACAGTTAGTGGAGCCACTGGCATGTTATATTGCAAACATCAGTGACATTTGAAAGCAAATTCAGCCTGTAATGAAAAACAGAGCTTGCTTGCAGGGATGCAAGAAGGGAACGGATGCTTTCATTGGCCTGCTCAGCTTTGCTGAAGATTCTTTCAGCTTTGTTGTGCTTCTCTTCAGAGCCTGGGCTGGGCATCTTTCCAGAGAACCAACCCTCTGTGTGTAGTGGAGATGATGGTGAGGGTGTGGCCTCAAGAAGATGCTGGGGGGGGGGGTTAGAACGAACCTGGCTCCTCTGTAGACCGGTTTAGTTTCGTTTATTTTTAACCTTGAGGGACATTACTGACTTTTAAGTTTTACTGTAAGGGCCTTTGCAATTTAGAGCTATGTCATGTCCCTCCTTTCCACTCATTAAATCTACTCTGATGCAGAGAATTCTCAGTACTAAGTAGCCACGCTCTTGTGTTTTTCAGCCAGGAATAAGCCAACTCCTGGGAGTTCCTAAGAACTTTTCCACTTTTCTGATTCCAATTCTCTCTCTCTCTCTCTCTCTCTCTCTCTCTCTCTCTCTCTCTCTCTCTCTCTCTCTCTGTTTTTCGCAACAGGGTTTTTCTGTGTACCCCTGGCTATCCTGGAACTTGATTATCTCCCTGCCTCTGCCTCCCGAGTTCTAGGATTAAAGGTGCGCACCATCACCACCACTGGGCTTAATTTTATCTCTTAAACTGTTCCAAAGTAAATTCCTTTCTTAATTAAAAACATGTTGATATGCTAGCCCCATCACAGCTTTAACGTTCTACGTCTCATTTCTAATATCGATTTCTAAATTGCCCGTAGGTCTGGCTTCTCTCTTTGTCCTCATCCTAATCAGCTCCCACTCTTCCTCCAGAACCGTCCCTGTCTCTGTTACCCGATCGCGTCCGTGTCTTATCTCAGGCTACTTCTTTTAGTTATGTAAGCATGTTTGGATGCAAGAACATATCGATTGATTTTTGTGCCCCTTTTGTGGATGGGTGCACATGTGTTTGTGTCGAGATGAATGCATGTCTGTAAAGGTCTGAGGTCAACATCTGTGTCCTCCTCAGTCACATCTTATTTTTATCTTCTTATTTGTATGTGTGTTTGCCTACATGACTTCATGTGCATAACACGTGGGTGCTGGGAATCGAAGCTGGGCCTCTCCGCAAGGACAGCAAGTACCCTTAATTGCTGAGCCATCTCTCCAGCCCCTTCTCCTTAGTTTGTGAGAGAGTCTCTTATGGGAGCCCACCAAGTCGATGGTCTGGTCACCAGCCTCTGAGAATCTGCCTCTCTCTGCTTCTCCAGTGCTAAAATTGAAAACACAGGTAGTTGCCATGTCTGTCTTCTTGAGAATCAGACCCAGGCCCTGCTGTTCCACGGCAAGCGTTTCACTGACTAAGCTCTCCCCAGCTTTTGAAAAGAATCACTGTGGCTCTTGCCACTCTACTTTTCCGAGCGTCATTCCGCCTCTCTGAGGGTTTGTCAGAGTGCATCCTGGCCTGCCCCACCCCCTTCTGTTCCAAAATAACCCCTGTCTTCCCTACTTCCTTATTTCACAGTTATCCCCTCCTAATCCAGTAACCCTAAATAACAAACAACGACCCTTTGCTAATGACCTTCTGCTTCACAGTCTGGCTGGAACTTGAGACTTGCCTCCCCATCAGTCAGACTTGTGTTCTCCAGTCTTCTGGCTTCAGTAAGTGGCCGCACTTAACTCCTTCCACACACACACACACACACACACACACTCAAACCAAAATATCTAGCCTTACTTTTCAAGGTTCTTCTTTCTTTTCCATCCTCACCCAATCTTCCAGCAAATTCCTTCTTGTCTTCAAAACCCCCAGCTTAGCCCCTCTACTCCTCCAGACCACATTATCTTTCTGTTGGGGGCTGTATGAGTAGCCTCCTTAATTTTTTTCTTATTGTCTGTACATATTATCATATTCTTGTACATATTATCACAATGCCCTCTCTTCTAGGGACCCAGGAAATCTTTTTCAAGTGTTAATTGGGGTTTTGGAGTGATGGCTCAGCATCTCTCTGAGCAAGAGATGGCTGCTCTTTCAGAGGACTGGAATTCTGTTCCTAGCACCCACATTGAGTGGTTCATAGCCACCAGTAACTTCAGTTACAGGGAGTTGAATGCTGTCTACTGTGTTCTGCAGGGACCTGCACCCATTTGCAGGTACATAATCATGTCCACATAACACATATAAGTAAATAATTTTTTTGATGTTGATCAGTTTATGTCCTTGTCTCAAAAAATAAGGTGGAAAATGACAGAGGAAGACATCTGAACTCAACATTTGACCTCCATATAAGCATGCATAGGTGAGTGTACGTGCCCACACATGCATGCTCACATGCATACACACACACACACACACACACACACACACACACACGCACGCACGCACACACACGGAGGCGGGGGAATAATAAAAGAATAGCCACCAAGAGGTTAGGAAATTTGCCCAAGGCCACCTAACTCATGACAGAGATGGGCTCGTGACTTAAGCAGTTTGAATTCTCTCTCAATCAGAGCTCTGCATCTCCCTGTCCAGATGACTTGGTGAAGGCAGCGGGGAGCCCTAAGGAAGATTTGCAGGTTGCAATGACGGATTGGCTTGGTTCATTAGCAGGCTGTGCTGGAGTCACATTGCATCTCGTACAGGGCTGGTTTCGAAAGGCAAATGCCAAGTTCCGTGCCTCCTTGACCACAAGGGACGCTGCTCTGTTGGTGGCATACTATATCTCAACCAGTCCAGGGAAACAGCTTTCTTCCATAAAAGCAGAGGGCAGTGTCAGAGGCAGACAGGCATACCGTTGATGAATGGAAGGTTTCCGTTGTGGGCACCCATTGTTCGGAAGCACAAAAGGTTCACACTTCTGCAGAAATAGATCTGCTCTGTGGCATCTGCACCCAGCGCCCTCTCACTAGGACCCGGAGCAGAGCATGGACTGCATGCAGAGGAAAGGTGGGGGAGGTGGGGGAGGTGGGGGAGGAGAAGCCTCTGCAGCTGCTGTCTGCGGAGGAGTTTGGCCCCAGTGGAGGTCGGAGCAGGGGAAGAACAGAAGGATGTGAGCCATGTACAGGAGGTTAAATGTTCTGGACAAACGACAGATTGGATCTGTTCCCTTCAAGCCCTTTCTGATCTGGACATAGTATGCCACTCTTTCTGCTTTCAGAGTCTTATAAATGCCTTCTGCTCTCCAGATACTCCACACTTAGTACCGGTGCTTCTTCTGACTTTACCAGTATCGACGAGAGGCCATCTTCAGTGCTAGACACATTGAGCAGCCATCTCTCTGTTTTGTCACAGTGGCATACTTATTGTTCTTTGCTTAAAAACGGACATTAGCTGATGTCTCTTTATAGACCTTGAAACAAATCACTGAAATGTTTTCATTTAGGACATGTGTTATGTTCCCTGTTTTTTTAAAAATTGAAATAATTTTATGTAATATCTTTTAAAAATTGTCATTATTTTGGATTATTTATATATGTGTATTTTGAAAGATTTAGTTTATTTTTATTTATATGTATGGATGTGTACACCATATGTGTGCCCTTGGAGGCCAGGAGAGGGTGTCATATCTCCAGGAGCTGGAGTTACAGGCAGTTGTCAGCCACTTGGTGTGGGTAATGGGAGCCAAGTCAAGTTCCAGTCAGGCCCTCTGCAAGTCACTGCTGAGCTCTCTCCAGCTCCCTGCTGTGATTTATTTATTCATTTTTCCAGACAGTATCACTCTGTAACCCTGGCTGGATGGAACTCTTTATGTAAAGTGGGCTGGCCTCGAACTCACAGAGCAAGCACTTCATCAGCCTTTGCCTCCCAAGTGATGGTACTGAAGGTGAGTGCCACCAGAGAGGAAAAAGAGATGGAGGGATGTGCTGTATGCTGGCAGTGATGGTACGCCTGTGGTCAATTTATTTTCCTGTTTCTTAACATTAGAAACGCGTGCAATAGTGTTTATAAAAAGATGAAATTTAAACCACAACATGCCTGGAATCCCCTGATTCTAATACAGAGGCTGTTTATTTCAGAACGCCCTTGCTCATATCCATAACTGCGGCCCTGACAATGCAGCTCTGTGCGTTTGTTTCCTCGTGTTCACAATGTTTCATGTTTCTGCACAGTTTTCATAACTGGCATTGCTGACGGCTCCGTGCGTAGCATGGCGTGTGTTCTGCATGGAGTCCCCCTCCGTGGACATGTGTGTTGCTTGCTGCCAGTTCTTTACTCGAATGAGCGTTGTTTTGTGCGGTTAACATTTTCCATTTGTTCAGTTCTTCCCTTAAAGTGAACTCCCGGCGCGGAACCCCCTGCCTTCTATGGCTTTGGTTAGCCAGTGTCCTAGAGAGCCGTCTGGATGTGAATGAATGGTCGCTAGCTTTGTACTTGTGAACCCACCTGCGACTCTTTTACCACCATTGAGTCCCATGATAGTTTGATAACTGCCCACCCTTTCTAAATAAGTCCTGCTTATTAGAGTTGTCTATTGAAGAAAACAGGGGGAATATGTAAATACATAAACAAAAGAGTAAGTTATTTCTAATCTTACTGTTACCAGGGAAACCAGGTTTCCCTTCTGGGTTCCTAATATTTATTGGTAATGAATTAGTTGAGAAATAGACTCAGGGTGGGCAGTGGTGGCGCACGCCTTTAATCTCAGCATTCATTCAGGAGGCAGAGGCAGGTGGATCTCTGTGAGTTCGAGGCCAGCCTTGTCTATAGAGTGAGTTCTAGGACAGCCAAGGGCTACATAGAGAAACCTTGTCTTGGAAAAAAAATGGACTAAAAAAAGGATAAAGGACAATTTTATTACAGTTTGAAAGGAGAAAAAAAAAAAACCAGGGTAGGCAAGCTGTAAATCTTGGCAGCTGCCGGGAGGAGGGAGATGGAGAAGAAGATGACAGAAATTTGAGTCTGGGTCTGAGAATGGCAGTTGTTCAGCTGTGGAGGTCGCGGTAAGCCGCTACATGACAGAATCGGGGAGGGAGCTTCAGAAAAAGTGGGGAAAGCCCAGAGTGTCAGGGAAACCACAAAAGGCTCTGACTGGTATCCAGAAGAAAAAGAAGTCAGAACTCAGAAGGCAGACAGGCTCACACGGTGCTGCTAGGGAGAGACTGCCAGTGGCTGCTCAGAGGGCGGGTGCTGTGCGCAGGAGAAGTGCATTACCTCACTGGGAGGATAATTAGTCCTCCCCTCTCCTGAGCTCTGTCCTCAGATGAATCCGCTTTCCGAGGGAGTCCTTTCTTGAGCTGGTGATTGACAAGCCTGGCTAGGTTAACTCTTAAGGGAGGAGACAATAGTATGTAATGTTTTCATTTCTAGAGCGAATCAGGATCCCATTTTTCATCAAAGGCCAGAGGCAGAACTTAATGTTCTGTTCTTTTGACCGGGACTTTTCGTTAGTGGACTTTAGCAAAGCCCTGAAACCTTTACCTGTTCGTATCGTAATTTAAATCTTAAACAGGGAAAATGTGGTAGTTCCTTTTTTAGAGTTCCCCGGGAAGGTGGGAGATGGGGTCCAAAGCCCACAGTGAAGGGGAAGTCTCTCTTCTATGGCCTCCAAGCCTGATAATGCCTGCTTAACTCCCTATTACCACCACTCTGAGGTAAACATTTTAAAAATGTGCTTTTTCCCAAGCATGCATTCCTTAACGTATTGCTACTCGTCTTATTGTTCTGATGTGATACTTGACAGAAGTGACGTAAAGCTCATGGAGGATTTATTTTGGCTCACAGTTTGAGGGTACAGTCCATCACAGTCGGGGAGTCTCAGCAAGAGGCACTTGAGACCACAGTCACGTAGCCTCTGCCGCGGAAGCAGGGAGCCCTGAATGCTAGTACTCAGCTTTCCTTTTGATTCGGTCAAGTCGTTGAGGTGGGTCTTCCCACCTCAATCAAGGACTCTAGATACTCCCAGTCCTGGCCAGAGGCTTGGCTTCTAGGCCCTGTCAATATTAAGCATCACACATCCTGTCATGGGCTCCCTGAAAGTGTACCTGCTTGTGTAACGTAGGAGATAAGTTTATTCGCCCTTCTACCGTAAGGACCTAGGCCCAGGGATCCTGGAATGAACTTTCTTATCAACGTTTCCTTGTGCATATCTTGGAATCATTTCTTGGGAACAGTTCTAGAAGCAGAATTGCAAGGTCAGAGGAGGGGGGACCTTGCTAAGGCCTTTGATGAATATCGACAGTGTGGTGTGGGGAGCTGTGTTCCTTGTTCCTCATTTGTTGATGCTTGGATGTCACCTTGTCATCTCTAGGTTAAATGCCAGTGGTCAATTATTTAGCTATTTATCTTAAACGAGGTTTGGACTTTTGCCTTTGGTTCCTAGACATCTTGTTCCTGGGGTAAGATTCCCAGAATTTGATTATTTGTTTTACTCGGGATTTTCCTCAGATTTCATCTCTTGGTGACCTTTATCCGTCCCTGTCTTTCACACAGACCTGTGACTGTATCCTGCAGCTCTATGCTGGGCTTCTTGATTAACTTGATGTCTTGAGGTCTAGAATTCCTGGAAAGGTACTTCCAAAGCTTATTTCCTGAACTGAATTCTAGTTTGAGAAATTCGGAGTCTAAGGACAATGGATGCTATTTACAGTGTGCTGGATGACAGGGCTCTCTGTCTTACAATGGCTAGGGGAGGGAGAAAGAGACCGCATCCACAGGTCTTGGGAGCTTGGGAGCTTCATCTGGGAAGATGAAGGAGCCCTTCAGCAAGAGGAAGGCTGGGCTAAGCGAAAGCAAAGCGCAGCAGGTATTGGAGGCAAACCTGTGTGGTGGTGGCTTGAGTTCTGTGGGGGTTGGAGAGATGGACGTGTGGGTGAGTCTTTAAGAGTCTTCTTATATTCACCTGAGGAATTTAAACTCAACCTGTCTGTAAGGCTGAGAATTAGTAGGCCCTTGGAGCAAAAATACTTGGTAGACAGGCAGTAGGGAGCCGGGCTAGAAGTCTATTGTAGACTGCGAGCTGTTGAAGGCCTGAGCCACAGTGGTGTAGGAGGGACAAGGGTGGAGCAGAGGGGTGTTAAGGATGCATTTCTGACGGAAAATCTGCAGGTGACATATGGCTTGGGGCAAGCGCTCTCTCGCGCTCGCTTGCTCGCTCTCTCTCTCTCTCTCTCTCTCTCTCTCTCTCTCTCCCCTCCCTCCCCC
>NC_022023.1:8684556-8688110 GCF_000317375.1 Microtus ochrogaster
CTCCCTTTCTCTGTCTCTCTCTGTCTCTGTCTCTGTCTCTGTCTCTGTCTCTCTCTCTCTCTCTCTCTCTGTTAGGGGAGAATTTGTACCCCATCTCTTCCATAGGAATTTGCCAGGACACACATAAATTAATGCACACAAAAAGCACCTAGCTATCTAGAAGTGCTCTACGGATGTAGACACTTAATTTTTTCCCTGCAGTACCAGGGAGATGGCTTCGTGGGCGAAAGTGCTGGGCGAAAGTGCTCTTGCAGCAAGCCCGACGACCTGCCTCTGTTCCCTGGAACCTGCGTGAAAAGCCAGGTGTGGTTTGCATGTATGACCCCAGTACTCCTGTGGAAAGCTGGGAGGTAGAGATGGGAATGCCCTCAAGCTCTCCAGCTAGAGAGCCGGAAGTAGGCAGTTCAGAATGCAGAAACAAGAGGAAGCCTGCCTCCGTGGTGGAAGGCAAGAACGGGCCCCCGAGAGCTGTGCTCGGACCCACACGCGTGCTGTGGCTGACGCCCACCTGTGCATTCTGTCTCTCTCTCTTACACAAAATAATAGAAAAAATGTATATGTTTATTGTATGAAGTGGTGGGCTTGACAATGACATTTATCGGACACTTCATTTATTGGACCACGTTCACTCCTGCTGTTTTCTTCTGTCCCTCCCACTAGCCATCTTCTGCATGTCACATGCGTGTACATATGCGTATACACGTGTAATGCAGGTTCTGCACATGAGAGGAAGCATGCAGTATTTTCTGAGTCTGGCTTATTTTGCCTAACATGATCGATCACCTCCAGTTCTCTTCATTTTCCTGCAAATGTCATACTTTTTATTCTTCTTCATGCTGGACTAAAGCTTATGCATTGTGCATGCGTTATATTTTCTTTATCCACTCCAGCTCTTACATTTATTGGTAGTGACGGTGTTTAATAAATCCTTCCCCAGAGGACTGTTCTACAGATGGAATGGGCCAGTGTATAAAGCATCTAGGCGCTGGGCGAATAGTTGTGCTTGGGAGACAGACTTGGAATCCCTGTGTTTGTCCTCATCCATTTGTCTCTGAGAGAACTGGAAGCGCTTCTTTTTTAATGCTGCTCCTGCATCCCGTGGAAAGGGGATCTAAATAACTGAGAACAGGGGTCAGCCTGACGTGCAGTCTTCCAGCAGGGAAGAGACGCGTCTGTCTTTGGTGGGTTTCTGGCCTCTGGGATGTAGGAACACCAAGGGAAGTGCTTGAACCCATTCTGGAGACCAGCTCTGACCTAAGGCTGACCCACCAGCTGCATTGTACGATTAGCTGTGCGGAGGTGGGGGTGGATGTGGGTGGGAGGAGAGGGTGTGGCAGTGGGGGGCATGAAGGTGGGGTAGGGTGTGGCAGTGGGAGTTGGGGGTTGAGGTAGGAGACTGGAGAGGTAGATAAGGATGCCCTTCCTGTCCAGCCGGGCCCAGGGAGGCTTCTGCAGGGAAAAGATTAGAGGCAGGCCTCTCTTTAGAGAGCCCAAACCCGAGAATTGCAGGGCCAACCCCAGACTTTGGCAACAGTGTTGTGCTTGAAAATGGAGGACAGGAGGGAGCCTGCCTGTACAGACGCCGGAAGCAGCAAGTTGGGGCTGGAAGGACCTTTTTTAGAGCTGTTCAGCAAACATGTTTTGCAGACAGAAGCTCCCACCTCAGCGAGGATTAATGAGCAGGAGGGCTGTTTCTCTCTCTTCCCCAGGAAGCAAAATGCTAGGATTTGCAGGTGTATGAAAAATCTCCTCAAGCACCTGCCCCCAGATGGCACGAAACAAAAGAGTTCTGCCTGAGTTAGCCACTGGGTGTGTGTGTGGGGAGGGGGGGGGGCTCAAGGACTCTGGCTCTGCCCAGCGCTCCCTCTTCAACTCTTGGTGGAAATGGAGTCCCAGTGTGGTGCCCCTCCAGTCTGTCACTGTGCAGGGGAAGGCACACTGAGAAGCAGTCAGAGGTTTGCTGGCTTTAATGCCGATCAAATGCAATTTTGTGGAGTAATTTGAGTAATTTTTACCTTTCTTAACCTGTTTGATTTCAAATCTACTTCCTGTTTCTAAGAAATAAGAGTATAAAATACAGCATGTGAAGAAGATATTTTGTCTGGATTTTTGAAAATTTGTTGTGGAGACCTTAGGCCTGCCTTATTTTCATTTTTTATTAGGCTTTAATTTTTTTCTTTTTTTTAAAGGCAGGATCTCCATATAAGCTGTGCTGGCTTCAAACTTGCTATATATAAGAGATTGCTTTTGAACTTCAGATTCTTCTGTCTTCATCCCTTAAGTCCTGGGTTTACAGATGTGATTGCCACCATACCTGGTTTAATGTGCTATTGGGTATCGAACCCAAGTTTTCTTTGGTGTGTGTTAGGTAAGCACTCTGTCTTCTAAGCTACATCCCCAGCCCTGTATTCTGAGGTCTACATTAGAACTCATTCCACTTCAGATCCAAAGCACGGATCCACAGCAGCCAGCTGCCCTGGCCTTGCCTGATAGGGACTTATATTTGGAGACCTTATTGGTAGGGCAGCAGCTCTGGTTTAGAGTCAGGGGACCATTGTAACATCCTTTAGTTGTAGCCTGGCCCGAGGAGAGTCACTCCTTGCTGCCCAGTGCTGTTCCTCCTGCTTCTTGGTGAAGATGCCTTGGCAAAGTGTGGCCAGATTAATTCCTAAACTATATAAACGTGTGAGAGCTTTGCTTTTTTTGTTTTTGTTTTTGTTTTTCGAGACAGGGTTTCTCTGTGGCTTTGGAGCCTGTCCTGGAACTAGCTCTTGTAGACCAGGCTGGTCTCGAACTCACAGAGATCCGCCTGCCTCTGCCTCCCAAGTGCTGGGATTAAAGGCGTGCGCCACCACTGCCCAGCTGAGCTTTGCTTTTGTTAGTGTCAAAAATCGTTTGTTCTTGGCTTTGGCTTTCAGAGAGTAGAGGCTTGCTTTCGAGAGATATTAGTCTAAAAAACAAAAAAACAAAACCCCAAATCCTTCTTTTAGAGGCTGCTGTCCTTTAGCAAGGTTTAACAGAGACAGCTGTGATGTGCCCCACGCGCTGGAAAGGGCAGCTCCAGAGGTGAGGTGGACACCATTTCCTCCTTACAGCCTGGTCCGAGGAAGGGAGAGGGCAGGGCAGACAAAGAAAGGAGTTGGGTGTTTGTGGTGTGCATATTCTCATGTCCGTGTTTGCCTGTGTGGATGTTAGAGAGAGACATGGGGCCACCAGCCCTTTCCTCTGAGACAGTCTCTCACTGTACTACTGGCGGCTAGTCTGGTGGCCAGTAAGCCTCCTGTCTTTCCCGCCACAATACTGTGGTTTCAGGCACGTGTAGCAGATCTGTCTTTTTACACGTGTTGGTGTATGAACTCGGGTCCTCATGTTTGTTCGAGAAGTATTCTTACCGAACTGTTTCTCAGGTTGTTTTTCAGATTGTTGTCATGCGTTTGTATGTGTGTGCGTGCTGTGGCATGAATGTGGATACCAGAGGACAGCTTGTAGGTTTGTTTTCTCCTTTTACCACGTGGGGCAAACTCTAGTCATCCGACGTGGTGACAAGCTGTGTT
>NC_022023.1:8688253-8707680 GCF_000317375.1 Microtus ochrogaster
GTTTTTTCGAGACAGGGTTTCTCTGTGGCTTTGGAGCCTGTCCTGGAACTAGCTCTGTAGACCAGGCTGGTCTCGAACTCAGAGATCCGCCTGCCTCTGCCTCCCGAGTGCTGGGATTAAAGGCGTGCGCCACCACCGCCCGGCTCCTGCCCCACTTTTGGTGAAAGTTAATCATGTGTCCTCAGCTGACTCTTACCCTAGCTGAGGATGATCTTGAACTTCTGATACCCCCGCTTTCACCTCTTAAGTGTTGTGATTAAAAGTTTTATGCAGTTTTGGGGGACTATATTAGCCAAAGTTCTGCAAAGGAGCAGTACATACATGTGCCCAGTGTTCTTGGAAGCTAAAACAGGGTGTTGGCTCTCCTGGAGTTATGGATGGTTGTGAGACACCATGTGGATGCTGGGAATTGAACTAGGGTCCTCTGGAAGAGCATCCGGTGCTTTTAACCACTGAGACATCTCTCCAGCCTTATCAATATGTATCAAAAGGGGACTTATTAGATTGGCTGACAGGATGTGATCCAGGTAGTCCAACAATGGCTGAACTGGTAGACTCCCGAGGGTCTGGTAGTTGCTTAATTTATTAGCTGGATGTATCAGCAGTACCAGTCTGGCACTGAGGGCCTGGAAGATTCCTGGAGAGCTGTTGATTTTCAGTGATGTCGGAGTCCGAAGAAGTAGGTTCTGATAACAGCGAAGTGTCCTGCCAGCAGGATAGGTGGACTTGCCAGTGAGAGCGAAGGTAAGCAGACACAAAGCAAGACTCTTTCATATCCTCTTAACTCAGCTGCCACCAGAAGGGGCTGTCGACATTAGGGTGAGTCTTCCTACTTCCAATAATCTGATCAAGGAGTGCCCAGCACCTTGTAGTTTAGTTGATTCCATGCAGTCAGGCTGATAACCAAGATGAGCCACGACAGGGATTGAACCCAGGACTTCCTGAATATAGGCAAGCACTCCACCAACTGGGCTAAAGCCCCAGCCTCCAAGCAGTTACTTTAAAGGATCATCTCCAATGTATGAGAAAAGCTGTCTCGCTCTCCTTTTGTCTCCGGAGCCTTCATGGAAGAGAAGAGGATGTAATTTGAGAGTTGGCGGTTAATGTTCTTGTCTAGAGAAAGCTAACTCTCACAGCCTCTCCAGGGCCAACTGCTGTTGTCAGTTTGTTTCATAGCATTCCAGAAATGTTTTATGGCATTTACAGATGTAGGACTCTATCCCCTACCCCGTTTTCATATACTGCTTCCTCTTCTTCCCCTTGCTTTATTTAATAAATTTTGCAGAAAGATGTCTGAAGCTGTGTGGTTCATTAACGTCTGGTTGCTGTGCACTGTATAACCATTTCTGTGCAAATGGACCTTTTGTTTGTTCATATAACCACCGTCACATATATAATATGTAACCAGCCTGGTCCTGGACTTATAACTCTCTGTCTATCTAGCCCCTAGAGTGCTGGAACCAGAATGCACCAGCACGCACAGCTAAGACCTGGATTGAATGAATGTAGGTGCCCTTTTACTCATTAACTATACGATTTTAATATGTTAAAAATGTGTGTGTGTGTGTGTGTGTGTGTGTGTGTGTGTGTGTGTAAAGGTATGCCAAGTATGTGCAGGTGCCTGCAGAGACCGGAAGTGGGCATTGGATCCCTGGAGCTGGAATGATAGGTGTGTGTGTTCTGTGTCTCTGTGTCCAGGCTCCCCCTGACCTGCCACCCCAGCAGGTAGATTCTGAGAACTTACCTTTGTTCTCTTGAAGAGCAGAAAGTAATCTTAACCACTGGGCCATCTCCAGCTCTTTGATTTTTAACAGATTAACCTCGAGAAGCTTCAGTTTCCTATCTTCATTTTGGGAATAGCAATACCTATCTAATGGGCTGCTGAAAAGATGAAATAAAATTCTGCATGGAAAAATTTAGCCCCACTCCTGACACAGTGCATGAAGATCATGATCTAAATTCCCAGAAACCCGAGAAAACATATTGTATTTGGCAAAACAAAGTCTCCAGGGCTGAAGTCGTTACCTTGTGACTCACTGGTGTGACTCAAAGTGAGTCACACCATTATCTAACCTCTGCTTTCCTAACCTGATGAACGATGCAGTCTAGATCATGAAGTTGTCAGAGGGCCCTATTAGATCCCATGTTGAGATATTTATAGCCTGTAAAGGGCTACGTAACAAAATGTTGGGCTTTATATCCTGATGCAAGAGGAGTAACCCAGCCCAGGTGGGCGTGTGACATCGATGGCCGAGGAGAATCATTAACTTGCAATAATACGAAATTAGCATCCGATGTAAAGCAAGCGAGATTGCAGCACTGATTATAGTAATGGTTAGTAATTGCATCCTTGTAATTAGCAATAATGAGCTCCCTGGGACAGCCCCTTGTTGGAGGGAAAGATGGATCAAAAGCTTTCCGTTTAATATATACTCATTGGGCACAGTAGCAGGTTAAGCAAAGAAGAGGGAGTTGTTGAAGCACTGTCTGTCCTTGTCCCTAAGGGCAGCAGGGTGATGAACCTGCACAGCCTTCACCCGGCCGACACTGGAGGGCTGGGGTTGGAGGAGCATCCTCACTGCTCAGGGGCTGGTGAGGGGAGATAGCCTTACCTTCAGAGCTGGGTAAACCAGTTTGATCTCTGCTAGGCTCTCATCCTGATTCTGAAGAACTCCAACCTAGTAATACTAGTCTGAAATTCTATTGGTTGCCGTCATTATTCAGTATTTGGTCCTTTTGGATCTGCCAGAGATTTCTTGTCTGTCATGCCCTGTTCATCTCTTCCACAGCTTCTGGGTGGGAGGAATAGGCTTGTTTCTAGCATGACCTGACCATTCACACTTTCCTGGGGAGTAAAAGAAAGGATACTCAGTCACTTTTGAGCTTCAGATAAACAACATTTTTGGTGTAACTATGTCCCATATAACATCCAGGCCACACTTATATTCAAAACATTGTTCCTATGCATAAGTAGCTCTGCTTGGTATGTGCAGGGCCCATTCCTGTCACCACACACACAAGGAAGTTTTTCTATGTGTCTCACACAGTATTTGTTGGGAGGCATACATTCGATTATGTGTGTGAAAATAATAAAACATACTTATTAATATCTGAAATTGAAATTTAAGTTCTGTCCTGGCTCTCTGCTGTATTCTCTTTTCTGCTCTCTGGCAATCCTACCTGGAAGTCCTGATTTCAAATTCTTTAGAACAGCACTGACCATCCTAATGTTTCATGGTATCCCAGTGGCAGGGGATATTTATAGGTTTATGTGAGGATTCCCAGCTGATGTCATGTTTAGTAAATCTAAGGTTAAACAATGTTGGTTGTTTATTGTCTTCTTTCTTGCTTATGTTAGGATATCTAAAGCTCCTGGGTTGGGTGACACCACTGAATAGTTCTTGATGGCGTCACTGAGGCCACCTCAGCACACACTGTCTCTTGTCTTGAGTAGCCGGGACACTGAGCCAGTGTGGAGGGTGTCTAGTGGCCATTTCCACGCAGACCATGAGTTCGGATAGAAAATACCTGCAGCCCCAGAGCCCATCTGTAACACTATGCTACCCTTGCTTTTTAAATCAACAATTTGACAATAAAACATACACAAAAGGCTATGCAAATTGAAAGATTGGAAAAGTGCGTATAAAAATGTAAAAGAGTTGTGCCCAGAAGAAAGAAATTATAGCTAAGTTCCTTTCCCTTTTTGTCTGTAGTGTCTGCACTTGTCAGGAGAATTGACATAAACACATTTGATTATTATATATTCAGAGGGACACATGGCCATATTTTATTTACTGCTCTGCAACTCGACGATAGGGAATTTAGTATCATCTCAATTTTCTGGTTTAGGAAACTTTATACGGCTCTCAACTTCATTACCTGGATGAGGTGTGCTTTTTGGAAATGGATTTGGTGCATTTACAGACTAAGGGGAGGCCCTGGGAAGAGAAAATGGCCTGAGACACAGTTTTTTTTTTCCTTTTTCTTTTTCCTTCCCTCTCTCCCTCCCTCCCTTCTTTCCTCTTCCTCTTTCCCCTTCCTCCTCCTCTTCTTCGCGACAGAAGCTCACTCTGTAGCTCAGGGTAGCCCTAAGCTATGGAGCCCAGGATGGCTCTTGACACCCGCCCCCCACCCCCCGTGCTAGGTTCTAGTAGGTGTGACCCACATTCTTGCCTTCTTCCCTTCTTCTCCTTCCCTCTTTTTCCTACCCCCTCTCCCTCCATTCCTTCTTCCCCCTCTTCCAGTTGTTTGGAGGCAGAGTCTCACTCTGTAGCCTATGCTGGCCTGGAACTCTTGGTGTACCTCCTACCTCAGCATCCCAAGAGCTGGGTCACATGGATCTACCATGGGGGTCGTAAGAACAAAGTTTTTGAGCAAAGACAAGTCCTCTCAATAGTTCTGGGAACAGCTGGGGTTCAGAACAGAGAGGAGGGGACATGGCTTCTGAGCCTATCTGTTGTACTGAGCCCTAAAGGGGAAACTATACGGATATAACGGTGAACATAGGGTTCTAAAGGATGCTTTAGAAAGGCACGTGTTGCCAAGTCTGTTACTCTGGATGACTTTTTTAAAGCCTTTAAGAACATACTCAATTTCATTTCCTGTATATCTTTAAACAGTTCCTTCCTCTTTTTCCTCTTCTATTTTCTTTTCCTTTTCGGTTCTCACAGGCGTACCCATTTGCTTAGAACTACTGTGCTAATCACAGCGTTTAGGACTTTACTTGTCCACCTCAGTGTTCCTGTTTATTACCCATCATCCCCCCCGACCCCCATGCCTGGTACTTAGTTATGTGGGTGGATGGCAAATGAGTTACAGGAGTGGTATTTGAGGGGATCTAAGTCTAGCTCCCAGAGAGAGACTGTGCTGGGGGAGAGGGGGGCAGGGTGAAGAGCAGCCGAAGGCCTGGGGTCCACGTGCAGACCATCAGCGCGGGTTTGATGCTTTAGCGGCAAGGGCTTTCTAGACCACTGTGTTCAAAGGGCATGGCGACCATTGACCTGAACTTCAGATAGCCACTCTGGCAATCACAAGACTGGAGGTGGCAGTATTCTGTTTTGAGTCACAACGGCTCTTAGGTGATAAGCGTACCCGCATCATAGCATTGTTGTGAAGCTCCTGTACATGGAAGAGAAGGCCCAGGACACAATAAGCCTCAAGTGCCAGCTATTATTACTGTTGTTAGCAGAATGGGAATTCTTATAATATGCTTGGTCAGTAGCACGTCCTGCAGTACACTTGCTCTGTAGACAAGGTACGATTGTTACCGTCACTCTGGAGTGGGGCTAATCTGTTTCTGGGGACCCCCTCCTGGGATACTCATCATCACAGTGACTGGCAACCTTTGGGCTGGTTACTTTATGGCCTAAACAGAAGGACTTCCTAGAGATGTAATGTGTTCTTGGAAGTGAAGCCCTCACCTCGGCATGAAACCTGGCGTGCACAGCCTGGCTTAACCACACACGGCCTGCAGCTGTACTGAGACCAAACTTGTTAGCCCCCGAGGTTCCCTTAAGAAAGTGTTCAGGGTTGGAGCGTAGCTCAGTGGAAGAACATGTAGTCCGCATGCGAGGCTCTCTGGACCCAAAGAGAGATACACAGAAACATTCAACAAAACGTTCAAGTTAATTTCTTATAGAAAGAATATCTTATCTTTTGTTTGGTAATTTGGTCCAGGTGGTAATCACACAAACCCAGGCTGATTGTAATTGGTCCTCTCCCTTTCCCTCGTATCAAAGGTATAATTTAGACATGGATAACCTTCCTCTGGACATTTTTTTCCCCTCAATTTCTTGTTTTGTTTCATTGACATCTGTCATAAATTAGAATAAAAGTGTGTCAGGCGTCTATGCACAGGAAAAGGATGCAGCCCGGTCCCACGATTCCAGCATCTGACTGGAAAGGGACGAGTCCTGGTCCACACAGGTTCTTGTGCTTGGAACTGAGGTTTCCTTTCACTTTTTAAGTCTGTGTCCGAGGCAGAGTATGTCGCTCTGGCTAGCTAGCCTGGGATTCCTACTGTAGAACAGGTTGGACTTGAGTTTGCTAGTCTTCCTGCCTTCACCTCCCACGTTCTGGGATTACCTATGTAATTCCTTCTTTTCAGTCTTCACAGCAGGGTTTGAACTGGCGTACCATCTCCCACGGATTTATCAAGAGTTTAGCCTTGAATCTGCTTTAGGTAGCACAATGTGATAAGGAAAGGTTTGAATCTGAAACGAGAGAGGGGATAGAAAAGGGAAGACCCACATTGAAAGGGCCCACACCGCTTTGTTCAGTCCATCACATCTTCCTGGAGCCCTTCCCCTGCACCAGCCTGGTGAAAGTCACTGTTGACAATGGAGTCACATCTTCCTGGAGCCCCTCCCCTGCACCAGCCTGGTGAAAGTCACTATTGACAATGGAGCCGAGATGGAATTAGACTCTCAGATCCTCCAGTTATAAACTGTAGGAGCTCAGTACTTTCTTTTTATGAGTTGGAAACCTATTTTATTAAAAAATTTCCAACCTAAGAATACATTAAATTGCCGTACTGAAGGCCATCAAAGAAAAATGACATTCTCAAATATTTTCAGAGAAAAAATTATTCATAAAGAAATACTATATTTGTCTTAAAAAATCATATCAGCACAGGTCTCACCAGGAACAGTAGATGGAGATAAAAGAATATTTTTAAAATTTATTTACTTTTTTACATCTCAACCAGTTTCCCTTCCCTCCTTCCCTCGCATTCTCTACCCCAACAAAGGAATATTTTAAGGCCTTGACAATATAATTATCAAGTTTCAGTTGAACAGAAAACTAAATCTAGGGATACGTCATGATATTTTTCTTACTTAACTTTTCTTTTACCTCCACACCTTTAACTGTCAAGTTAAAATTGTCAACAGTGCCTCGTAGGACTGTTGTGAGGTTCAATAATTAATATGGTGAGATGATGAAAATGATGGAGAGGATGGTGATGATGGTGCTGATTTCAGGGCCGTGGTTTAGCCAGACACAGTATACACACGTTGTGAGTTCTTGTGTTTAAGCCGCACTGTGATGCCGAGGGATGGTGGTGGAGTGTGGACAGATACACAGAGTTAAGGAAATTATGGTGTCTAAGAGGAAGAAGGCATTGTGGGAGTGGAAATGAGGGGGGCCCAGGCTCCCTCTCAGGTCAGAGAAATGCTCTACAGGATGTGATGCTTAGCTGAGCTCTAAAACAGAAGTGAAAGCTAGCTCGGCCCGGGGAGGTCTCTCTGCAGAAAGGGGTGAGGCGCAAAGCAGAGCTGTGGTGTTTGGGAGCTGGGGAAAACCAGCGCACCTTGTGAGGGTTGTGAGGAGGCGGTGAGATGTGACTCTCGCCACAGAGACGGAAAGTAGACAGTGGGAGACTTGTGAACCATCTTAAGGAGTGGGCTTTACCAAGACCAAATACTGTCCTCAAGACTTCTGATCTTGTCAGCTATCATAATTCGGTGATGTAGGTGCTATGAGCTCTTTTTTGTTAGTGGGCAAGACAAATCATTTGCCCAAAGGCACAGGCTGAGAAAATTCAACAGCCAGGATTTGAACCTTGGTCTTTTTGGTTTTTACAATTAGAATTTCTTTGATCACTAATGCCCTTTGAGCTTGAAATCTGGCTTTTAGGAATTGGAGCTAACCTTGGTTTCTGTCAACCTCAGCTTGCTCAAGTTACATACAGCATTAATCGACATTAGCCTCATGGACTATTGAAAATGTCCATGAAAAGAAGGTTAAGTATAGTGCAAGGCATATAGGCGGTGGAGTCACTGTTTGCAGGCTCAGATTCTTGCACAGAGAAGTGGTTTTCCTCCACAGTTCAGGGATATGAGACAGAACCCTGGGAGTCTGTCTGCCTGTTTGTTTGTCAGACATCTTTCAAGGACTGCTGAAATCCACATACAAATCCCCCTACTTGGCAGGTTCATCACTTGGGATTCTCTACTTGCAATCCTTTGTCGCTGAGATTGAGGTCTCCTGGTACGAGTAAGCCTGATGCTTCCTCCCCTCAGCCTGCTAAGAACCCCTCTCTCCACAACTCACTGTCTTTCTCTTCTCCCTCCACTGCTCAGCCTTATAGACCAGGCAGTGGTAACACACACCTTTAATCCCAGTAGCCACACTAGTTGCCATAGAAACTGGGAGGTGCATGCCTTTAATCCCAGTGGGGCTGTTTTACTCTCTGATCCTCATGCAAGTTTTATTTATTAAAATACAAGTGAAATGCCACTACAGTTCGCCCTGTTCTGCCTGAGACACAATGATCTTCAGCAGTTAGCTAGAGTTATTCCTTAACTTTTGTTTGTTGCTTGTGATCCAGTCTCCCTACGTAGCCCTGTTTGGCTTCAAATCAAACCTCCTCTAGCCTCTGCCTCCTGAGTGTGAGATTGTTCCTCTACTTCCTAGTTGGTATTTACACTTTATCTTGTTGGCCTTGAGGCAGAAGTCTCCAGGTGCTAGCGAAAGGGCACAGGAGGGGCTCAGATTGATTGGCTCCAGAAGAACGGGCTTGGTGGGTACCAAGGTCTGTGCGAGACTCGAGTTTTGTGTTTGGTTTTAATCTTGGTGATCCTCTAAATTACACAATGGTGATATTCTTAGCACAATCAGAGAAGCAGATGCCCACAGCTAAGTGATATGTCCATTGATAAGTCTTTCTGTCTACAGAGTAGACATTTGCTGAGTCTCTGTTCCAGGGCTAGAAAATAGAGCTGAAAGGCATTGTCCCTTCCCTCAAGAATAAGGCAGACATTTGACGAAATGAATACGCATGGCAAGTGAAGTTCTGGCATGGAGGAATGGTAAGCAGTCCTCACTTTGTTTTTACCAGCCTCTTGAGGGAGACCAGCGAGATTCAGAGAAAACGAGAGGTGTGCGCTGGTCTTTGACGGACTCGGAGCTTGAAGAAAAATTCAGAAGGTGGAGAGGATTTAGCACAGCTTGATGAAATTGGAAGACAGGCGTCGTTGGAGGTCATTTAGCACCAGTGTGGGTGGTAGGAGACAGAAATGGGAGAGCCGGGAAAGGGTTTTGGCCCCAAAAACCTAGGACTTGCGTGAGAGTGAGGGGCCTTTTATAATTTCCTCCCTTACATATAGTCTCCTGGCAGCTATCGTTTTCTTCATACACAGCCTACTAGCTGTCTTAATCTCTGGACGGCTCTCCTCTCTCCCGGCTTGTCCGCCCTCCTGGCTAGCCTGGCTTTCCACACAAAAAGAAAACACACAGTTTATCGCTTGAAGACCTATAACCCGACAGCTTGGAGGGTTAAAGGTTACCAGGTGGAAGGGCGATGTGTGTCATCTGCCTCCTGCAGCTGGAGGTACCTCGGGAGAATGAAGTCCGCCTGGGACCAAACACCTATGTTCCTCTTTCGCTGGCAGCTTCACTAGAGGGGAGCCTTCAGCTGCTCTTCACATGAGTCAGAGCGCTCGCTTCTGCGGAGCAGGGGCTGGTGCAGCCTGAGTTCCCGGGGACATCTGCCGGGCCCTGCTCACTGTTTCCTGTGTTTGCTTGCAGCCGTGTAAATGAGTATGGAAGATTATGATTTCCTCTTCAAGATTGTTTTAATTGGCAACGCTGGAGTGGGGAAGACGTGCCTAGTCCGACGATTCACTCAGGTAAGGGAGTCTGGAATCCAGGGTTGGGTTTGTTGGTCTCACCTGTCTCCCAGTGAGCATCTCTGGATGGGTGACTGGGCCCAGTGCTGACCTCTGGGCTGCAGGCTCTCACGGCACCCTTTGAAAGCGCCATCAAGTTTGTAGCTAAAGGTTTTCTAAATCGGCCGAGAGAGCATGGTGCTGAGGGCTTCTCCCTCACCTCATCTTGCTTCCTCATACGAAAGGGACAGGTGGTTTTGTTTTCAGTGTGCAGTATCAAAAATAGACTGGGTTTGAAAAAATAGATCTGTAGTTGATAATCACCTAAAGGTGGAAACAAATTAATCTGAGCATTAAACCGAGTTCAATACCTATTAAATCTCAACTTTCCTGCTTGTGCCCATTCTCATCCAGACAACACAGTGAACCCTTTGGGTTTATAACCAAACGGCCTGCTTGTCTAAGTTAAGTCTCTTAAGTAGGGATGAGCTGAGGGCAGAGACAAACCTGAACGTAACTGAATATGCTTTCTGATTTGATTCTCTCTCGTAGAACCCAAGTGCAAGTCCCCCCAGGGTTGGCCTCTTGAGAATCACTGGTCAAGTTTGTTTTTATATAGAAATTAGTAAAATTAAAAAAAAAATCATTCTGAAGTTGATTTTCTTCACCACTGAAAAATCCAAAGGATGCACCTTTCTGGATCATCATGTATATGACATGATTTTGTGACAGGCGCCTTGGGAACATTGAGATGAGCTCTTCTGAGGCTTAAGGTGACCTCATAGGAAGAGCGGTGGCCAGGTGCTAGTCTTGATCCCCGCGCCTACCTTCACTAACCAGACCTTCCCATTGCATGTGACTGGCTAGTGAGCTCCCAGCCCCCCTTCACTGCCGTCTGTCTGTCTGTGGAAAACTGGAGTGACAGATTGGGCAACCCAGACAGCTTCAGGGCTCACAGTTGCTGGAAATGTCAAGGTTTTTCCCGTGCGGAATGACCTCAGACAGGAGCCCATGTGTTCAGTAAGTCTCGGTCTGATGAAATCAAAAGTCAAAAGCCAAGCAGCATCTGGAGTTCAGACAGCTGTCACGCAGAGACACTGGAAACTCCAGCTGGTTTTACATCCACCTAACTTTAGCAGTCTTTCTTGCTTCTGTAAGGAGGACACGCCCACAGATTTTCCACAGAGAAAGGTTTGTTTCTTAGGGCTTTTTTTTTTTTTTTTTAGAGTTTGCTTGACGGTATTGTTTTCCTGAAAGGTCCCTTAGAAATTATTCGGTTCAGTCCTCTCCTGCAGATCCAGAGGGACCCAGTGACGTGCTTATGATCTTGAGACATATAGCTGCCATCCTCCTGTCCCCTCCTCCCTTCCCCTCCAAACAGGACACCAAGCAGAGTACTCTAATGCCAGTTACCCCAGTCGGAGGACGGGGTGGGCGGTGAGGAGAGCCCACTGAGTTGGAAGCTGTGCTTAAATTTCACTGCCGCTGTTTCTTCCTTAGGGTCTTTTCCCCCCAGGTCAAGGAGCCACAATTGGAGTCGATTTTATGATTAAAACAGTGGAGATTAATGGTGAAAAAGTAAAGGTAAGAAGCTAAATTTCTAATAAACCTTTGACGTGTTCTCTAAGAGTTTAGGGGAGGAAGCACAGGCAGTTTTCGTGACATTTATTAAACCGCTTCATTCAACCCTACGTTGCGATGGATCCACTGGGGTGGAGCTCAGCTGGCAAGAGTACTTCCCTAGCAAGCAGGAAGCCTTGGAGCGAACCACCAGCACCACGGAAGTCTAGGCAAGGTTGGGCAGACCTGTCAGCCCACCTAGGAATTGAGTGGAGCGGTTGCAAATTCAAGGTCATCCTTAACAATAGCAAGTTGGGGACCAGCCTAGGTTACTGAGAACCAACCTCAAAAGAAAGGAAAGAAAATACCCTGAAGAAGTTTAGGGAGGACACGTTTATCCTGACTAAGACGGTGGGGAAAGCACGGTTTCCTGTCGTGTCAGAAGTGATGTGAAGACAGAGTAGGAATTTCTTTTTGGATTTCAAAGCTGGATCAATATTGTTCTCTTCTGTTTGCCTCCTGATGCCCTCGTTTCCTTGTAGGCAGTGTAGGTGATTCAGCCACATGACTTGCTTATGAAAGTCATCCTTCCTCCCACTCTGTCTTTACTTTCAGTCTCTAGAGGTCCAAGAGAGGACCTTTGACCTCTACTCTGTCTTCCACTTGGTGGCTTCTAGATGGCTTGGTACTTAGAAGAACTATAGTCTGTCCAGAAACAGGAGGCAATATGTGCTTTGAGTATGTACCCTGAGTGAGTGTCTCTGATAGATGCCTTTACATATGCTGCCATTGTCACTTTAGTTCTTAGTATGATCTCTGGGAAGTGGATGATGTTGTCTTTAGTACACAAGCTTCAGAGGTTACTTTTTTTCTTTTTTTTAAAATTACTTTATAAATAATGCCAATCAAAATTTCCACTTCCTCCCCTCCTCCCTCTTCCCTCCCGCTCCCCGACACACTCTTCCCTCACCCCTCCAGTCCTAAGAGAGGGCTGGGTACCCTGCCCTGTGGGGAAGTCCAAGGCCCTCCCCCCTCTCTCCAGGCTTAGGAAGGTATGCATCCAAAGAGAATAGGATCCCCAAAAGCCAGCACATGCAGTAGAGACAAATCCCAGTGCCATGATCATTGGCTCCTCAGTCTGCCCCAATTGTCAGCCACATTCAGAGGGTCACCAATTTGATCCCATGCTCGTTCAGTCCTAGTCCAGCTGGAGCTGGTGAGCTCCCATTAGCTCAGGCACACTGTCTCAGCGGGTGAACCAGTTACTTAATTAATTTACTTAATCATGGCCGTAGCCTGGATGGGAGACAAGCAGGCTCTAAACCCTTCTAGTTCCATGGGGTCTCCTGAGAGCTAAGAGAGGGAGCAAGAGAAGGAGGTGATGAAAGAAAGATGGAGTGAAGGTCCCAGAGAAGGCTTAGAGGTTGAGTCCATACTGCTTTTCGTATGTGACCTGAGTTTGGTCTCCAGCATGTAGGGCTGCTCATGACTGTCTGATACTTTCTTCTAGCTTACACTTACAGGCACCTATACTCACCTGCACATGTGCCTACACACACACACACGAAAGGAGGTAAGTTTGCTGATGTTTAATACGGCCATTCAGTTGTTGAAACTTCTTGGTCAGGTCTTCAGAGTCAGATCCCATGGGATGATCCCCGTCACCTGCAGCATGATGGGCAGTGGTACTAGAGTTGGTACCTAAGTCTCGGCCTAAGCATCCCACATTTGGTTTGTGTTATTTGCACCCTTCTCCCAGTCGATCGTTACTTCACATCCTATGAGTGCCTTGGGAAGGGTCAGAAAAGCTCCCTGGCATTCTTCCATCAGGTCATGAATACCATCTCAAGTAAGGGCTGAGATGAGGCTCCTGATGAGAGACAGGAACCTTTATCTCCTTTTGTCTTGACTCTTTACAATGGTTCCTTACCATAGAGACAGCTATATCAAGTATAATGGGGATCGGAAATCTGGGACACTGGTTGTAAAAAATCTACATTCATGTCAACCAGAAGGCCAGAGAAAGTATTTAAAATGAAGAGGAGGAGAAGGGTGTGGGGACTGGAAGGAGACAGGAGCAGGCTGAAGAGACACTGGCATAGTTTTCTTTTATTCTAGAGGAGGTAGTTGCCAGCCTGAGGAGTCAGGAAAGGATGGCCACCTTTGCATGTGTTTCCCTCCTACATAAGAGTTTCCATTTGCATATGTACTTGTGAAGTCTTTTTTTTAACCTGAAATATTAATGCCTACCATGTACCAGGCTTGGGCCAAGAGCAAGGAGGAAGAAAGGGATGGTCCCGTGGTTACAGAACAGGCTCTTTTCCATCCATGCGTTCCATACTTTGGCATTCCATTTGTTCTGTTTTTGGAAACAATAATTTAAATATTTATTTTTGTTTCTCTGTGTGTATATGTATGTGCACATGAGCACAGCTTACTTGTGAAGGCCAAAGAACACCTCATAAGAGTTCTCTCTTTCTACTGTGTGGAGTGTGGGCATCAAACTTGGCCCTTCCCCACTGAGCCATTTTGCTAGCCCTGACCTTATTTTTCAGTGCTTATTACATGGCTAAAGTTCCATATATTTATTTATTTATTTTTGGCATTGGATTCCACCACAAGACCACAGATTCCCCAAGAGCAGGGGTTTTCAACTTACTCATCTTTATATTCACAGCTCAGTTGTTGCCATTAAGACCTCTTAAGACTTCTAGCATTTCATAGGAAAAGGGAGCTGGCCGATCCAGTTCAAGCTGCCTGTGATTTATTTGTAATTCAACACGTAAAATAAGATATAAACATAAAAAAACTGTGGAGAAGGAAAAAGCTGTAGAATGATGCTATTCAATCTTATGCTTTGATTTTTCAGCCTATCACAAGCTAATGAGTAATAAATAAAAACGTATTTAACCTTAGACTGATTAGAAGAGGTCAGCCTCCCCCAAACCCCCCAACATAGGAATTCTTTGTGTAGCTCTGGCTAGCTCTATAGAACAGACTGTCCTTGAACTCACAGAGATCTGTCTGCCTCTGCCTCTCGAGTGCAGGTACTAAAGGCCTGCACTGCACCACAGCCACCTAAGAGGTTGTTTTATCTTGAACCACACCTAGGTTACACAGATAGGAGATTCATGAACTTAGGTATAAATGTTCATTCTTTTGGTGATCTGTCTGCCCATCTCGTGTTATAGTAGATGCATTGTGTGGAGCAGCCTGGTAGAAGCATCACTGACTCTTGGGACTTACTGGTATCTAGCTCCGATAACATTTTGTCTCAGCTCTTTCAAACCCCACTAATTGTCTAAGAATAGCTAAGCAATTCCTCCTTTGTGGTTCTGCAATCCTGTGTTCATCTCGTTAACCATCATTCTACTGTGCCCACGATGTACTACGTTAGGAAGAAAACTAAGATGTGAAGGCAAAGAGATAACGTTGATCCTCCAAGAACATAATCTACTTAAGAGGACAGCCTAGCAACCCCATGACAGGATGCTGCTGTCATGGGCAGGCAGTAGCAGTACAGTGGGAGGACAGGTGAACAGTGTCGTAGCCCTGTGCTGTGTAGGTGAGCGCGGCGAGGAAGCCTGTGAGTGCCATGTGGGTGACACACTGACAGATGGTAGATCGACATTTGGAGACACTCTGGTTCTTCTTTGAGAGGATGCTGCTAATCCTTGGTGGATTTGGGTTCTTTGTGGACCATGATTTCTCTTAGATCAGGGATTGTGTTTTAGTCATGCTGTATCTAGTGCTCTGTAAAGGATGAAGGGAGACGATGGATTATAGAGAAATGTGATGAAACTAATTTGAGCGATAGACGATGGAAGATAAACATCCTTAATCGTCAGCTGCCAGGCAAGGCGCAGGCAGTCTTCTATGAGAAGGTGGCATGTATCTTGGCAAGGCGATGTAATCTCTATTTTGGTAAATATTTTGATGCTTAAAGCAGTTCCCAAGATGTTCCTATCATGAACACAGTGTTTTCTCATGATCGGCAGTATCTAATCTGGTCAAAGTGTTTTAGAGGCTGAATCGGGCTTTAAAACAATAGTCTGCTATGCTAAGGCACATCTTGGTAAAAGAAGACCATGACCCTACTCTGAGGCAGAGAACAGAAATAGCTTTTGTTCCAGCGCAAACAATCACGTGTACGTTTGCATTTAGCACACACAGACTTGGTTTATATCATCAAAGAGCTGCCGCAGCTTCCAATCAAAGAATAATGTGTGCACTCGCTTGCGGCAGGAGCTATCGGTCACTACTCAGTGTCTTCAGCCAAACTGCTATGGGGCCAGGGTGACACCAAGGGACTGCTGGTTGCTGATGTACATTTAAATGAGCGTGCAATGACAAAAGCAACAGGGTATGCTCAGCTGAGTTTTCAACTGGGAATAGAAGACCTGGAGTTCGAGTCCCAGCTTTGTGAGTACCTGGGTGGAAGAAACAATTTTTATTAAGCCTGCCTACCTCACTGGGAAGGGATCAGGAACACCCGAGATCATCAGTTCAGAACGTCAGCATCTGCCTTCTGTCTCAGGCATACTGTATTTGATGAGTAAAGGTCCTGCCTCCTCCTATTATGAAGCTGTAAATCAAGTAGGCCAGACAGGCATTAGACAAACTATTTCAAATACTTGTTGAAGATATGCCAGTTGCTATGAAAAAAAATGATATGAAGTATTGCAAGGGACATGATGATGGCAGAAGGTTCTAGAAGGCCTTACCTGAGGAAATAGTAAAGAGGTTAATTTACCTGTGACCCATGGGCTTTATAGTTAGGAGGGAAGCTGATGGTGATATTTTGTCTCCCTAAACACTCTGCTCTATATGTAGGGTTGTGTCTGGAGAACAGGTCTCATTTGTTGTGTGATCTGTGCAGGGAGGTTGAGGGAAAAGATTTGGGAAATGTTTTCCTTTCTTATTAACCACCAGTTTGCTATGTTTAGAAATAGTAGATGACTTATCATGCCCTATTATAACACAAGTGTGCTGTGGGACAATGGCCATGTACCCTGTAAAGGTTTGTCAGTTGTACTGGTTTCATAAAATGCTGATTGGCCAGTAGCCAGGCAGGAAGTAGAGGCGGGGCCACCAGAATAGGAGAATTCTGGAAGAGGAAAGGCTCAGTCTGCAGTTGTCACCCCAACACAGAGGAAGCAAGATGAGAATGCCTCACTGCTAAAACGTACCAAGTTACGTGGCTAACACAGACAAGAATTATGGGTTACTGTAAGATGTAAGAATTAGTTAATAAGAAAGCCTGAGCTAATAGGCCAATTAATTTATAATTAATGTAGACCTCTGTGTGTTTATTTGGGACTGAACGACTGCAATATTGGGAGGGACAGAAACCTCTGTCAACATTAAATTAAACAAACAAACAAAAATAGGAAAGAGAATATGCCCCTTCCCTGGACCAGAAACACTTCACTGCAAAAAGAATGTTTTCAGGGCAGAACACAAGGATGAAATTGTTTGGGCGATGTTTCCATTTCTGAGCTATAGCAACACAATTTTAAAGCTCTTTTGTTTTCTGCTCTGCCAAGCTGATCCCTGTCTTATGCCTCTCCAGTTACAGATCTGGGACACTGCAGGTCAAGAGAGATTTCGTTCAATTACCCAAAGTTATTACCGAAGCGCCAATGCCTTGATCCTTACCTATGACATCACCTGTGAGGAATCCTTCCGTTGCCTTCCTGAGTGGTTGCGAGAGATAGAACAGTATGCTAGCAATAAGGTCATCACTGTGCTAGTGGGTAAGTAAAGGCTAATCAGGAAGGGAATTGATTGGAGTGCATCATACAATGTATGCTCACATAACGCTTATGTGCTGGTACCTTCCAAGAACATGCTATATGGTTACCTGAGTTATATAATCATCATTCAGTTGTACAACCGAGGAGGACATGAAGTAAGTTCTATCCCATGGTGATAATTTAGAAAAATAAAGAAAAATATTGCTAATTTTCCTATCAGTGTAGGTGAAAGTGTTACCAGATGGTGGATACTGCTGGTGTAAAAGTAAAAAATTACTACCCAGCTTCCCGTTGTTCCCTCATTGACATGGGAGGCATCTTCAAATAAGCTCCCAAATCCTTTTGACGTAACTCCAGGAGTCTGAGATAATTTCCCTGCTCTCTGATGTGACATAAGGCAAATTCTCAGGCATATTATTTCATGCCCCAGACCTAGAAGTGACCGCGTCTTTAAGAGGTGGTATGTCTGTCTAATGGAGAGTTTATAATTAGAAGCCCCAGCCTCACAGCCTCACTGTTGGGTTCTCCTTACTTGTAGGTCACCATTTCTAAACTTCTTGGCATTGGAAGCGACATGTATGCATGAATATGGTGAATTGTGTTGTCTTATTAGGTTCAGCAAGTTGTGTTCTGATTCACAGGACAATCTTAAACCACGTATCAAATCATGTTCACTTAGGGAGATTCAGGACAGCTCATCTGACCCAGTGGCAGGTTGGCATTAGGTGTCACAGTCCTCTTGGCAGGCCTGAACAACCCAGGAATGAGGAGGCAAAGTCCATCTGTCACAGGTATAAGAGATGCACTGGCCTCTGTGTCCCATAGGAGCAGCTCCAAGAACATAACTTATGGGAGTTTTTTTTTTCAATGGGGAATCAACAGTCAGGAACCTCCAATGTTATGGCTTTCTACTGGTGCTTTTAATCCACGCACAGAGGAACTTATCAATTGGCTCTTTTAGGCAGTGTTACCAGGTAGCGTAGTTGACTCTTGTCAGCCTGCCTAGAAAACGGTGTAGGAAACTTTTAAAAGATAAAATATAAAATATACCATGAATTATTCATACAGCTACTTAGATCTATAATTTAAAACTGCAAATTTTTTACTTAGCATCATTAATCTCATACCCTTATTTCATCTTTCTCTTGTCAAAAATACCAGGGCCAAGTGACGTCAGCATAATTAATGACTTGTTTTATCCCGTAATACATACACAACAGCCTCCTCATCTCAATACCAGCTCTGCCTTTATAAGATGATTACTGAATGAACCCAAGACTTTGTTCTTCAAATCCTTTTTGTCCTTAAACACCTAACGACGCGGGGTTAAGTCATGTTTCCAATTTACTTGAAATAATTGTCTATACCCATGCCTCTCTATATGACAGATATGTTTAATACTTACAAATTGATTTTAAGTTTTAATTTTGTGTTAATTACATAACTGTATTGTTTAATTATGTAAAGTGTAAGCTTCTAAAGTCAAATCTGTAAGGCAGAATATGCTCAGAGAGGTCTGGTTTCTGCCCCTATGCTCTTTACCTTTTGTCTTTCTGGGCAACCATTGTCTTTTTTGTTTTGGTTTTTTTAAGACAGAGTTTCTCTGTGTAACAGCTCTGGCTGTTTTGGAGCTCACTTTGTAGACCAGGCTGGTCTTGAACTCACAGAGCTCCTCTCCTGTTCGTCTCCGGAGTGCTGGTATTAAAGACATGTGCCACCACCACCCGGGCTGTAGCCTTTGTCTTTTAAATTACAATCTTGGTTTATTATTTTCTTAAAAAATAAGAAAAGAGGGGGCTGGAGAGATGGCTCAGTGGTTAAGAGCATTGCCTACCCTTCCATAGGTCCTTAGTTCAGTTCCCAGCAACCACATGGTGGCTCACAATCGTCTGTAATGAGGTCTGGTGCCCTCTTCTGGCAGACATACACACAGACAGAATATTGTATACATAATAAATAAGTATTTTAAAAAAAATAAGAGTGGAATTTTTATATTTTCCATTTAGGCAGTTGCCGATCATGCTTTTTCTCTGCTTTGCTTTTTTGCTGGTATACTTGATTCATGACATTGTATAGAATATTTCTCTTTGGCCTCTTTTTTTTTAAAATATTTATTTATTTATTATGTATACAATATTCTGTCTGTTTGTCTGCAGGCCAGAAGAGGGCACCAGAGCTCATTACAGATGATTGTGAGCCACCATGTGGTTGCTGGGAATTGAACTCAGGACCTTTGGAAGAGCAGGCCATCCTCTTAACCTCTGAGCCATCTCTCCAGCCCCTGGCTTCTTTTCTTTACTGGGTTGAATACTTGTGTGCATGCATTGTACTTCATACAAGTAATGTGGGTTGTTTCCGGTCTTTGTCCTTACAAATGGCACTGGTATGTTAGAATGAACATTCCTGCGATCATGGACACATTTGCTTTTCTTTGCCTGCCCATCTGTGTAATCTGCCCATTGACTTCAGGTCTGGAATTGAATCTTTTTTTTTTTTTTTTTTT
>NC_022023.1:8707780-8712397 GCF_000317375.1 Microtus ochrogaster
TCTGTAGACCAGGCTGGTCTCGAACTCACAGAGATCCGCCTGCCTCTGCCTCCCAAGTGCTGGGATTAAAGGCGTGCGCCACCATCGCCCGGCTGGAATTGAATCTTGATGCTTCTCCGCCTACACAGTCCAGTGACGATTCTTTCTCTAATTTACCATCGTTCTAGGCAACAAGATTGACCTGGCTGAAAGGAGAGAGGTCTCCCAGCAGAGGGCAGAGGAATTCTCAGAAGCTCAGGACATGTATTACCTGGAGACTTCAGCCAAGGAATCTGATAACGTGGAGAAACTCTTCCTTGACTTAGCATGCCGGCTCATCAGTGAAGCAAGACAGAACACACTGGTGAACAATGTTTCTTCACCCTTACCCGGAGAGGGCAAAAGCATCAGCTATTTGACTTGTTGTAATTTCAACTAAAGGCTGAGGCAAAGAGAATCAAAGGGAATCAGTAGTTGCCTTGGTGGGCCGTCTGGCAATGACAGTGGCTCCCGCTCTTGGACCTTCTGACTCCTGTAGGCTCCAGAGCTTACAAAGCATGCAGGCCAAGGGCCTCGACTGCAGGCCGGCATCAGCAGAACACATAACGGTTCCAGCCTTTTGCAGTCTGGCATTGGAGCAAAGAGAAAATTGCACTAAGTGCTCCATGATCTGCAGAGCATGTTGCTTTTATTTTTAAAAAAGCAAGTAAAAATGCATTCCTGAACACAGTGCAGGGGATCACGTACTGTGGGAATCCCTCCTGTGTGTCAGCGGGTACATGTGGGGCTGTTCTTTAGACTTCAGTGGTAATCTGGTGCCCATGGTTTTCTTGTCTACCAGGTAAACCAAAACTGGAAAGGCCAAGTACTGTCTCTGTGGTCCTTACTGATAACCCCATGGAGATTTTGAAAAGTGTTGTTTCTTCGGTCCACAAGCACTTTCAAAACCTTTGGGATGTAAAAACGAAAACTCATCTCATGACCAACAGTAAAAATTATTGTTTATAATAACATATACAAGCTCCATGACTCCTTTTGGTGCTAATCATTATGGTATTTCACAGACCAAACGTTTTACTATATTGATACCCTTCAATGTATTACCTACAAATAAAAAGAAAGCGGGGAAAACCCACGAATCAGCAGTCTTTCTCAAAGCCTCGTTCCCATGTTTGCTAGGGTGGGTCTGGACACGAGACTCTCTTTTTATTTTTCCGTATTGTCCTGGAATTTCTTAACTTTGTTCTATTCTGTCACACCTTTCCTGCCCTTGAAGGTAATCAGAGTCTGAAAAAAAATGGGGAAAAACACAATGGATGATGACATTGTAATAAAAAAAAAAGATGAGTTATGAAACATTCTGAGCAGATGAGAAAACAGAGCAGACATGACCAAAATACTGTGGAATATGGACTGACTGCAGAGCAGGCTTCCAGACAGAGCACAGTCCTGGATAACAAGTCCCACCTTATCCTTTCTGGAACTATCCTTGGAAAGACCAAGGCCTGGGATTTTATAGACCTTTGTAGTATGACAAGTGAGGATAGCAACAGATGAAAAGTTTTGCAAACCGTTTTTGTATCTTCAGTGAGCTTAGTAAAGGCCTGCTTAGGAAGCAGGCTGAGGTGTCATTTACCATATAAATGTGTCTGATCTCAGATTCATGGCCATTCATTCTTTTCCCTTTGTCTTGTCTTTCCATGGTCTCACCTTATTGCTCTCCTTTTCCCACTCCCTCTCCCTCTCCTTTCTTCCCATTCTGGTATGCATGTGTCACTGCAGATCTCCAGTTCAGATGGAGGTCTAATGCCTTTACTTAGCCAACTTCAAGACAGGTCTCACGTTGGAGGAAGAGCTGCTGAATGAGGTCCTGATCTCCAGTGCCATGGTTCCGTACCTTCCGAGTTGTTCACGCTCATGAATGTAGATTGCGACCGTAATTAAATCTGTATGCCGTGGGTGCTGGCAGGTGTTTCTGTGGCTTGCGGTATAGCATAGCTGAGGGATGAATCACTGAGGGAGGATGTGACGTGTAGTTGATGGTGACGGTCTTGGACCTGAGGCGTCGCTCTCGGGAAGCTGACTTATAAAGCGGTGACTCGGCGCAGGAGGATACTGTTAACACGTTTCTGGCATCCCTCTAGCGACTCCATCATGTCCAGTCTCCTTCACCTGGAACTGTGGGTGTTACCACCCGTCCTTGGGATCGCGATTGGCTCACTATGTGTTTCCTGATTCTATAAGAAAGAGAGAGGCTTCCTAAAAAGTTCTAACTGCCTGTCCTGGATTCAAGAAAGAGAGAAAAATCACTTTTAATTGAAAAATCAAAATCATTTTTAATTACCATGACTTCTCTATGAAGCCAGCAACCAAAGGCATCAAAAGATAAACTAATCAAGCTTACAGAAGAATTTATCTTTCTACTGTGAGAGAATGTCCCTAAATTTAGATTTATTACTTCTCTTTACCGCTGATCTCCTCAGCATGTGATGGCTCAGCCTTGGTTCACAGCAGCGTTAAAAATAACGATGCTTGGTGAACTTTAAGGCTTTGTCAGAGTGGACTAATTTAGTTCCGGAGGAACAGCTTCTGGAACTGGTCACGCTTATGTTATGGTAGTCTCATTCCTTTATTCCTTAGACTTATAGCGCCCCCTTCTGACCCTCCCGGTTAAGCAGGCTTTCAGCAGATCACAGTCATCAATCCTTGGCCCATTAGTGGGGACACCTGAAAAGCTGGGCCCTTATGTTCCACAGTTCTGTGAATTTCAGATCAGGCCTTTTGGATATTCGTCTAGCAATGTATCTCAAATTTGAGAACAATCCTTGAAAATATTATAGGTGCAATAAATACCAGTTGAATAAATGATTCATTGCCAAGATGTTTTTTGTTTGTTTAAATGAAGGTCTTTAAAGTGGTAACTGAAAAAAAAATCATCTTAATCTAGGGCAGAACATAAATATAATTTTGCCTAATAATTCTTATTGGCAGGGAAATATCTGCTCTGATAAGCCCCTTGTACACAAAATTATTTAATAGTGGAAAAAAAACCAAGATTTGACTTTTTGTAATGTAGTTTGTCTTATCCTGACAAGACCGTCTCTTATTTCCGTTTGTGATATGATCTTTTTTTCTTCTTTTAATAGAATTATTAAATACACAGCAATATTTCGTAGCTTTCAATGAAAACACATGTTCAGGATCTAGAGCCAAGCTTAGAAAAGATCTACGGCGTCATCCAGTTTTCTGGCTCGGCTTTGCATATGCCGTATTCTCAAAGAACTTAGTGTTTTCTCTCTCCCACACTCAAAGCTGTGTTTCTTTGTATTCTTTTATTAGATCTGTTAGATGGCATTAATATTTAATTATATAGAGTCAATTATCTTTTGTGTAGACTTCTACGTTTACATCGTTGGCTTTTTTTCTGGCTTTCATTTCTCCCCCATATTCTTGTCATTTTTGATGTCAGCATCTTTCCCTAGGTGATAAGACAATAACTAAAAATGAAATAAATGTATTAGCATGACAGTATGTCAAGTTCTGGTTGTGAAATTATTAAGAAACCACTGACCAAGACAGGATGCTGAGACTAGTATGATTCAAAACAGTGAGACTTGATGGAGGGAGGAAGCAGAATCTTGATCTTCTCTTCATGAAATAGACCTTGGCAGGACCCTAGTGACTTCCAGTATTAGATCAAGGATTTGCCAGTCTACTCTTGGAGCTATCCACAGCATCCACTTTCAGTTAGACTAATTCTGAAAAAAAAAAATATATCAGTTTGTAAGTCAGGTTGACATTGTCCACGAACCTTCCCCCCTCCATGTATCGTACCAGTGGCCTTAAAGATGGGGAAAGTTTCTAAGTCTTAGTCCTACAGAGTGTCGTGCATCACGTGGCTGTACATACAGAAGGATCACTTTCCTGTTAGCTTCTGGAAGAAGTAGGTTTGGATGTTTCATGTTTTTGTTTTTAAGAAGTTTTAAATGCCGTGTTTTACTTTCTTCCCTAAACCATGGTCTTGATAGGTACGTTTCACATCTCATCCTTCCGACAAATGCATTCCACACAGCAATTGTTAACAGTAAATGAAGATATATTTTCTCCTCTGGACTTTCTGTTCCTGTGGAATGAGTCTATCTCTATTTGGAAGGAACAGTTGCCTTTCCTTACTGTACACAAGGCAATCAGTCATTAATATTGGATAATGGAGCTGGCGTTTCATCTCCTTCCTAAATCTCAGGATGTTCGTGCTATAATTACTCCTGGGAGGCACTGCTTTTTACCTTTTGTCTATTTTTTTTTTTTAAGACCAGATCTCAGTCTACAGCTCCAGAAATCAGGCTGGCATAGAAATCACAATGTGGCTCAAGGCTGGCTTAGCACTCACTCTCTTACCTCAGTCTTACGGGAGTATAGATGTGAGCAACCATGGCTAGCTTACGGGAGTATAGATGTGAGCAACCATGGCTAGCTTGGTGATCTTTAAAATTAAAAACAAATGGAGGGATAGCTGTTTAAACGAATTTAACATTTAAGATAATTGACGTTAGCCGGGCGATGGTGGCGCACGCCTTTAATCCCAGCACTCGGGAGGCAGAGGCAGGCGGATCTCTGTGAGTTCGAGACCAGCCTGGT
>NC_022023.1:8712497-8728985 GCF_000317375.1 Microtus ochrogaster
AAAAAAAAAAAAAAAAAAAAAAAAAGAAAAAAGATAATTGACGTTATTTGAAAGATTTTTTTTTAATAGGCTGTGGCATAGAGAGAGGAGTCAATTTATAACTTCACAGTTCAAAGAGGAAGAATGAAGTCCACCACACAGAAGCCAGAGAGCCACAGACTGGGCTCTGTGTCAGGGAGAATTTCTCAAAAAATTGGAACCCTCTGGTAGTGGCTGCCTTTCTGTCAAGCAAAGGATAGATACAAAGTGTGTAAAGAAAATGTGGAGATGACCAACATTGTTGACTGAGGATTAACCCAGATGCTTTATTAACTCAAATATCTAAATTGTAAATTTTTTATGCTCAAATATATGTTGAACCAACATTAAAAAAAAAGCAAAGTTTTTTTTTTTTTTTTTCTGTCACAAATGTACTGTCCTCTAGGGGAAAAGTTGGCTACATGTCCTTAGGCCGAGCGATTGATCTGCCATTAAGTCCTAAACTAGAAATGCCTTATCAGCCACTGTTGGAACAAAGTGGCTTCTGTGTTAAAAATGGAAGCGGTATCATCATTTAGGCCAGAGGTATGTGGAATCATGGGAATTATCCATCTCGTTAGGCTTAAGAAACAGTGCATCCTCCTCAGGATTTTGTATGTGTTCTAGCAGAGGAGGATCCTCCGTCCCAGAGTCCTCCAGTAGACCAGTGCTCCATGAGGAGGACAGGAGGCCCCTGGTAGAAATCCACCCCTGAGATCTGCTTGAGGAAGTCTCCAGTGACATCTGAGAGGTTTCCTTGATTCTGGGAAAAGTGAGGTTGAAAGGGCGAAGGCTAATTTGCTTCACCTGCAAACTAACAAAACGGGCCTTTAACTGGAAAATAAACTAAAAGCAGTTTTTTGCTGACTAAAAGGTATAAAATCCTGTTTGTAAAATAGCTTGCACCCTTTGCAGTCTGACAGGTGCCTCCTCCTTAGTCTTTGCAAAAGGAAACCATTGTGTGTGAATCAGTACGGGGAGAAACATACTTGAATTTGGGTGGGACTTTCTCTGACTCCGTGTATAGGAAATCTGAAGATAAAGACTGGTTAGCAGTTCTTCTTTGGCTTCATCAGGTGTATGAGTTAATTTAATTGTTTTTTTTTTTTTTAACCTTTCCCACTGGTTTGAAGCAGAATGGCAGATGTTGAGCCGTGTTCCAACAAAGTTCCTGGTCAGTGGCAACTCTAGAGGGTGATGTAGGAAGAGGCACAGAAGTGGAACACTTCTAGGTTAGCTGTGCACAGCCCTGCAATAGTAAGGTTAGTGGAGGCTGTAGGCAAAGCTTGAACAGGAGTTTTCTCATTTATGAGCTGGACCTGTTAGAAATACTCTGAAATTAGATCAGCGACATTAAAAATATGTTGCTCAGCAAACAGGAAGAACTCAGATATCAGGGCTTTTGTTTGTTTGTTTTTGTTCTGTTTTGTCTTTGCTCTACCTAGATTAGACTTTGTAAGTAGGGGCAGTGACATAGTGACCTTGGTCCCAGGTACTTGGGAAGCTGAGGTGGGAGCAAAGCCCACAAAGGGAGACTCCATCGCAAGATTTTAAGAAATGGTTTGGCGCAGTCTGTGACAAAGAATTCCATCTCTACAAGGAAATCTCTGATTCACTTTGTTTCTTTACATACATCTTGAGAGACATTCAGTCTCAACAGCCGATTCCAGGGTTGTAAATTCCTTACTATCAGGAAATCTCTCTTGGAACTGAAATACCTCACAGTGCAATGCAAACCTCCTCTTGATCCCGGCTGGTTGTTATCTTTAAGGGGTCACATTCGCTGTCTATTCCTGCCCTTTGTTTATTGTTGAAAACTAAGTCATAAAAGCCTGTTAAGGTGGTTATTGTTATCCCCTTGGCGAACATCAGGGTAGTTGTTGATCAACTCTTAGTTTCTTACTCGGATCAGATTTAGATAACTATGCCGTTGCTTAGCTCTTCAATTATCCCTGCAGTTCTCCCTTTACTAGCAATGTATAACAGATGACCAAGTGAGAGTAATTCTGGCTGTGCGGCCCTTCCTTCCATCTGTAGGTAAGACTGGAATCACAGCTGGGCAGTGGTGGCGCACACCTTTAATCCCAGCACTCGTGAGGCAGAGGCAGGTGGATCTCTGTGAGTTTGAGGCCAGCCTGGTCTACAGAGCGAGTTCCAGGACAGCTAGTGCTGTTACACAGAGAATCCCTGTCTTGAAAAACAAAACAAAACAAACAAAAAATGGAATCACAAATCCCAGTTACGTGATCTGCTTTTAGAATTTAATTCCATATATGACTTGATGAATGTGTTACCAATACTCCAAAATGTCTTTCTTCCCCTTTCTATGTGTGTGCTACATTTTGAAAGAAATATTGGGGTACTAATCTCCCAAAAGAGCAAAAATTCATATACAGAGTAAGAAAAGAATCATTTGGTTAGAATAATTCATTAGGTGGTGAATGACACATAGCTTTTGTTTAAGATTACACAGTTATGCCTGAATCACATAATAATAATAAACTTGATTAAGCCCTCTGAAAAACAGCTGCTAAGCATACTGCTTCTGGAATGTAATCATTAGGAATAAATATTCTCATGTTCTATACAATTACAGAATGTTAATGGAACTTCCTTGTAGACTACTTGACAATGAATGTCAGTTGATTTACTAAATGAAGTTTTTTAAAGTAATTTTATCCTTTAAGGATTGCTTGGGATTTTCAGGTTCCCGATATAAAAGATTTCAAATGATTGGAATGCTGGTTTCTAACTTCTACTCACTGGAGTGTCTGTCTAGACATACGGGATGGTTAGAGCTCCCTTGATGGTGTGTAAACAAGACACACAAAACTGTCTTAACTAGTGCATGAGTAAAATTGCTATTTTCAGAAAAGAAAAAAATCTGCTAAAAATTTCAATAAAGAACTAAGAATTTGAGAAAAGAATGCCCTGTATATTATTACACACACTTTATTGCATGACTTTTAGCGTAGGGATGAAATAAAATGCAAAATATTTAATTCTGGGGAATCTCAGCAGCTAGTTAAAATAGTTACAGGAGCTGCTTTGTAAAGGCTTAGAAAATCCTTGATTTTCTCCATTTTCTTATCTCTCCATTAAAACGCAGATATTTTACATATACAGTTTCAGCAAACAGGTTGACCAGTGAATTTTATGAACTTGATTCCTAATATATGGTTACTGGTTTTATGCATAGGATCTCAGTAAATTCCATATATATAAATATATCACTATATAAATCCTAATAATCTACTTTAACATAAGCATAGTTCTTGGTTTTCAATGTCAATGAGCAGATATTAATAGTACAATATATATTTTGTGTCCATGTATTATTTTTACTTAACAAAAAGGCCATTAGAAATATAAGCCACTGGTAACCCAAGTACAGTTAGTTAAATACATTGTGTAGAAAGAAGGTTTTTTAAAAAAAATTCAATCCAAGTTTCAAAAAGGGGACAAAGAGGAACCAGGAAACCAATAAAACATTTTAAAGTTTAATTCTATCTATTAAAAATTCACACACTTCACACACAGTGAAGTATAAAATTCAGTGTTCTCCCTGTGCTCACTATATGTATATTGTCACTACTGTCTAAGGTCAGAATACGTCCTTTCCAAAAGGGTTTGTATCCCATAGCAGCCAAACCTCCTCCTCCCCCAGCATCTGGCAACAGTCTATCTGCTTTCCTTCTCTATGGACTTGCCTTGCATATAATGTAACCATACAATGTGTGGCCTCTTGTGCCTGACTTCTGTTAAGGTTTTCAAGGCTCATCTGTGTTGTAGCATAAGTCAGTATATTATTTTTATGGCTAAGTAGTATTCCATTGTATGTATGTTTGTATATGTGTGTGTATGTGCGTGTATGTATGTGTTTATTATTTTAATTGTGAATTAATCACCTTTTGGACATTTAGATTGTTTCTACTTTCTGGTTAGTATAAGTAATTCTGCTAGAACATTTATGTAATTTTTGTACATGGTCATATTGTTTCTTACAGATCTCATGCATAATTAGACTAACAAATTAAGCCATTTGTATTTATTTAAATAGAGCCTCTTAAAGCCCTGCTTGGGGGATGAAAGTTACAATCTTTGTTAAATTGGTCAACTGGATCCCTGAGAAATGCCTAGCTGTCAGGTATATTTGTAAGAATCTTTCTGTGAGGGTGTCATTTTGATATGGTTATCAATTTCATGAGGACTCCTTCAGACTTTGTAAAAGTTACATTGTCATCACTGAGAATTTCAAAGTGCTCAGCTTTCCTTTAAAGACAGCTGCCAATCATACTGGAGAGGGCATTCATTAAACCTTGTAGGATCAATCAATGAAGGAGCATTTGAAATGTATGGTTTCTTATTAATCAACTATCTCAACATTTGGATTTTCCTTCTTGGAAAAAAGATCAAATTGCCAAACTTACTGACTGTTGTAGTTTAAGTTTTTATTATTAAGAAGTAATTCATAATGAGAGTAAAAGTGTAAAGAATGTATTTTGTGCATAAAGGATGAATGTATTTAACACCATTTTTTTATTTGTAACAAAATTTTTAAAAGCTGAATGGAGATTGATTTCCCATGTACTTGTGCATAAATAAACATTTCCTGTTGCCCCCAGTTGGAGGGTTATATGCCATGTCAATATGTTAAAACCAAATCAGCTTCAAGTATAGCTGTGTCCTTCAGTATAACAGGGGATGTGGCCTGCATGTGGGCCTCCAGGTCCTCGGAGTGTTGATTCTCTACTGAAGATCTGTGACAAGTCACTGAATGTTTCATGTCTTTTTCTCCTCTATGAAAGAGCCTATAATAAGCTTTACTTTTAAAGCTCCCCTAGGTTATAATACTAAATAAGACTACTCTTGTCATATTCAGGATATGAAAATCATCCATGTTAGTTACTGGTAGTGATGAGAAAGTTCTTTGTCCTATGATGCATTCGATTGGGTAATACACTAGTAACTAGGAGTATACACTGTATTCCTGCTTCAGTGTGACATTAGGGTAATCATGTTTTTCAACCTTTAATTTTTCAATGTCGAAGCATGGGTATCTCTTTACGTTTCCTTCCAGCTAAATACGTTATATAGTTCTGAAGAGCGATCACTTAAAATGTTTCCTAGACATTTAAAAATGGGAGTATAATAATAAGTATTAATCACTAGTGAGGCATCCATACATTCCTTTATATATTTACCATTTATTAAATATGTAGTATAAGGCGAGTAGGAATCTATCTTTTGGAGTCATCCTGCCCCATACCACGACTACAGCAAGAGTCAAAGATATGTACCCTTTCACAAACGTCCTTCCATCTCCAATACTTGGCTCTTCTGCCTGGTAACATTTGTATGACAGATGCATGACTTAGATTGAATGCAACAGCTAATTAGAAGCACCCACTTGCTCTACTGTAAAGAAAAACAAAAGCAACAGGTATATAGCTGCATTTTGAGATGGGTGATGATGGACGATCACTGTAATCGGAACAGAAGCTGGAACCTTCAAAGAGTCAGAATCTTGGGACAACAGTATAGTAAGAGAAATATCCAGACATCTACTGCCCCTCTGGTGGGTTATGGGAGGTAAAAAAATATTTCCAGTGAACTGCCAGCAAGGTTGCTTACAATACTGGCTACTGCAAAGTTTTGCAACCTTTGTAGGCTTATATAACTAGATAAACCTGAAATCTACTTACTAGCCTTGCTTTGGAAGAGGATTTCATATCATTGCCCCAGTAAAACTACCATGAGCTGTAGTGAGGAGTATTCTTGAAAAGGAATATCAAAACTACTGCATATACAATTTCTGGGATGTTACACACACATGTTCTATGGTACTAGCTCAGTGCTTAGTCTCCCTGGGAACTACACTTGGCTCGGTGAAGTGACTATGATAAAATGCCATTGAGCACTTACACTGTAGGGGGAGGAGATGATGCAAAATACAGGGGAAGGGAAAGGTCAAAAGGGAGACCCTGTTGGGCAGCGGTGGCGCTCACCTTTGATCCCATCATTTGGGAGGGAGAGGTAGGCAGATCTCTGAGTTTCAGGATAGCCTGGTCTACTTAGTGAGTTCCAGGACAGCCAGGGCTACACAGAGAAACCCTGTTTTTTTTTGGGGTGGGGGAGGGAAGGAGGGAAGGAAGGGAGGGGATCCTCTCTGGCTTCTTGTCTTACCAAACGATGACAGTTTCCCCTTTGTGCTCTTGCCATCATGATGCTATCTACAATGCTGTCTTTATAAAAGCCCCAGTCGGTATTGGTGCTATCCCTGCACCTCCAGAAAGGCGAGCTCAAGAAAGATCTCGACTTTATCAAGGGAAAAGAAAAGGATAGCGAGATCAACACACTTACCCTCTGAGATGAGAAACCATGTAGATTCAGAACTGTCAGTCACTAGTGCTGGTCTCGTACCTCTTTTCATTCAGGGCGTGGGTGTCAGTAACAAGGAGAGGGAAGTTTTGCTTCTATGGATGCATGCTCACAAGGGCATGTTGAGGTAGCTAAAACAATGTCCCGCCTCTGGGCTGCTGCCCTGTCTTGTACTACACGGTCCAGTGAGAAACTTTCCTTGGGAGTGGATGTGACATACTCAGCTCACATGTCTCCACACTTCAGCTCAAAGATTTTTTTTTTTTAGTATAACATAACAAAGGTTTATTTATTAGGGGATAAACCTACAGAAATAGTAGCAATCTGAAGTCCTCTGAATGTACTGGGAACTGGAACCAAATTTAGCAGCCAAGAGAGCTGCGCACGCTTTTTGTCTGTATTTTTAACGCATGAGACCATGCCCAAAGTTGGCCAGTAACTTAAAAGCTACTGGCTGAAGAAGTTCTCACAGCACCTCCCCCTTTTGTCTAAATAAGAGAGTTCTAAATCTGATATAAATCTATATACAATAAGAACAGATATCAAGTATTGTCCAAGGAAAAAGAAGAGGCAAAAATATATATAAAAATTAGAATTACAACCAGCATGAACAGCATCAAACAAGAAATATGTTTCAATAGTTACCCTATCCTAAGGAGTCTATGTCTTATATTAAAAATGACTTGGCAAAGTCATGAGAGGAAAGTAACTATGACTATCTAGTCTTTAACCCCATCAAAGACCTGAGAAGGGAAATAATACTACTTGAGTAAGCAGGACGTGCAATCAAGCAACTTCCAAAAGGTACAAGAAACGACAGAGACAACTGGCTATCTGGGCAATCACTCAAAGTCTCATTTGCAAAGTTGAGGCAATCAACTTTAGCTAAAGCCTAGAGTATCTGACAGACCATTTTTAGAGGCAAGAAATTTTTAAAAAAATCTTACCCTGTCTTGGGAAGGTTTGGAAGTCTTTTTTTGCTTGTATCTTGCTTGTCCAGTCTGGATATCATGCATTTTGTCAGTAGTCAAGGCAGAATCAGTTCTTTGCCCAAAGACCAGTTTTGTCAAAGAGAAAACAATCAACATTGTCTCAGGAATAGATCAGTGCTGCCAGGAGCAATCGTGTCTCACGTGAACAGAATCCTAAAGGTTATTTAAATACCATATTCTATAATTCTTTGAAGTGTTTGAAAAACTAATTTAAAAAAGTAGAAACAGTTGGTCATAGTGGCACATCTTTTAATCTCAGCCCTAAAAAGCCAAAGGCAGATGGAGCTCTGAGTTTGAGGTCAGCATGGTTTACATAAGTGCGTCCCATATCAGCTCGGGCTCCATAGTGAGAGCCTGTTTCAAAAGAAGAAAAAAGTGGAAACAAAGAATCTAGAGAGAATTCACGGGCTTTGGCGTATGGTTTAAATGTTAAACACCTGTATTGTCAGGATACTCAGGAGATTAAGCACATAGAAAACCTATAAATGATGGTGGGCGTGGTGGTACACACCTGTAATCCCTGTACTTGAAAAACTAAAGACCGTGAGTTTGAGGCCAGACTGGTCTACATAACAGACCCGTCTCAAGAAACAAAACAAAATAAACAGCAAACATATTTAAGGAAATAATAACAGAAAATTCTCTATTCTTGAGAATGACTCAGGCATCCAAAATCAGGAGGCTTTTATGTAAATGTAACCCCAAGTACAAACAGCCAGAAATGATCTTCCCCATAGCATGCTGTTACCAAATTTGTCAAATCACATGTAAAATGTGCTCGACATGTAAAATCTGCAAGAGAAAAGTCCCAGGTTACACTTAAGGGCAACTCCAACAGAGTCTCCTTGATCCTTTAGCAGAAACTTCTACCAGACAAGAAGGCAACAGGATGACAGGAAACAAGTCCCAAAGAAAGTAACAGCCATCTAAAGTTGTCATAGCCAGCAAAGCTACAGTGGTGGTTTGAAAGAAAATGGCCCCCATAAGGGAGTGGCACTATTAGCATGTGTGGCTTTGTTGAAGGAAGTGTGTCACTGTGGGGGTGAGCTTTGAGGTCACCTGTGCTCACACCATGCTCAGTGTAACACATTCACTTCCTGTTGCCTGTAGATCGAGATGTAGAACCCCTAACTTCTTTGCCAGCACCATGTCTGCCTGCATGTCCCACTGTGATAATGGACTAGACATCTGAAACTGTAAGCTAGCCTCAATTAAATGTTTTTCTTTAGAAGAGTTATCGTGGTCATGGTGTTTCTTCACAGCAATAGAAACCTTAAGCAAGACAGCTACCCCTCAAAAATTAAAGTGAAAGAAAGACCTTCAAAGTCAAGGGAATCTGAGGAAATTCATGACCACTCAACATATCAAAACTTAAAAAGGACATAACAAAAACATTTACTAAGAAAGTACTTTATAGCAATGGGTACCTACATTAAAAAACAAGATTTCAAATAAAAAAGCCCACTGATGGGGTTGGGTATTTAGCTCAGCAAGCGCAAGGCCCTGGGTTCTGTCCTCAGCTCTGAAATCAAAAAGAAAAGCCCAACAAGTCAAAGACTTAGAAAATCATAAATACATTAACCCCAAAATTTGTACAATAAATAAAGTTAAAAAAAAAATAGAATAAAGCTGGTTGCACTGGGTGCTTTTGTGGTCCCTGTTTCAGTTCCTGCCTTCACTTCCCTTGATGCACTGGGATGTGAAAGTGTAAGCAAAATAAACCTCTCCCCTCTCCAAGTTGCTTTTGATCATGGCCTTACCATGAGGACGTACACACATAAAAGACCAATGGCTGAAATTGGATCCAGGCAATACAATTAGGTGCTACTGGATTGTATTCTTCTTCTCTTTTGCTTGTATATGTCAAAATGAAGAGTTTGGGAAGGAGACACAGTAAACTGTAGGAGGCATTATTTGGTTCAAGATAAAAAAAAAGACACAATGAATTCACAGCCCAAAGAGAAAGATTACTACTATGATTCTATGCATTGTTTTATAAAAGAAAACTGTGGAGTGAGAGGTACAGACCTAGAAAACTGAACAGATGTCAACGTGGCAAGCTGAGAGTTGTATCAACTACTTTTCTATTTCTGTGATGCGTCATCATGACAAAGACAACTTCAAGAAGGGTTTGCTTGGGCTTAGGGTTCCAAAGGGTTAACAGTCCATCACCCTCACAGGGAGGAGGCACGGAAGCAGGCAGGTGTGGGGAGCTAAAGCGTACATTGTGAAGTGCAAGGCCGAATTAGACAGCAAATCATGGCAGAGGTGTTTTAATCTCACAGGCTTCTCCCCAGAGACACATTTCCTCTAGGAAGGCCATACTTCCCCAAACAGCACTGCCAACTGGGGACCAAGTGTTCAAATGCCCAAAGCTATGGGGGACATCCCATTGAAACAACCACAAGAGTGATCTGAATATTACATACAAAACGAGGGAAAGAGAACAGCTGTCTGCTGGTGACATAGGATGGATAAAGATATGGAATAGCTCCAGCATGGAATGGCAAAGGGAAGTGACAAGGAGATTGCAAGACTTGACAAGTCATGACAGACAGCTGAGGCACTGACTCGTCTGGGAACTGCTCTTCTTTTTGGCTATTAACACTCTAAGTTTATCTCCTGTCAAGAACATACCAGATGTGGACTGTTTGATTATATATATCAAAAAAGCAGTTTCTAAAACAATGGGTCGCAAACCCATTTAGGGTCATGCAATTTAATATTGGAAGTAAAAAAAAATCCTTTGGTAGCAATAAAAGGTTTTTGGGAAACATATAACATGCACATATAACATGCATGTTACGACATGCAGTGCCAAAGTGTTGTATGTTGTGAACTGCAGTGTTTTCATTGCACATGAATGATTTTCTGCTCTTACAGTTTACTTGTGAAAAACAAAGAATATTTTCTACGATCATTCCTAGATATGTAAATGACAAATTCATGTATATTTAGACTCAGAGAATGTCTGTAGAATGTTTGATTTTAAAAACTGCGAAGACTTGAATTTTTATTTTTTGAGATTTACATGTGTTTGCTGTGCAACTCTGTGTATATACGTGCACATGTGTAAGTTCCCATGCCTGTGGTGGGCACAAAGGCTAGCCAGGGGCTGTAGTTATGGGTGTTGCAAGAAACCTGGCTTGTTAAGTGGGTGATGAGATCTGAATTCTGATCCTCATAACTGTGCAGCAAGTGATACTAGCTACTGTCGCATTTCTCCATGCCTTGAGTGTCTTTTTAAGATTTGTAAAATGATTTTTAGCTTGGAGTAAGTATAAAATTTCTAGCCATCTCTGAATGATCCTAAAAATACTTCTGTCATTTTGTACTACCCATTTATGCAAAGCTACACTCTCACCAGTGACAATTCTAAGGTCAGAATTGTAATCAACTGTGAAAACCATTTAAGATGCCCTTTGTATTGAAATACAAAGATTCAGTCAGGTTTTAGCCTTCATGTAAAAGAAACACGTCAACGCCAATGCACGTCCTGTATAGTACTGACGCTGTCTTAGTCAATGGAATAAAATGGATTGAGATTAGTGACCTTAACTAGCCGTGTGTTACAACCTCAGCCCAGGAGTTATGTTTTTACCTTAGTTAAAAGTTAATAAAGATATTTTGGTTTGTAAAAGTTTTATTTCTAGATGTCTCTATTTTAACAAATACTTTTAAATACAAAATCAACAGATTAGTCAACAAAAGATAAAGTGCTCAGTTATCTAAACCATAGTATTCTGGAGAAAACAGCCTCGAGGAAAGCTTGAAAGGTCCACCAGCACTCAGCGCAGTCCATTCTCCATTAACGATTTTCCGTTAAGTGTTCAAAATACAAGGGTTGTTTTCTGTGTCAGGGAAAGCAAAAATTTCTAAGCAGATTTGCCTCTGTTTAAAATCTCTGGGAATTGGGTTCAAATGACTTTATATGAAAATAATTTTGGTGACCAAGCTCTTTTTGTTTCAGACACTAAAAGTGGCAATGTTTGAAGAAGACAACATTTGACTTCTGAAAAAACATCCCAAAATGGACTTTTCCTGTTTTCAGCCTATTTATAATTGTGCTTAGTTAGGACACTTCTGTTTTTGCAACCGTTGCTGTAAACATATTCTTTACTTTTAATTTTAAACATGCTGGTTTTATGTGCAACTTTTATCAGTTTCTTTCTTGGTAACTCTTTTTGGTCAGCAAGGCATTTTCTTAAACACATGGCTTTGAATCCAAGAGTATCTGAAAGAAATACTTTTTGGGTGGTAGGTGGGACCCATTCATCCACATCACTTTCAGGGCCCTCAGCAGTAGGGCAGTGGTTGATCTCTGGTTGTGTCAAACCAGATACAACAGGACTTTTAGATTTCTGGCTAGGTGTTTTTACATTCTTTGGGAAGGCTGAGGTGGCTTGCTGTTTGTCATTTTCAGGAGAAATTTTTGTTTTCTTATAGTTAGCATCAAGATTTGAATATAACAAAGGCAATATTCTGAAAGTTCCACGTAAGCCATGAATTCTTTGGTGGAAGCCTGCAACTGGAGTTGACTGTGAACATGGAACAAAGTCTTGGCTTTCTGAAAAGTCAGATTCTGAGTCTGACTGAGAACTTGCTCTTGGACACCTTGATGTTGATATGTTCTGCAAGGGTAGTTTTTGTGAAGGCTGGCTGCAGTTTTCACCTACAACACAGTTTTCAGAGCAAGATGCTTCCCAGGGTAACAAAACATCCTGTGACATTTTGGCAATTTCTGTTCCAATGTCCTTATTTTTAGCAACATCATCAAAAAGATCAGCAGAAGCATTGTAGCTACCTTCATGATCAGCAGAGAAACTTTGTGTTAAGTTACTACTGATAGGCCTGTGGGGTATTTCTTTTGCGGTAATTGTATTTCCTGGACTACTGCAAAGATTCTCTAAAGGATATGTAAGTTTCCGGCATATTGTAAAATTGTCATCTTGGTTCTCTGACCATCTATAATACTGCTTATTTTCTAATTTCTGAAGATAAGAAACATCACCGTGTTTCTTAGAACACAAGCTTGCCAATTTCCCTTTTGTATTTGAACATGATTTTTCTCCACATCCATTACAATATTTGTTCCTAAGATGAGAACAGTCACCTGTTGAGGTATTAGGTCTGAGTGAAATCTCGTCCCTTTGTTGTAGGGTTCGCTTTTGGGTAACTGATGCTTCCATATCGTTTGGAGATGTAAAGAGAGCTGACAGGCAAGTATCCAGAAACCACTCGGAGATATCACTTCTATTACTGCCTGTAGAGACGGGCTCTGCTGTCTTGTTGGGTTTTGATTCTTTTTCAATTTGAGGACTTGGATTAGACTCACAGCTGGAAAAGAATGTCTCTTTCCTAGAGTTTTCTTTCATCATTGCTTGTGATGATCTTAGGCATAAAGGAGGTGCAGTCAAGGCTCCAGTGTTTCTCCTGGGCGTCACAGATAACCTGCTGTGGTCTGTGTGGAATTTATCAATGCCATTATCTATAATCTGTTTTCTGTCCTCAGGATCTGTCTCAGTGATAGCAATCTCATTTTCAACAACTTCCAGAAACTTATTCAGGCTTTCAGAGAATGGTAGGTCATCCCAAATCAAGGTCTGGGAAGCACTTGGTGTTTCTTTAGATCTCAGTGATGACAATGAAAATGCAGATCTCTCTTGAAGGATGGAGGTAGTATTTATGTCACGATGCTGGTAACATGGGATGTCATCCTGGGAATACTCACTTTTAATTGCTGCTTCACTGTAGCACTCTGCATTGTCTTCTTCAGAGGGGTCTTGCATTTGTGGAGGGAGTGAACTATTAGAGTCAGAGAGCCTAGTTTCACGAAAACCGGGGCAAACTGGACTCAGATGATCAGCTTGTAAACCAAAGTCTCCGCCCAACTTTCCTGTTGTATTATTCTTGTCCATACAAGAAACACGGCTCTGAGAACTCTGAAGGGGATCATGCCAGTTCTTAGAAGTGGTGGCTTTGGAAAAGGAGATGTACTGTCTGTTTTGGTTAGGAGTACCACTCACCATGGTTTGTTCTGAAGCTGAAACGTCATCATTAGCTGTTATTTGCGAATCAGTAGAAGTCAGTTCAAGAGATGGCTGCCAGAATCTGAGAAAATCATCTCTGCCACAGGACTCCAGAAAGCAGGATGTTTTCCCAGAGCTACGCCTGCTGCTAAGATCACTGTCCGAGTGATCTAAAGAGAGCGAGTGACTGCTGCACTCCTGAGAGTCGCAGTGCTGTTTCTTGAAATTGGAACTGTGCAAAAGCTGATTTAAGTAGTCAATGACAGTAAAGCCTGTCACATGTGGACTGGGCAGAACCATCTGGGAAGCTACCAGCGTTCTGACTTCTCCTTTGTGCTGACAGCATGGCTGTAAGAAGTTACTGGGGTCTGAATCATGTTCACATACATCTCCAAAATTCTATGAAAGAAGTAAATGCATTTAAATGAGAAGAAGATGGCTTTCTCTTGGCACAAGGAGACAGGAATTTAAAGGCTAAATGAGAGTGATGCTAACTCCTTTAACTCCAAGCCCTGCACTGTTACTGAAAGCAGCACATACCAAAGACCACGGGCTTGGGACACAGACTTGGTCCAGCAGCTACTAGGGACGCTGGGGTTCTGGGTACGTTATTTAACTCCTCTGTGCCTCACTTTCTCACTTATGAAATAAAGGCCGTTGATTAATAACAAAATTGGATAATACTTAGAAAATAGTATCTATTCTATAAATGCTGGTATACTATTATATTTGTAAAAGAAGAACAGAATAAAGAAAACTAAACTATGTAATATTTTAACAAAGTATAGTTCGTTAGCTCTTGGTTTCTCCGTCTTTGGGTTTTCCTTAGTGCCCATTTGGTAGTACTATATTCCCTTGACTACATTCCATTTAGAGTGTAATCAAATTTCCATGTGCTCTTTTTAATTTAGAATACTTTCTTACTACTCCTTCAGAGTTAGTACATTTTAACTCTTTCTACTACTATGTATTTAAGTATATGTATTTAATTTAAGAACATTCTTCTTAATCTATTCTTTTTGAGAAAGGGCCTTATTATGTAGCCCTGGCTGGCCTGGAACTTGCCCTGTAGATCAGGGTGGCCTTGAATTTAAGAGATTCATATGGCTCTGCCTCCCAATGCTGGGATTAAAGGTGTGTACCACCATACCAGACATTAATATATTTTTTAATGTTTTTAAACAATACTTAGACATTTGTCTTTGAGGTTATTTCTCTCTTTTGATAGAAAACACAAAATTTTACTAAGTAATTTGTATAGAATTTGGAGTAAAAGAAAAGTAATCTTTCAGAACCAAAAATCTAATACCTTTTGCAATTCATAGTAAATTCCCCCTCTTAAAAACATTCAATTGGGCTTCTTTGGCTTTTGTAATAGGGAGTTGTAACCTATAATATTGAAATAGATCTCATGTAAGCTATTTCTATAGTTTCATATGCATCTATCAACTCTAATATCTATATAACTTGTTCTAAAAACAACAAGGAGAGTTACAACCTTTTCATTTCAATGGGGATCAGAGGACATTCAAAAGGAAGTTGATTTCAATTACCGTCACTCCAAAGACAAAGCTTTGCCCGACGAAACAATTCTCCACCGCTGTGGTCAAGAGGCTTTGCCTCCCACCACTGTCCAGGGCTTCTGGGGTTTCACCAGAATCCTCAAGGTACCTTTGAGAGAAAGTGTTCACAGTGATGAGCTTTGAAATTTTACTTTGCAGTACAATCAGGAGACACAATTATTTTATTTTTATTTATTTATTTTTTTTCATTTAAACACTGCTTGGCCCTTTAGCTCTAGCCCTTACTGGCTAATTCTGATATCCCGATCAACCCATCTCTAATAATCGACACAATTATTTTAAAATATGGTATGAACCTTGTTAGTCATGTACAGAGAGAAAGAAGTATGACCTTGGCATGTTGGCCCTAGTAGGTTTCAAAAGTATAAAAAGAGAAAAAAACATTTAAAGCCATAGGAAAACCCAACCTATCTCGTGTGAATGAGATGCCTGTGAAGTCTGGGGAGGGAGCGTAGAGGTAGACTAGCATGTGGAACGTCTGCCCTAAGTTCCGGCTATAGCACCGTGAGGGAAAAAAGTGCACGCTTACTTAATCTGCAGACCTCAAAGGTACGCTAAGGAAAGCAGCAGTGGCAGTAACAGTCTTTCTGCTGTCCCTTTCCTTCAAATGAGTCTGCTCTAAGGTACAATGATAAGAGCATTGAAGACTAGGGAAAGAGGGGAGGGAAGACAGTGACGAGGAGAAAGTTCTTTACTTATATGGATTTTTAAAGTCTTAAGGCTGGGTCTTATTAGGTCAATATGGTAGACTGAATGTAATTGGCTACCATAAGCTCACAGGGAGTGGCACTATTAGGAGGTGTGGCTTTGTTGGAGGAAGTGTTGAAGTCTCCTATGCTCAATCTAAGCCCAGTGTCAGTTCACTCCCTGCTGTCTGTGGATGCAGATGTAAAACTCTCAGCTCCTTCTCCAGCACCGTGTCTGCCTGCACACCACCATGTCCTGCCATGATGATAACGGACCAAACCTCTGAACTGTAAGCCACCCCAGTTAAATGTTTTCTTTCATAAGAGTTGCCATAGTCATGGTGTCTCTTCATAGCAATAAACACTAAGACAGTCAAACTGGAGGGATAAATCTGCAAAGTGACTGAAAGAATTGACTAACTTGTATTAGAGTTTTATAATATTTTGTTTGTATGTTTGGTTTTTCCAGACAGGGTTTCTTTGTAGCTGTGGAGCCTGTCCTGGAACTCACTTTGTACACAAGGCTGGCCTTGAACTCACAGAGATCCACCTGCCTCTGCTTCCCAAGTGCTGGGATTAAAGGCATATGCACTACCACTGCCTGGCTACAGTTTTATAATATTTTACATAGTTAAATTTTCCCTTTCCAGATTATTATTATTTTTTTTTTTTTTTGGTTTTTCGAGGCAGGGTTTCTCTGTGGTTTTTGGAGCCTGTCCTGGAACTAGCTCTGTAGACCAGGCTGGTCTCGAACTCACAGAGATCCACCTGCCTCTGCCTCTCAAGTGCTGGGATTAAA
>NC_022023.1:8729575-8731559 GCF_000317375.1 Microtus ochrogaster
AGAGCAATCAGGGTTCCCTGACCTGTGGGAAGTCCAAGGACCGCCCACCTCCATCCAGGTTTAGTAAGTTGAGCATCCAAACTGCCTAGGCTCTTAAATATTTATTTGTTTATTATGTATACAATGTTCTGTCTGCGTGTATGCCAGGACAGAAGAGGGCACCAGACCCCATTACAGATGGTTGTGAGCCACCGTGTGGTTACCGGGAATTGAACTCAGGACCTTTGGAAGAGCAGGCAATGCTTTTAACCACTGAGCCATTTCTCCAGCCCGACCCTAGACTGTTACGTAGATCCTTGACCTCTCCCTCCAGGAAGAGAGAACTGCAGTCATGTACATGTACATGGCTAGGTTGATGAACTTTATAGATTTTAGTACCACCAAACTGAAAGAAACATATACCAAACTGCGAAGAAACTGATGGGAAACAGTGTAACAAAAATAATAACCTTGAAATATTATACACTAAGAATTTACTTGTAAGCCAGGTGGTGGTGGCAGACACCTTTAATCCCAGCACTTGGGAAGCAGAGTTCGAGGCTGGCCTGGTCGACAAAGCAAGTTTCAGGATAGCCAGGGATACACTGAGAGACCCTGTCTTGAAGAATTAAATAAAATAAAATTTCTTTAAAGAAAGAAGTTACTTGTATTCTTCTTAATGTCTTGAAATTTATTAGTTTCTAAAAGATTTATTTTTCAATATGTGTATGTGTCTGCATGTGTATATAGGCATACAGGTGACCTCTGAGTATAGAGGTATTGGATGTTCTGGGGCTAGAGTCATAATCTCTCCAACCTCTAAAAATTACTTTAATTCACCAGGATATGTTACGATCATTAGATTATTATTAGATTATAAAAAATAGATCAAAGGCACACAGGTTAACTTGTCAAGATAATAAGATAATATGTAATTGTAACCAAAGGGTACTTAAAAACTCTTGTTCTATACGGCTTGGGCTTAGGTTAGTTACTAGATGCCTGGAATCCCGAGGACTGGATCTGTAACCTCCAACGCACAGGAAAGACAAAACAAAATCAAGCAAACACCATGGCACAAATCTATCAAGCTAAAGTGTCAGTCTGCTTCTTTTTGCAGTGAGTACACTGTATTTTCCTCAGGAATCCTTGCTGTGTCTGTGCTGGGCAATTCCTCACCATTGAGCTATAGGCCCAGGTGGTATTTTCCTGCTCTTGTCTGTAATCTTTTTATTTAATTTTTTTTAATTTTTTAAATTTTTTTGGATTTTTAGAGACAGGGTTTCTCCGAAGCTTTTTTGGTTCCTGTCCTGGAACTAGCTCTTGTAGACCAGGCTGGCCTCGAACTCACAGAGATCCGCCTGGCTCTGCCTCCCAAGTGCTGGGATTAAAGGCGTGCGCCACCACCGCCCGGCTTCTTGTCTGTAATCTTACAGCTGTGATCTTCATTTTTCTTGTTTTTCTAAGCAACCCTTTAAAACATGGTAATGGGAGATACTAGGATCTTACTTTCCCATGCTGCTAATAATTTGGCTTAGAGAGTAGCAAAGCAGAAACAAATCAATGTTAGCTATCATTTGACTGTTGCCAACAAGCAACATGATTCAGTGAAATGATTCAACACATCATAAATACTATTAGCTTAGGCTAATTATTATTGCTTTTTATGGGCAACATTGAAGATGAATCTGTAAGAATCCATTCATATAATCTCATTCAAATGTGCTAGTTTATACTGTAAGATGGCCATAGAATAAAGAAAACTGACTCACTAGAATATAGCCCATTTTTATTAGTTCCAAGGTGTAATAAAGTGAACTGTTTCAAATAAACACAATAAATCTTTTAGAGTTTTAAAGTAATAATGCATTTATGTATAGTGAGAATTACTAGCAAATCTTAAAATAATTAAGCCGGGCGATGGTGGCGCATGCCTTTAATCCCAGCACTCGGGAGGCAGAGGCAGGCGGATCTCTGTGAGTTCGAGACCAGCCTGGTCTACAGA
>NC_022023.1:8732159-8741719 GCF_000317375.1 Microtus ochrogaster
AAAAACCAAAAAAAAAAAAAAAAAGAAGAAGAAGTTTAAAGGGATATAATATCTACAAAGCTCCTAGCATCATGCTTAGCACACAATAAACATTCATAAATGGTATATATTGGTAACACAAGTCTAAAGGCCTAACAGTGGTATTATTGTTCAACTCAAATTTTTGTGAGAGATTATCCTCAAGATAAATTCTTGGTCTGTTGAGTATGGTAATATAGGCCTGTGATCCTAGTACTTGGGAAGCAGAGGCCAGAGGATCACAAGTTTAAGGTCAGCTGGGCTATATAGTGATACTCTATCTTACTTGGGAAAAAAATCACAAAGTTTTTAAAAAAGCTTTATATGACTGATTATATATTATACAAATGTTCTAAGTATGTTATGTATAGCAACTTACCTGATCCACATAAAAATTCTAATGGTTTTTCTCTAGTTTTACCCCAAACTATTTAAGTGATTTGTGCAAGATCACACAGTTATGCCTTTGAGAGTTGGGGAACAATACTGTGGCTAATGCTTATAATCTCCCTATTAGGAATGCTTAGACAGAAGAACTGCCGCAAGGTACAAGAATGTGATATACAGTGAGTTCCAGGCCAACCAATTAAACTCAAGCATTCTGGTTCCACAGAATAGTGCTGTTAACCATTGTGATATACTGCAAGAGGATAAGTACACTTGGAAAAGCTCTTCAGTAAAAAAGGATTCCATTTTAGAAATCCTCATATGTATACACACACACACACACACACACACACACACACACACACACAAACACACACACACACAATCATGTATTGTACTAGACTTCTGTGCATTATCTCTGTAGTTATTCTACTTTACAAATAAGTAATTAGGACCACAGACAGACTCTACACTCTCAGTAGATGTTAGCATCCTTCTGCAATTCTATGCAGCATGAACTCTAAATACTCCAGAATGGTTTTAAGAAAGGTTCCTGACTCCTCCTCATACCCCATTCAATTCTAACTTGACCTGAGACTAGTTAACATTATTAGCTCACTACTCTTATTTCCGTATCACTAGGCATTACTAACATCTTTGTCTTATGTCTAGACACAAAGTTGTAAAAGAATTTCAAATCCAACTTTTCGCTTCTATTCCACAATGATAGGTGGTATATCTGGGATTCTCAAATATACTCGGTACCATGATTTTATCATGGTAATCAGATGTAGCCAAACAGCCTTATTGTCATACAAAAGACTATGAGAATTTGAGCACATCTAACCTGAAATTCTGAACTTCAGAGTACTTGCAAAAGTTTCTGAGCACTGACATGACTTAAAACACTGTAGACTGCCAGGCGGTGGTGGCGCACGCCTTTAATCCCAGCACTCGGGAGGCAGAGGCAGGCGGATCTCTGTGAGTTCGAGACCAGCCTGGTCTACAAGAGCTAGTTCCAGGACAGGCTCCAAAGCCACAGAGAAACCCTGTCTCGAAAAACCAAAAAAAAAAAAAAAAAAAAAAAAACAAAAACAAAACAAAACAAAACAAAAAACAAAAAACCACTGTAGACTTTGAAACCAGGGGTAGCAAGCAATACAGAACTGTGAATTCCAGAGCAGTTTGGGCTGCAGAGACTCACTCACTAATGAGAAAACACACATCCATTTTGGAGCACTTCTTTTTCAGGTTTAGGCCAGGGATATTCAACTAATTAAGTTTATGCAAATAGTCTTAAACCTCCAAAGTTGTGAAATCGGAAACATATCTGTGCCCAAGCATTTTATAAGTAAATAAGCACGGCACTAGCTACTAAGTTTATTTACTTATATCTACTTGAAAAATAACTTGAGGTGAGGACCATTAAAAAACAAATAAATACTCTTAAACTTGCCCCAAAAACTAGATTAGTACTCAGTTCTGTTCTAAGATAGCAGAAGAACCCACCCTGAGAATTCCTGAGAGAATCTGATGCTCGGCACAGTGAACTCAGTCTTTGATTTTACCTCTGGGAGTCAAGGACTATCCGAGAGAAGCACCGCTGACATGATGGATATATAAAGCTCGAGTTCTGGAGGGCAAGCACCGAGGCAAGGAGGAACCTCCGTCTTCTATTCATGTGTCTGTTGTCCTAGAAAACAAGCATGGGGCTTAATGCAAATGTCAAATCACATGTGAATTATTCCTCTTCTGAAAACTAATCAGTCAGTAATATCGTCTGTTTCATTATCAAAGTGAAGACAGCTAAGTGTCAGTGTACTGGGAGATTAAATCTGGGGCCACACACATGGTAATCAAAGAGCCTATTACTGCGCTACATCATATGATGATGTACTGAAAAACTGAACCACTACTTAGGAATAAGTAGTCTATTCTAGTAATTCAGGAGAGACTTCACATAGCTCATTCATGTTTTTTTATTAAATAAATTTATTCATCTATTTATTGTACATCCTGCCAGTTTCCTCTCCCTCCTCTCTTCCCAGTCCCTCCCCTCAACTCCCCTGTCCTCCCAATCCACTCCTCCTCATTTTCTGTTTAGGAAAGGGCAGGTCTCCCATGAGTACCAACAAATTATGGCGTATCAAATTGCAGTAAGACTAAACACCTCCCCAAGTATTAAGGCTGGGCAAAGAAACGCAGTGAGAGGAATAGGGTCCACATTCATTACAAAAGATATAGAAGTTTTTTAATGAGAAGGATATTCCATGAACCTTCTTTCTTCCTCCTCCCTGTGCTTTTGAGGGTTCTCCCTATTTCTGTCTAGGCCGGTCTTGAATTCATGGGCTAAAGTGACCCCGAGTAGCTTCAATTACTGCTCAGAAGCTGAAAACTGCTTTAGTAGATTTCACTGAGCAGAGTTTCACAGTTTGGGGGTAGAAAAGGGACTTACAACTAGCAAATAAAAATGTTATAAGGTCTAAGAGATCAAGCTTTTAAAACAATTCTTGTTTATATAAGCATATCAAAGAAATAAAAGAGCAATACTCTCTACTTTTATAATCTGACTTTAAATTCTTTCAATTGTACATTGGCTTACCATTTTCCCTCACTGATTAGCTTATGCTAATAAGGTAATAAAATAGTTGTTTTCAAATAAAGAACTCTAGTGTTCAGAGAGTTAGATCAATTTGTAAAAATGTTTGACCTGTTTCGGAGACTGGCACCTGTAAACTCTGACAGTGGAATTCAGTTAGGCACAGCACTTTAAGAACCTACAGAAATGTATTGACTGTGAAGACTCACATGAATCCTGTGTCAGGATAACATTTCCATGAAAATAAGATTTTCCCACTGCTTTTTCCATGGAAGTCTCATTAAGTATATAAACTACACTTATGGGTAGACCCCATGCCCAGACAGCCAACACAAAGTAAAATCAATGATATTTTAGTACCCTGTTTCTTTGTTAGGGCATTTTTTCTTACTGATCTTTTGCTTGTACTTTATGGTTTCTGGATTTTTATGAGTTTTGTTTTTGTGGGTCTGTGTTTTTCTTTTTTAAAATTCTTTTTACTTGCTTGTTTCTTCTTTTATTCTCCCACCAATTTTCCCCTTTTATTGGAAATAAATTTTTTCTCTCACATAATAAATCCTGATTTTGGTTTCTTCTCTACACCTTTCAGTACCTCCCCTCCTTCCCACTCCAACCCACCCCCTTCTTGTTTCCCATTAGAAAACAAACAGGCTTCCAAGGCATAATAATAAAATAAAACAAAACAGAGAAGGCAAAAGATTATTGTGGGCCTACCTTTAGGGGGGTCTAACACAGAATTTTATAGTCTACATGGACATTTAAATTATTCTTTATGCACTGTGGGTGGTACCATCTGTTTATAGGCAGGTCTGTTCTGCTTAAGAAGAGCAGCTGAATGTGAGCCTGAGAGCCAAATAGTAAGCAGGGGTCTGCCATGGTCCGTTTTAGTTCCTGCTTCTAGCTTCCTATTTTGGCCTCCCTCTGTGATGGACTATAAACTGTAAGACAAATAAACTGCTTCCTCCCCATCAAAAATTTATGAATTCTATTACAAAGGAATTGTAGATGGATTGGTTTGTAATTTAACTAAGATGCTGTGCTGTATCGTGGGCACGTATTTTTCCCCCTGAAGTGCTAGGTTGGAACCCTGGACCTCATATGTACTAGGCAAGCACTTTATTACCAAGCTATACTTTCAGTCTCTTCTTGGGAGAGGGCCTCTAAGTTCCCCAAGGATGGAATTTGTGGCTCTCCTGACTCAGCCTCTGAGTAGGTGGGATGACAGATATGTGCCACCAGGCCTGTCCAGATAATACAACTTACCAATACAAGAAAAACAATACAAACATGACGTTCTAGAATTAATTTATAAATTATGCAAGTATGAATTGCACACATTTTAAGAAGGTTGGTTGCTGCCTTTTATTTAAGGGTTTATTGCCCTCTAGTGGATCAAATACATATATAAAAACAACAACAAAAAAACTCTAATTCACAAGTAAATTTAAGAATTAAAATGAACAAGTTCATTTTCTTTTTTATTATTTTTACTGTTGGTGCTTCTTCACCTGGCAAGCCCAAATGGTAAAAAGATACTTCAATTCATTGAGTGAAGGACAATACTATTGAAATTCCTCTCCAGCACCCACGAGTTTGTTATTTTTCTTTGTTTTCAGAACCTGTTTCCTTCATGATAAGTGTCTCCTATCTTATATCTCTACTACTTTGCATGGGTTATGGTGAATGCATGCTTGATGAAGTATCAGGACTAAGTAAGCATTAAAATTAGGAAAACATTATAGACTGAGAACAACTTCCTATCTGGCTCATCATCATCATATATATATATCTTCTTTCTATTATGTTGGGAAGGAAGGCGGTACAGTATCACATTTCTTTCAGCTTCATCAGTCAGAAAACCATGCTCCAATATATTTACTCAATATATTTATTACTGTAATATACACTTGTTAAATGCCAACTGTTGCTATATGTAGTGAGGGGCAGCCAGACACAGTCCTTTCCTAGTTACTAGATTTATGTTCTAGTGTAAGAGATGACAGAAAATGATTGACAAGCTATATAAGTGAAATGTACATAATACCTTGAGAAAATTTAAAAAGAGACTGATCAGGTCTTTGCTTGGGGGTGGGATAAGGAGAGAGACAGGATTAGGATAATGTAATTTTTGTTTAGAAAAAAGTATTTTCTGTCAGAGTGATGGTATTAAAAATTCATTAGAGTTCTTTATACACCTAAAATATTTTCTAAATGTATAATTTTTGGGAGAATATTTTATTTTTCTTTATATGTATGTGTTTGTCTCTCTGTGTATTTGTGCACCATCTTCTGGAGCTGGTGCTACAGGTGGCTCTGAGCGGCTGGATGTGGGTGCTGAAAACCGAGCCCAGGTCCTCTATAATAGCAGCAAGGTTTCTTAACAGCGAAGCCATCTCTTCCCTAAATGTATAGCTCTTATAATAAGTAAAGCCATAATAAAATACTAAGCAGGATACAGCAATAAGACAGAAGGAAACATCAGCTTCTCCTAATCTCATACATCTAAGAGTAGAAATAAGGAGATTGGGAGGGAGACAGGAGAAAGTCTAAGTGACATGGCATACTGAGGAGAACTAATTGTTCCCCTCCATTGTTTTCCAGTGATTGCCTAGGCCAGTGACCAAGAGGGAAGGCACGGGCACAGTCTTAAAGCTATTTGGGGGACTACACCACAACCAAGGTTACTTTCTTCCGCAGCACGAAAAAGAATGGTTGGTAACAGGGAAGCTGGGAGTGGTAGTACACACTTTAAGACTTTAAGACAGCACTCAAGGTGGAGGCAAGGGATCTCTGTGAGTTCAAGGCCACCCTGGTCTACAGAGCTAGTTCCAGGACTGCCAGGGATATACAGAACCTGTCTTGGAAAAAAACCAAAACTTAAACTAAACAAAAAAACCAAAACCAGAGGGAGAGAGGGAGGGAGGGAGGGAGGGAGGGAGGGGGAGAGAGAGAGAGAGAGAGAGAGAGAGAGAGAGAGAGAGAGAGAGAATAGTAACATGGAAGGGGAAGTGCTATAAACGGTAAACAGAATGTTACTTAATGAAGGAGAATGAATCAATGTGCAGAGCATCCTCTTCACTCTACAGACTACAGACCATTCTGTCAATGGCAATGAGGTAGGACAGAAAGGGGAAATGTGGGGACATAGAAGGGAAAGAAGCCCCTCTAGTTTGTCTTTCTCACTGAGTCCTGAAACTGCAATGCAACTGACAAGCCAAAGTTGCGTGTATAAGTATATGTTCTGAAGACTTCACATTTGAGAAAACAGACTGCTGGACCCCAATTTCCACAAGCCAAAGTTGCGTGTATAAGTATATGTTCTGAAGACTTCACATTTGAGAAAACAGACTGCTGGACCCCAATTTCCAGTTTATTTTCTCATTACTAACTTGTCAGAAGGCAAGCCCATGAAAAACCTTACATAAAAACATTCACTTCAAGGATGGACCTGGAAGAGGCAGAAATATCCTAAGCATACAACTTCAAGGAAACCACATTTTCCAGACACACCAGGGTCAACAGACACAAGAGCTCAGAGACTGTGAGAGCCCACACAAGACCCGCACAGGCTCAACACAGACAAAAATCCCAGCATGGGAAAGGAGAGCGGACAGTCTCCAGAGGAGATCACTTTTCTTCAGTGGAGCGACAATGTGTACATAAGCACACACCACGGCAAAGCCAATACTCAGAAGGAGATGGCCAACGCAAATGGAATGCTTTTTTTTAAAAGAGAGAGAAAAAGCATAAAGATAGATAGAGAACTGGGGGAGAAGCTGGGGAAGGGGAAAGAATATGATCAAAATAAATGATACAAAATTCTTAAAAAATTAAATAAACATAAAAATGTTAGAAAAAGAAAAAAAAGATGTGGCTCCTATCTTAAGGTTTTTAATTCAGTCGGGTTCATAATTTCTTTTGAATGTGTTCTTGTGTGCAAAGTCTTTTTTTTTTAAATATTTATTTATTTACTTATTATGCATACAATATTCTGTTTGTGTGTATGCCTGCAGGCCAGAAGAGGGCACCAGACCTCATTTCAGATGGTTGTGAGCCACCATGTGGTTGCTGGGAATTGAACTCAGGACCTTTGGAAGAACAGTCAGTGCTCTTAACCACTGAGCCATCTCTCCAGCCCGTGTGCAAAGTCTTTACATCATTATGTGATCTACCCAGAGAATGTAAAAGACCAACTAAAAGTGAGGATGCTGTGCAGGAGAGACGGCTCATTCCTTATGAGCACTGGTCTTTCTTCCAGAGGACCTGGGTTTGATTCCCAGCACATGCACGGCAGCTCACCACTGTCTGTTAATAACTAGAGTTAACAGACATTCATCGCACTTTTCTGGCTGCCATAGGAACCAGGAGTGCATACGCTGCACAGGCACTGTGAAGATAGGATGCAGGTGGATCATGTCTGGATGTCCTGTCTTCTGACAGGTAGGTCACAGTCTCTCCAGTCCTTGGGACTGTTTCTCAGCACCATGCACGTAACAAGCCATCTTTTTCAGACCTCTGAAAGGACACACTCACCCCTGTAGGAAGTCAATCCTCCATTCTAGGGATGAGGAAGAGGGCGTAGGCAGTCTTCCCTTTCTTTACTCCTTCCGCTTTTCATGTTGATTCAGGGCACTGCTCAGTGGTAGAGCAAACCTAAACACAAAAATACAAAAAAGACACAAGCCATTGCCACCCAAAACCTAGAAGAAAATCTTCCATGCCCTGTAAGATAACCCTAGACTTCTAATTTCCTGTTTTACAGCCCCAGAGGCCTCACTGTAGAAGGAGAAATTTGGATAGTTTTCTTAACACCTATAATTTCCTTCAAGGACACATACAAGATCTAACTTTTCAAAAGATAGTCAGAAGGAGTTCAGAGCCAGCCTTTGGCATGAAATGCTGTTTACCCCAACTCAAAACAAAAAAAAAAAACAAAACCCAAAACTAAACAAAAACCTTTGCAAACTAAGAAATAACAAATGAGTCAGAACAAGCCTGGGGTGTGGATGGGAATAAGCAAACGTCTGGAGGGTTGGGGAGAATCCAGTGACGTGGCATGAACGGACTGTGATGTTCCGGGTTTGCTCTCTCACACCGAGAGGTGTGTGTGTCGGTATGGATGGCAAGGTCTAGCGCTGAAGGTGGCGAGGCAGGCAAGGCCAAAGGGTTTCTAACCTAAGGAATTTGGACTTAAAACATCGGAGGAAACAGGAGCATTTCAAATAATTTAAACGGGGATGATCTTGGGCAAAGTTTTCATCTATTTTCCTGGTCATTCGGGGAATGGATAAGCAGGGGAAACGGTTGGAAGCCGACTGTCACAGCTCGGCAACGGGGACAGCTTCGATTACGTAAAGGGCAGCTCTGGGGGGAGCAGGATTTCAGATGAGATACGAGAGACCAAGGAGTCTGGAAATCTTTCCGTGTCTGCGTGGCGCGCGTTACTCCGCTAAACATTATCTCTAGGCAATCAAAGCTATCCGAGGAGGAAACAAACAAACAAAAATCTGTGCCAGCACGACTCTGCACGGCAGCCAGCTGACACAGTTTGAATCTCCCTGGAGAAAGTCGAGTCTTTTCCTGTCTGGGCTTCTGGGGCTCTACGGCAACTGTAAATGTTGCTAAACCTTCGCCAAGGAACACGAAAATGACTGACTTTCCCCTCCAACCCCCGTTCCGCCCTTTACGGTGACGGAGTCCTGAACAAATTCGTCCCTCAGGGACCTCTTTCTGCAGCTTCTCACCTGAGGTAAAGGATCGGGACAAGCCCGGGCAACCAGGAAGCGACGCCGGCCCCTCAGCCTCAGCCGCACACCGACCGCCAGCACTCGAATCTCCCGCCTTACCTTCCGCCGGAAGTACCGCCTTGACGGAGCTCCCCGAGAGCCAATCAGAGCAGGGCACCGCGTTGGCGGGCCGCTTCTCCGGCGAGCGCCCCTTCTGGTCAGGCCGCGGGTGGAGACGGCTCTGGAGGGACGTTCTCCCCGGGCTGCTGGAGCTGGAGTTCCTCCGGCGAACGGCGGGGGAGGCCGGGAGGGCGCGAGGCGTGGGAAGGGGCGCCGGCGCCCCTCCGGCGGACGTGGTGCCACGGGGTGGGCAGTAGGGGGCGCTGTCGGCGAGGGAGCCGCCGTTGCGGTCGGCCGGGCGGGGCCTGCAGGGGTTGCTCCGGCTCGGGGGTTGGGAGGGGAGGCGTCGTCTGCACGGACGACCCGGCGGGCTCGGAAGGGATGGGTTGTGCGGGGGGAAGCAGAGGATGGGGTGGCCCGAGGACTGAGTCTCCACATGGGGTGGACGCTATGGAGGCGAAGAGCCGGAATAGCCCGCAGGAGGACAGAGCGATCTGCAAACTTTCTTCCATTTCCTGCTGCCTGAGAGACCTAGGGCCGATCGAGGACTTGTTTCCTGATCGAAGTAGAAATGACAGGGTTGCTGTGCTGGTTGAGCGAGAGGTCACGTGTGTGTGTTGTCATGCCTGGTGAAGATTGTCAATACATATTCATTGTCTCTCTCTCTCTCTCTCTCTCTCTCTCTCTCTCTCTCTCTCTCTCTCTCTCTC
>NC_022023.1:8741819-8772284 GCF_000317375.1 Microtus ochrogaster
TCTCTCTCTCTCTCTCTCTCTCTCTCTCTCTCTCTCTCTCTCTCTCTCTCTCTCTCTCCATTATGTAGGATTTGCGGGAACAGTGTGAAGGTGGCTATGTGACTATAAAGGCAGAACTATGGCGTGACCTAGAGAAGCGATAGGGTTCGGGGAGCCATAGATGAGGACGGGCCAAAGCCCTGCGGGATATAGGCCGACGTAGACGTTGACCGCAGTGGAGGTGGGCGGGGAGGAGAGGGAAGGCGAGTGACAAGGGGTAGCGGCGGCGACGCCGGTGGGATCAGGAGCTGCCTGGCTTTGGGTGTCCCGGAGGGAGGAGCTAGTCTGCAGCGGGCGGAGCTCCGAGCTGGGCCCGGCTTAGGCTGGGCGCTCTGGCCGGTAGCCCTCTTTCTCTAGCTGCCCAGCCTGAGGCTGCCAGCCTGAGCCATGGGCTGCCGGGCTCTCCTGCTCCTGCCTTTGCTATCACTTGGGGCCGCCACGACGATCCGGTCTGGGCTAAAGACCCTCGGCAGCCTGCGCTTGCCAACCAACCCCACATCCGACCCTGCCGTAGCCCATAACTACTCGGTTCTTTACTTCCAACAGAAGGTAAGCGGAGGCTGGGAAGTAGGGGTTCCAAGTCCCAGGTACCAACCGCCCGTACCTTGCTTGGCTGGTAAAACTGAATGGAGACCGCCGCCCACCTCCAAATTCAGACTCTAATGCTTAGGACTTACTTTGGTTTTAGTTCACAGTTTCTGGAGGGTAGCCCTAAGCCCTAATTTAAAATTTATCAATAAAAATGTTTCCATGTTCCCCAACAAAGACCAAAAGAAATTTCTTCCTCCAGTTGTGGAGGTCCGGTTACATTAAAAAAAAAAAAAGTCACACTTCACAACCAGCTCTCAGAGGATTCCTTAATCTAAATTCTTTATTTTTCCTTGGCCAAAACCGAATTTTGGAGACTAACCTTGGAGTCCAGGTCTCGGAGCTGGAATTCTATTGTGTGGCGACTAACCTTGACCTCTAGTTCTCTGAACACGAATTCTAATGTACCTACTATATAATACCAGCACCGTAAAGCGCCAGCCTGCTTTCTTCACTAAACTGCTCCTCTCAGTTCCAATGTTACCTCTGGAGGTTGAAGGTCTGCATCCACATCTGAGGAGCGTGCCAGGATCAGGTCCCTACTCTTTAGCTTGAGTCCACCCATTCAAGCCAGGCTTCTCCAGTGCCTTTGTACTTGGCCCACCAGTCTCAGTGTTAAAGTACCTGTGTCCTCTGAAATGACAAGGAACCCTAGATATATTTCCAGGAGTCGCTGTAGGCTTGAATGTGCAAGGCACTGGGTTTAGAAAAAGAATCCAAGAGCCTGAGCTTGGCTTTAGAACTCTCAGCAAGCTCTGGCCTAACTTTGGGATCTGAACAGGTTACAGTTAGTTTCTTGACTTACTGAAGGTTCTAGTGACGGTGAAATGAAGGCGGATAACACTCCCCTAGCAGAGGAGCTGTCTGAAGTTGGCAGGTATCAATGCCTGATGATAGACGGGAAGTTTGAATAGGAGTTTGGGGAAGAGGAACCGCATGGGGTTGTAGAACAGTTTAATTTTGAAGTTAAAAAAAAAAAACCCTAGAAATTTGGGTTTATGAAAAAGAGAAACTATTGTAATTTTAGCAGAGGTAGCAGAGTCTTTCTGAGGCAGCTCCTTTAGTCTCCTGCAGTATAGTTCCTCATTTGTACATTGAGGTGGAGTCAAGAGCATTGCTTCTTATACTTTCCCTGAGAAACCCTTTCTGTAGAGCCTGCTGCTGTGGAGGCTAGTTGGGTCGTGCTGGAATGAAGGCTGTGTTAGGAACCCTGGAAACTCCTCTTTCCCTGGCCCCCACCCTTGAAGTGTTCTGTTTCTATCTGCTTTCTTTATACTGGGATTTAAAAATAAACACATTTTTTTTTGTTCGTTATTGTACAAAACCAAAATTGTACTCAAGGCCTTTCACCCTTGAACTATCCCTAATCTTTGTACTGGAACTTTTTGGAGTGTTTTGTTACACATATGTAACTCTTTATAGCATCCAGTTCTTAGCAGAAAAGTTAGGGAGTGGGGTATAGAGCATGTGGTCTCTAAACTCTCTCTGGGAGTAATGCATGGGGGAACGGAAGGGTGGAGGGATAGAGTGATGCTAATTTGTTTTCCTTTGTCCTCTCTCTCTCTCTCTCTCTCTCTCTCTCTCTCTCTCTCGTGTGTGTGTGTGTGTGTGTGTGTGTGTGTGTGTGTGTGTGTGTGAAGTTACACTAGTGAGTGCACATATGAATCGGGGAAGAGGAGGTCAGGTGTCGTGCACCATCACTCCCTGCATTATTCCCCTGAGACAGGTTCTATTATTGAACCTGGAAGTTTAGCAGGCTGTTAGTCCCAGGGATCCCCCTGTCTTCACCCATTGGGGTTGCAGGGAAGTGTGGGGCCATGGCTGGCTTTTTATGTGGATGCTTTGATCTGAACTCGGGTCCCTATGCTCTCACACCAAATGCTCTTATTCAGTGAGCCATCCCCCCATCCCCTCTACTGTTTAATATAATTTAAGACCTTTAAAAGAGATTTTCAGGAGTTGGCAAGTATGTTTGAGTTTACTCAGTAAAACTTCATAAAACTTGAACAGAGTTTATACCGTCAGACACTTTTTTACTGCCATGTCTGCTTTATGTGTTGCTGGGAATTAGACCCGGGGCTTTGAGCTTGTCAGTCAAGCACCACTGAGCTACATCTCCACCCCATTTATACTTTTTTGTATGTATAATTGTGTTATATGTACATGTTCGTGTGGGTGTGTGCATGTGGTGTATACACCTGTACATATGTGTGGATGTTTGCAGGAGTTTTCTTCCTCAATTGCTCCCCATCTAACTTTGTGGGACAGGATTTCTCACTGAATTCAGGCTAGCTGGCCCATGAGCTCAAGAGATTTTCCTGTTTCTGCCTCTTAGGCTCTAGGATTATAGACATAAGCCATGTTTTTTAGAGAGTGTGAATATGGGGGAGATTCAGAACTCAGGCTCTTTACTGATAGCTATCTGTCTAGCCCCCACTTAAACATACAAATTTTTTTAAAGATTTATTTATTATGTATAGTGTTCTACCTGCATGTACACCTGCACACCAGGAGAGGGCACCAGATTTCAGTATAGATGGTTGTGAGCCACTGTGTAGTTGCTGGGAATTGAACTCAGGACCTCTGGAAGAGCAGCCAGTGCTCTTAAACTCTGAGCCATCTCTCCAGCCATTTATAATTCTTAACTAAAGTCTTTTTTTTTTTTTTTTTTTTTTTTATTTGAGAGACAGGGTTTCTCTGTAGTTTTTGGTGCCTGTCCTGGAACTAGCTCTTGTAGACCAGGCTGGCCTCGAACTCACAGAGATCCGCCTGCCTCTGCTTCCCGAGTGCATGTGCCACCACCGCCCAGCTAAAAGTGTATTCTTAGAAGTAGAAGAAGGCTCCAAGGCAGTATGTCATTCTAGGTGTAGTTAGCGAGCAAGGCAGATGTGTAAATAGGGTAAAGTCAAGGGTCACCTTGACCCCCAGCACAAAGAACAGCTTTTTTTCTGCCAGATTTCTTAATTCTGCCTGTGCCCAGAATGGCGTCTTTTGTTTTTATCACCTCAAATTTCTTATCTCTTATTTCTGCTCGAGTACTTTATCCACCTGGTTGCTCAGTCATTGGCCTAACTCAGGACTGTTGTGATTATGTCTCTTCTGGAGCCTGCTGGTCATCTGCACCCAGCTGTATTCCCCTTAACTGTCGGCCAGCATTTCTGTAAGTCTGTCTCTCGTTCCAGTGTGGGCCTCATGACCACTGGCCCCTGCAGGCCCTCCCCAGCTCCTTCCTTATTTGTGGGGTGAGCACATCAGTGGGCTGGGGTATTTTGACGTATGTACATCATTTCAGTTCTGCTTTCTGTTCCTGTTTGCGGTTCCCCTTCTCAACTTTTGCCCCAGATACCCATGTCCACTAAAATGAAGCTGTCGGGAGCTGCTTGCAAGAGGATATGGATATGCAAGAGGATATGGATCTTTTTCTCTTCTTTCCCCTCGTTTTTGGTTTCTGTTGCTGACCTTCCCTTGGACCTGGAGCACAGCTATTGTTGTATGAATTGTTAGCTGTTGCTATGTTTGACGATGGAGTTTCTGGATGGAGTATTGGAGCTCATGGAGCTGGCCTCTTAGGGATGATGTGCTTGATCTACATGGTGGAGGGCAGGGAGCTGGGTGGAAGTTAAACATGGTAATAATTAGCAGCACAAGCTCTAGAGACAAATAGCTTTGGAATGAATTCTGGTTTTGCCCTGAGTAAACTGATGAGCTGCTCGGAGGTAGCCCCTGTTTATATAGTTAGCAAGTGGTAATAACTGTACTGCACACCTCACGGGTTTGTTAGGAATGTGCTGATCTGTGCACACTCTAGCATGCAAAGTGCTTTTCTAGCAGTGCGAACCACTGGCCAGTCAGTAACAGCTAAGCAATAATTATTTTTATCTTTCTGTTGCTTAGTGCTTTAATTTACTTCTTTCCACCCAGAATAATATATTTAACAATTCCTTATAGCTAAAATTGTTATTCTGGGAAAGGTGAAGATCTCTTTGAGCCTTTTCTATTGCATTTTATTTGAAACTCTTGTTTTATAAGCTTACAGGATTGTAGCAAAGGGATTAATGCTTTTCTTTCTTGAAGTAATTTTTCTCTCAGGTAGACATGTAAAAAGAATACCAAACTATTTCTGTTTTTTTTTTCTCTATGCTATTTTGAGTTTTGGCAAAATGTGAAGGGAAAATTTGGTAATGGACATTGTTAGAATGACCTTTTATTAATCAGACTACTAAAATGGTAATTCTTTCTAGTAGCTGAGTGCCTACTGTTTTATCAGCTAATATTAAAATGTGAATGAGTGAGATGAATGTAATTTATGCCCTGGCAATGCTGACGCATGTGTGGGCACCCTGTAAGTGGTGGTTCTGTTTCATGGTCTAAGTTAATGAGGACAACTCTTCCTCAAGAGGGCACCAGATCTCATTACAGATGGTTGTGAGCCACCATGTGGTTGCTGGGAATTGAACTCAGGACCTTTGAAAGAGTAGGCAGTGCTCTTGACCGCTGAGCCATCTCTCCAGCCCATGTTAAAATGCTACTAAATACAAATCAACTTTAGGGTTTTCACTGTTGGCACATTTTGTGCTCTATGGGGTTTAGACACAGAACACTTCAGTCTGTGTTCTGGAATCAGCCCTTCCACTAACTTGTGACCTGGTCTTGGCCAGTTTCTTAACTCTCTCAACTATCCTTTACTAACCTTTGGAATGAGGTTGGCTGTGCCCATCGCTAATGCACCTTGAATTCTGCCTACCTAGTGCCTCTAGCCTGTGGTGCTCTGCATGAGGACAGCAGGGTGGCACAGGTTCTGGGTTTAGCCGTAATGTTCATTGCCCTTGGTGAGTTGCTCCTAGGCAGTATTTTCATCCTGACTTTGAAGGAGATATAAATAAAACTACAAAGTACATTTCAATTCAACATTTGTCATTTTTACTACCGTATATTTGTGGCTTCTGTTTGCTTGGTTGTAGGCCAGTTGGAGAAGAAAGAGCATCAGTAAGGAAAAGTCCTTACAGTATGTCTTATTTATCCTGGCTTCTAGTGCCTTGTACTGTGCTACCACGTGGTAGGTAGGTGTTTGCCCCCACCCCCTTTTGAGATGGAGTCCTGCTGCCAATTATATATTGACTTAGATTTTGAGATCCTCTTCCCTCAGACTCCCTGATGAGATCACAGGCAGATACTTGATTTACATGGTACAGATCATTAAGAAACTTTGAATTGAAAAAATTGACCACAAATTAAAGTGAAAAAAGCAGAAGAGTAAAATGAAATATAGAGCATGTGTCTAGAATATTGGTATTGTAGAAATCTGCTGGAACTTACTGAGAACTTTATGTGTTTTAGGTAATATGGTGACTATTTAGTAAACATTCACTTATTTAATCCTAATAGCCATACTGTGAGTAGATGCTACTACTATCCTACTTGATAGGGAAGAGTACTGTGTTGTGTGTTGTTTTTGCTCTTTACTCTTTTGGCTTTTTGGGGGGGTCCACCACCCAACTCCCAAATAAATCACACATGGCAACTTATTCTTACTTAGTAATGACTGGCCTTAGCTCGGTTGTTTCTTTCTAGCTTTTGTAACTTAAATTATCCCAACTATCTTTTGTCTCTGGGCTTTTCCTTTTCTTACTTCTGTATATCCTCCATGACTGGCTGAGAGGCTGGGTTGCTGGCCCCCCGAGTCCTCCTCTCCTTGTTCTCTCATCGCTTCTTCTCTTCCTCAGTTCTCCTTGTTTATCCTCTCTGCCTGCCAGCCCCGCCCAGCCTTGCTCCTGCCTCAATATTGGCCGTTCAGCTTTTTATTAGACCATCAGGTGTTTTAGACAGGCAAAGAATCACAGCTTCACAGAATTAAACAAATGCAGAATAAACAAAAGTCACACACCTGAAAATAATATTCCCCGACAGTATTGTGGGGTCTCTGCAAACCCCAGGGTTAGCCGAGTCATGATCCGCATGAGGCATGAAAGAAATCCGGTTCAACACTACTTAGATGGTGTTGGTTTAGAGTCTGACACTCGGCAGTTTATTTTAGTCATATTTAAATTAAGCACAGCAGAATTTTGGAAAAAGTTTCTGATGATAATTAACAATCCCATGTATACAACAAAGTTTAGGACATGTTTACATTGAAACTCTTTGCAAACTCTTTGGCCTCTTCTATAAAGATGGGTACTGTTGCTGGGTGGTGGTTGCATATACCTTTAATCCCAGCTCTCGGGAGGTACAGGCCAGCAGATCTCTGTGAGTTTGAGGCCAGCCTGATCTACAGAGTGAGATCAAGGACAAGCTCCAAAGCTACACAGAGAAACCCGTCTCAAAAAAAAAAGATGGGTAAAAAAAAAAAAAAAAAAAAAACACCAAAAGTACAATCCTGACAATTACCCTATGTCTTGTAGTGATTATTTTCTAAATGACTGAGATAAACCTTATAGTCTGTGGGTGAGTCAGGCTTGGCCTGGCCTCACAGGCAGAACAGAAGTCACCTAGGCTGTTGTAAAGTATAAGTTACATTTCCCATGCTGATGGGTGTTATTGACTGAGAAGAATGCCTCTAAAGATAAAGGTCTAGGGAGGAAGAGTCTGGGGCAGCCAGGTGTGACCTGGCCCTACAGATGGCACAGGTCACCAGGCTGTTAATTACATCCATTCCCAGCTTTGTGGGCAGAAAACAGACAACCCATGTGTTTGAACTATTCGGCTTCTCTGGCACTACAAGAACCTTGTGCCCTCTAGTTATATCATATATTTTGTTTTTCTGGAAAAACTCCAAAGAGTCACTCTCTTATTTTGTAATGCCTGTCAGAATAAGCCAGGTTGTGCTGCTATAGTAAAACCCCCAAACTTCAGTGACCTCACGTATGAGTAAGGGGCTGACCGAGTCTTCCTTTCAACATGTGTTTTCATGATGACTGGAAAGTATAAAAAGGGACCATGGAAAGTCAAGCACATGATCCACAGAGAACTTAACACAGATTATTTCTTTTTCACAGTTTCTTGGCTTGGGCTGGTTAATCAATGGTCCTAAGCCACAGAGTAGAGAGACAAGAAGTTTTGGAGCGCCTTGGGGGAGAGATGGTACTCATGACTGCTGTACTTGGTCATTTACCCACCCACCAGCCCATGTGCTGAACATGGACCAGTGTCTTTCATAATCAGGGTAGGAAGGTAGAAAGGGGGACAGACTGCATGGGAACCTTGACTATTGTAAGGAATTGAGTCTTTACTGAGGATTAAGTGAGAAGCCTTTTGAGCATCAATAGTAGCAGAGTGACATATGTTTTAACAGATGTGAGCTGGCTATTGTGTTGATGGACTATGGAGGAGAACTGGGTGGAGCAGAAAGAGTAGGCTACTGAAAAAGGATTCAGATGTCAGTGTTGGATTAAATTAGTAGACTAGTAGCTGAAGTGTGAGAAGGGTTCAAGGTCAGGAATTTCTTTGAAGATACAGTAGAGAGGTACAGTTGATGTATAGATGTGGGCTGAGAGGTAAGTAGAGGTTGATGGTTCCATGGTTTCTTGACCCGAAAGGATTGGAAGATGAAATTGTCACTTACTAAGATGGGGAAAGCTTCGGGAGGAGTAAGTTTGGGCACGGGAGGAGACGAAGAACTTGTTCCTAGACCTGCTGTTTGAGTCAGGAGTTCATTGGACAGGTGGAGCAGGAAACATTTGAGCCTCTTCATATGCAGATAAGCTGTAAAGTCATGGATGGAAAAGAACAACCGAGGAGGCAGCGAAGATGTTTTCTTGTAGATGCTCATCTTAGCTGGGCGTGGTGAAGAGCGCTTGCAGTTCCTGCCAGTCAGGAGGCAGGGGCGGGAGGAGCACTTGGTGACCTGGCCAGCCTAGATCAGTGCGACAGGGCCGTAGAGCATGTCAAGGGCATGATTGCAGCCACTGGCCATGGTACTTCAGCTGTGTGAGCAGGGGGGTAAGGATGAGTGGCGTGAAGGAATCGTGAGGTTGAAGGGTTTAGGGACGCATGGTAGAAATAGTAAGCTTCAATGAAAGAAGAAAGATGAATGCCTGACATTTCAGAGTACTCAAGATTGGAGTTATTGGGAATGACAAGATCTAGGATTTGAAGAAGAGGTAGTGATCAAGCAGAAGACAAAATTATTGGAAGATGGAAGAAAATGCAGCAAGATAAATGAAAAAAAAAATCCAAAGGTGTTCCATGGAATGGTAGTAAACAAGGTACTCATGTGGAAGAGGGGAAAAGAACAGGTCACTGGTGATTGTATGAGAGGGATGCCAAGGTTGGCTAGCTCCATGACGACATGTTAGTGCAGGAGCTGGGGAGGAAGAAGGAAGACTTGAAAACAAAGAGAAGGCCACCCCAACTCAGGGAGCAGTAATGGGATGGTACTGAGAGCCACACCATCACTTGACAGGTCCCAGTGCGCTCGCAAGTTTGTCTATAACTGCGCAGAGTGAAGGGTGGTTTAGCAGTGGTGGAATATCCGCAGTCGGTGAAATCTCATCTGTACTTTCTACTTCTCAATATCTTTTAAATTACAATGAGTCATGAAATGATCGGTTTAAAAAGGTATAATAAAAATTTGCTTTGTTTTGACTGACAGTGCCTAGGCCTGGGCACTCTGAGGCCATCAGTACCATGGCTCTGACCCGGGTAGACATAGTCTCTCTCGTTTCTCCTTTACTGTGCCCCCATGGCAGCTTCGCGTCTGTTCTCTTTTACTTCCTTGTCTTTTGTTTACAACCAGGACAAGAATTAATAAAAGGAGGAAAAAAATGTCCTTTCCTACCTCATTTCTCCATGATTACAAGAGGAATAGAGGGGAAGAACCAGTAAGATTGCCAAGAGGGTGTGTCTGAAAGGGAGTGAAAGCCACAGAAATCCGACCAGAGCTGTCATTTGCTCCAACCCTTTACCTCGCCCATCCGTCTGCTTTTAGTCTGACTGCAGCAGCAAGGTGCTCACTCACTTACTCCCATGGTTACTCCCAGTTTCCCCCACGGTTCCATCCCCCCTGCCCCGCAGTTCCCCCATTGCTGCTTTTAGGTCATTGTCAAACCCTTTCTAGGTGGTCTCTCACCCCAACTGTTCTGCGCCCAGCTTAATTTTCTCCTCCCTGTGTCCATCCCCCTGACACAAATAATCCCAGTCGTAAATAATAGATACCATTTAAGCTATTTCTGTGTCCTAGGCAGTGTTCCAAGCACTTCAGTCGTTTTCAAAGTGGCCCTATCTTGGTCCTAATATCTCTAATTTATTCATGAGGAAATGGGACCACAGGAGTTAGCTATTTTAATCACTATTCCAGTCTGCCCCCCTGATATTTCTATGTGAAGTTTCTTATAGGTTTGACTCTTTCTCTGCAGGCCAATTATTACAAAACATTTGAGGATATGTTTATATACATTAAGCATGGCTTTGGACACAGCAGTTTGACTTCTCCTTAGGAGCTCATTTTCTGCCTGGGCCATAAAAATATAACAAGCTAAGAAGATTATAGCTGGGGGACTGGAGCAATGGCTCCGTGGTTACATACAGGCTGCTCTTTCAGAGGACCAAGATTCAATCCCTAGCACCCACATGACTGCTCACAACCATCTAATGTTCCAGGGGTCTAATGTCCTCTTCTCTTCTCCAAAGGTACCTCACACAGGTGCACAGAACCCATGAGGGCAAAACACCTATCCACACAAAGTAATTAAACCGATTACACTTGGAATGGTTATCTTGAAACAAATATGTGGGAGGGTGTGGTGTGTTTATGTGTCTGTGTGCCGTGTGTGAGGACAGTTTCTCTGAGGAAAGGACCTTGGACCTGAGCAGAAAGAAAACCTGAGAACCTGAGGTGTCAGTTATTTTGGACTCTTGTTTCTCTTGTAATCTTTTCACTTGTAATGTTAGTGTTGAATCCATCTGTCGTCTATTATTTTCATTTGTGTACCCCCACTGTTGTAACCCCATTGCTGTGGCACCCTAACTTCTGGAAAAGAAGACCAGTTGGTTGTCTCCGTAGATCCCTTTCTACTATTGTCCCGATGGGTCACATTCATCATCTAAATCAAGTCACTCTTCTGCTCAGAATGTGCCAGGGTTGCCTATTAAGAACACTATCCTGAGCTTAGCTTGGTGACTCGTGCCTGTAATCCTAGCACTTGGAAGACCAAGACTGGAGGGTTGTCATGAGTTCAAGTCAGCTTGAAGTACGGCGTGAGATGCTGTCTTAGGCCAAGGGAGGAATTGGGGGGGGGGAGAACAGAATCTGGTTGCATTGATGGGTTTTCACTCTGTGCCTCCAGTTTCTAATCTGCTCTCCACACACGTTCATTCCTTTCCCGTCTCTGTTCCCAGCCCACATTGTTACCTCCCATTGTCTCTCGGTTAGCCCTGCCCTTCCTGCCCTTATCAGCCTCATCCACTGGTCTGTTTCTAAAGCTCCCTCGCAGACACTGCCCCTGCCCATCTGTAGCGTACGGCTGGGTAGCTCTTTATACTTTTCTGGTGGCAGGTGTCTTATCTTGCCTTATGTTAGGGTATTTGCTTTGTACCCTTCTGTTAGTGCCCCTGCCCCTTTGTTTTTGAGATAGATCCTCAGTGCATATAGGCTCAAACTGTGATCCACCTGTCTCTGCATCCACCATGCCTAGTTTACAGGGTGTGCCGCCATACCTGACTTCTATTCCTTTTGAAAAACTGGACCATATTTTTTGACATCACCTGTGCTCTCCCATGGCACCGAACATTATTGCACTTAGCATATATTGTCTCCACAACTCTTGTTAATCTGTAGCTTGTGCTCTTCCTCTCGTCCACATTGATATACACTGAAGTAGGAAAGAGCCGTTTATATGGAGATGGTGATAGCTACGTAAATTTATGTCTAGCTTTTGTTTCTTCTTGATGAACTAATTATCAGATAAAAAGGTCTGTTTGTTTTCACCGTGCTCCTCTTGACAGTCCTCAAGCTGTCCCTAGAAGTTTATTTTAGCCCTCCTTCCAGCTCACCTATAAGGAGATTCAGATGCTGACAATTAATTCGCTGCTTTTCTTCCTTTGGCATATAGACTGTAGCTGTTGATAGGGTGAAAATTAAAACATTAAGAAAAAGGTGGGCCAAGCAGCTATCTCAGTTTAGTGCTTGCTTTGGAAGCATGAGGACCTGAGCTTGATGCCTAGAAACTCATGTTTCAAAAAAAAAAAAAAAAAATATGAGCATCCTGGTGTATGCTCCTCATTCCAGCACAGGAAGGCAGAGACAGGAGCATCCCTTGGGCTTGTCGACTGCCTGTTCAGGTAACTCCAGGCCAGTGAGAGACCTTGTCTCAAAATAAGGTAGATAGGTTTTGAGGAGTGACATCTGAGGTTGTTCTCTGGCTTCTACACATGGATGGAAACACACATACGCACAATAAAACAAAAGAGAAAAATGCCTTCTTAAAGGTCATTGCGTCATTGCTGGCAGGGGGTGTATCTCATTGGTGGAGTTTGTACTTAGCATGGTCATGGCATGTATGTGTGTACACATGTACATGCATGTGTGTGCACACATACACATTTAAAAATACTTGTATGGTGGCTAATTGTCTCCCATTCAAGTGCACTAGAGAGCTAAAGGAAATATGATTTTGTTAAAGCACAAGGCTAATTTTGTAGAAATCTTCACTTGTCCTCACATGCACTCCTCACTCAAGTAGCTGTGCTACCACTGGTGAGAACGGGTCTCCAGCTAGTCCCGCCTCCGCCAAGCCCACGGTGTCATGCATCTTCCCACTCACATTTTATAGGCGGACATGTCAGGAAAACCCAGGTTGTCAATGTCTGATTTCCTCGGGAGCTTCCTTTGAGCAGTGCTGCATTTAGGACGTGCTGTTTGGAGATGAGAAGAAAACTTTCCTTTGCCCCCTGAAGGTCTGCTGGAATAAATTAGAACACAGATGAAATTGGAGGAAATATACACAAATCAGTGAACATGCACAGGGGCTATCACAGGAACATGACCTCTGATAGTTCGGTATGATTCAGGTACTTCCTCTGGAAAGGATGTGAGGTTGTTGACAACTCGGAGGGCTCCTAATCTGAAGACAGAAATTAATTAGCTTGTAAAATGTTTCTCTTTGGAATTAGAATGAGTCTAAGGGACAGGCATTATCTGGTGATGAAATTCATTTCCCAGTCTTCCTTTTGTTATAGTGAGGTTTGAGATGGGGCTCTGGGGTCCCAGCAATGGTGGAGATTCTGTCCCCGCAGAAGGTCTTTCATATCCTCTGGTGCCTTCTAACTCCTTTCTCTTCCCACTCTGTTATACAGCATTGCGGCTTTGAGGAAATGCTTTTAAAAGTTATTAAGTTTTAATAAGTGCCATTATTACTAATTCACATTCTTTTCCCCACCATGTGTGTTGTGTGTGTGTGTGAGAGACACTTTGATACAGGTGTCATTTAGGGAAGTATTCTATAGGAGTCCACAGATGATAAAAAGCGTGCTATATTGGTCTACACCCAGTAAGTCTGGCCAACTACACTGTGGTTTAATTACCCCATTTAAACAAAGAACGGCAGGCCAGACAATGACTCTGACTCATCAGATAGGAGAGTAAGGAAGTACTTGTTATTCTTGGTCGATTGGTCGATTTTTATTTCTGTGTAGTTTGAGGCAGGGTCATGCTGCAGACACTGTCCTTTTAAACACTCGGAAATCTCTGCCACTTCCTGAGGCTGATGGCTTCTTCCTCTGAGGGAGCAGCTCAAGGGACACAGCAGGGAAAAGCAGGGTGACAGCTCTCTTGTCCTTGGTGCTGATGGACTTCCTTTCTTTCCCTGGACCTTTGTCTTTTCATGACAATGAGAAGTTCCTGCTAAGAGGGGACTTCTGTTTGCCCAAGCCTGTGCTCTAATTTCTAAGGCGTAACCACTCTTTATAAGGCAGGAGCCCATGGATACTAATTTGTACACAAGTGTTTCCGATCCTGAGTGTATCTGCCTCTATCTTACTTGTCTGAGGACCTGGAAATTCTGTAGCACCAAAACTCATCTTTCTGAACACACAGCTCACAAGTACAGGCAACTCTAGGTGAGGACATGCATTCCCTGGCTTGACTTGTGCATTCTGAGCATCTTTCCTTGACCTTCTAAGAAGTCTTGACTCTCCACCTTTGCTCAGTTTTGGAGAACTGAAATAATAATGCAAGTGATTTTTAAGCTCTATCTAAAGACCTTGATGAAAACTGGCTTTGGTTCTTCAGGTTGAACACCTTAAGACTAAATGCTTATATTCCCTAACATCCTTCCCAGATACAGGTATCCCAGACTAGTAAAGATTGTAACAAGTTTTAGTGTGTTTACAATCCTTTCTAAAAACCGCTCTGCTACTTTTCCTGTCTCTCTTAGCCTAGTCACTTGGGACTGCCTGATTTCATCATCTTCATAGCTTTCCCCCAGATCTAGCCACTGTAGGCTTTCATGATTTCTTCCTGGTTTATACCCGCCTCTTCACGTCAGCGCCTTCCTTTCTGCAATGCTCGCCAGTCAACTTAGGACCTTGCTGCAAACTAGGCAAATGCTGTGCCACCAAGCCACTCCCCAGCCTCATTCATGCCACTTGTCTCCATTTCTCGGGGTTAGCTCCTGTTCCATGTAACTCCAGATTACATTATAATAGCTTTTCAGTCTCTCTGTTCTTCCCCCCCAGACTAGCTTCTCCCTTCTAGTCCAACATACTGGACCTCGCTTCAGTTTTAATTTTCCTCCAAGACTCTCTCCAACTGACCTGGCCAGGTAGGAGCTATCTTTCTCCACACCACCCTACAATTTACTGTCTGTGGTATCCACCTGGCTGCTAAATGTGCTCTAATTTATGAGACTGTCTGAGCTGTAATTATTTCTTGGAATGTGATTTAACAGGTAATTGTTCTTTATATAGAGTTATACTCACAGGGGGCATAATGCACTTCGCCTTTCTATTAAGATAAAAATTATTTGAAAACCTGTAGGTTGGTTGCTCAGTGGTATGAACTTTTGTTTAAAAGATGCCATGACCCAATAAATTGATTTTATAGTCCATTATTATCTTATAAAACATTGACTAGCTCATACAAAGATAAATGTTTCTCATAATGGCAAAATAAGGCTAGAAACGGGCCTACCACAGGGTGAGCCTAAGATAAGAACATAAGGTTGGAAAGAGATATATGAGGATGGGAATTCAGAGGAGACACAATTCATGGTGAAAACAACTTCCTCTGCAGGAAGATGGTTCTGTTTGAGGAAAAGAGACTTTGGCATTTATCTCTTAGACAAACTCCACAGGGAAAATTAAGGGGGCATCAGGAGCAAAAAGAGCCCCTCACTCTAGAGTCTAAGTGAACTTTCTCACCAGCGGAGAGTCCAGAGTGTTGTTACAACTAGAAAACTTTACTGTAAACCTTGCCTCCATAGTGACAGTATTTTTATAAAGAGATTTTTAAAAAGGATTCTAAGGTTTATTGTAGGGAGGTGGGGGCAAGGAAGGGAGGAGAGAATGGGATTTAGGGAGGCCTAGCCAGAGTTAAGATGTATGTAAAGCTGAAAACAATCCTGACACTTGCTAAGTTAATTTAAAACTTAATAAAAAAAGTTTGGCTGGAGATACCCTGGGCTAATGGCTAATGCTGCTCATAGAAGCCACTTTCATTAAGTGAAAATCCCAGTGTTAGGAGTGGACTGCCTCCCTGTGAGTTGGTCAGGGCGGTCCCTTAAGCTTCCAGACATTGTAGGCCAATGCCATGGCTGTTGGTTTCCCACCACAACTAGATTATAAGACCTTATAGCTGAAGAAGCCACTGGTTACAGGACACAGAGAAAACAAACAAACGAGATGGAGGCTTCCTTCCAGCCTGCTAGCCTTCATGGTTTCAGAGTTGCCACCCAAGCTGCCAGGGGAGGATTGTCATCAGCAGTCTTACTTAATGTGTACCCTTTGTGCAGAGCTACTAGCTGGCCAGAGCCACTAGTCTAGTAGTGGCAAGTCTGCTGTAGGAGGAAGCAACCTTCTGTTGGTTTGTTCCAAAGGAGAGGCTCCACTTCTGGTTCTATAAACCCTGGGAAAGCCCTTGTCTAGGGAGGTCAGATTCCCCAGTGGGGAAGCTGCTGATGCTGGGTTGATGAATGGGCATGATGTAACTGTCAAATTGCATCCTTAATAATTGTGTTTATGCTTATAGAGTAAAGCAGTAACTGCAGAGACTCATAACTCTTCAAAGGGCTGAGAATCAGTAACTGTTGAATGCTTAGGCATGAACAAGACATCTCTGTTGCCCTGTCCTAGCCTCAGGGAAAACTGCAGAAGAGGGGTGGAAAGAATGTAAGCCCAAGGAAGGATTGTAGTTGGGCAGAGCATGGCACTTGGACTTCTGAACTCACAGAAACTGCAATTATCTGCACAAGATGGGGTCCATGTCCCACCTCATGAAGCCCCACCCTCCCTCCCTGAGGATTTGTCAGTAGTAATGGCTTCTAGAGAAGGAAGAAACATTTTCTCTAGTGGCGTAGTTGCTGGAAAGGTGCCCCTGTTCCTGTAACATGCAGCCCTAGTGAAAAACATTGGGTCATTACGAAGAAAATGGGCAAAGCACTTGTCATGCAAATGTGAAGACTTTAGTTTGAATCCCCTCAGCTCACAAAAAGCCAGGGATGGCAGTGCCTCTGTAGTCCCAGGGCTTCTACGGCAAGATAGGAGTTGGAGACAGGAAAACCCTGCAATCTCGTGGACCAGGTTAGCCAAGTCTATACAATGCTGAAAAAGCAAAGAGACCCTGTTTCAAGATGCAGTGTGAGGCTTACCCACCAGCCATCCTCTGACTTCCGTACATGAGCTGTGGCACGTGAGTGCCCTTCTCCAGAGGTGCAATGTGAAAGTAGAAGGGGTACTAACCGGGAAAGGGGAGAGGTTCACTGGGAGTGAGCACTGGACAGGAGGGGTAACAGGTGAGCATGATAACAAATGCATCACAGACTGTATAAAAATCATATATACGTAATGGCAAGACTCTCTTTGAACCCCCACACCCTTCTCAGGTATGCATCAGATTTTTCCTAGGTGCCTTTCTCTTCTTATGACTGAATATAAACTTCAAATAAAACTTTTCTATGGCAAAGTCACAAGTCCTAGCCTTGCCTGTGTAGAGGCAAAGTATCTGAAAAGACCTGTTCAGGATGCTGAGTGGTCCATTGGGTGATGTCTCCTGCTCCGTACTCCCACAGGCCAATAGTTTACAGATCTTCCTTGCCAAAGCTTTCCTTTTTTTTTTTTTTAAACAAGGGCAGGTGTGTAACACACATTTCCATCTTCTAGCCTTCCTCAGGCTCTTGATTTCTCTTTCTTGCTCTCCCTCAGTGTTCACGTGCTTGTTTACCTGCAGGGCTTGTTGAAGTTTTCTGACTTGCACGTGGAGAGAGGAGAGCAGCATCTCATCTATTCTGAGGATGAGTAAAAGTGGTCATTCCACAATGATGAGCTCCAATGATGAGGCATGGAGGAAAACCTCACTGGCAAATGATGGTGATTGCCATCTCATGGCAGGCTGCCAGCACTGTAGTTTTCAAGGGAGGGGATGCTTTACTAAGTCTAAATGGCAGGCTAATTATGGTACCTTAGTCAGCTTACCTCTGAATGTGCCACTTCGTTTTTTCTCTCTTGGAGTTTGTACTAGCAGAGTTGTAAGCCATGCTTGTTTTGTTTTATTCGGGTGCTGAGGCTCAAACCCAGGGCTTTGATGCTAGGCTATCCTATCCCTTTTTTGACTGACCTCTGTGATGCTCTGTCAGAAGAAAGCTGTGGATTTGATGGCGTGCTCACCTTTCCTGTGATCTGCCGCCAGACACTAAGCACCGTGAACACAAGACCCTGTGCATCTTGTTCACCTGCACATTTCTGCTGATTGCCCCATGGCGGTGACTCAAGAAACGCGTGTCCTGTCAGTGTGTTTAGCCAGTGACGGCCATTTGTTTGTACATCCTATTAACTCTGGGCAGTTGTCATCAAAGATGTTGGTGTAGTGCCAGCACACCTGAAAGTCATCAAAGGAAGCCACAGGGTCTCTTTTGAACTTGCTGTGATTGTTCTAGGTTTTGGTTTAGCTGAGGATGTCCTCTGCCCTTCCTTTATCTTTTTTACAGTGCTCCAAACAATGCGTAGTCTGTAGAGTGTATTTTTAAGATGATGATAAGAAGTCCCTGGAGGTCATTTTATAGTGAATCAGTATTGAAAATTGGATGTCGGAGTTCCCCAGGAGGAAAGGAACTTAGGATTGCTTTCTTTAGTTGCTTCCTTTGGCGGACACTGCTCATGTGGGGACTTGGTAAAATTCACCCCCCCTCCCATATCCTTTAAAAATCATGCACTTTTCAGTGTAACAAAATAGTGTTTTTAGTACAATCATCTACAAGGAAAGCCTTGCATGTTTTCTAAATTAGTGTGTGTCACAAGTTTGATTTGCAGAGGATTCTCCCAGGGCAAGGATGATTCATATTTTAGCATCATGAGAAAGTATTGTTCTTGCATGTTCTTCCTTAACGCATGCAGTTTCTCGGTTGAGGATAAAGGTCAGTGGTAGAGCAATTTCCTGGGAAGCATGGTGCTTGCTCCCCAGTCCCCATCTTGATTTTGTTAGTTGCCATACTGAAATAAAGTATATACTGTGCTGGTCCCCTTCCTGCCGCATTCACTTTTCCTTCTGCTGTCATGTAAAATATCTTCACTTATCTATATAGATATTTGAATCTAGACTCTGCATTTAAGAGAAAACAGGCAATACTTGTTTTTTTGTCCACATCACCTTCTCTTGTTCTCCATTCTCTTTAAATCCCCCTCTTCCACTCAAATGATCCCCCACATATATATGAAAACTAGGTTGTGTGTATGACAAAAAGCAAGTAACATTTACATTTATCTGAGTCTGATATATCTCACTTAACCCAGTGGTTCTCAACCTTCCTAATCCTGTGACCCTTTAATACAGTTCCCCATGTTATGGTGAACCCCAACCATAAAATTATTTTCATTGCTATTTCCTAACTGTAATTTTGCTATTGTTATAATCATAATATAAATAACAGATATTTCTGATTGTCTTAGGCAACCCCTGTGAAAGGGTTGGTCGACCCCCGTAGAGGTTGTGGCCAATAGGTTGAGAGCTACTGACAGCCAAATGATCCCTATCATTCATTTCCCCAAATAATACAATTATACTATTCATAGCACAGGTAATAAAAAGCCAGAGACAGATATTGGGATCCAACCTGAAGATCAGAAAAGCAAAGCAGCCAAGACACTAGAGAGACCTTTTACCTCTACTAAATCTCCAGACTGAAAGGGTGAGATTCTGTCTCCATAAATCCTCAGACTCCATACTCTACAGTTTGTGTCTCTTCCCCTTTATATTCCTGTCTCCACCCAGCCATATCACTCCTGTCTCCACCTCCCTACTGCTGGGATTAAAGGCATGTGATCCCAAGTGCTGGGATCATATTTGTGTCATCTCTGTTTCTCTTTTAGATAGTTCAATCTTGTGTAGCCCAAGGTGGCTTTGAACTCACAGAGATCTGTCTGCCTCTGTCTCCCGAGTCCTGGGATTAAAGATATGTGTCACCACTCCCTGGCCTTAGTGGGTAACTAGTATGGCTGCTTTGCTTTCTGATCTTCAGGCAAGCTTTATTTATTAAAACACAATATACCACTAAAGAATTTAATCTTGGCCACTATATTTGTAAGGGGATATTAATTAAACTGGAGTGTACATAGGGTTTTGATGAATTTAGAAACAGAGTTTTAATGAAGATTTGGGAATTCAGTACAGGCCCACGCCTTAAGTAGTAGATTATCAGAATGGATTGTAAATTGCATGAATCTTACCTCTATGCAAGATGTGTGGTTGGTTTTGGTATTAGAGGGGAGCGTCTTCATCCATTTTCATTACAGTAGATTCTGACCTCCATTTCTGGGATATGGCCTGGCACATAATTATAACAATGGTATCAGGAGAATATTTTGCATAATAAGTAACCTTTAGAACAAGAGATTATAAAGGAAGAACATTAGTATTATGTCATTTAATAATATTTAATAAATTTAATATATTTAATAAAACAGGATATTATAAACATAAGTACTTGTCTTGAGATATGGCATCATACACTATTGATGGGCTGTTTTTGAAATGCTTGTATGTTGTATGTTGTGTCTATTTGTCCTGGCAAGAAGTTTACTCTTCAAAATGGAATGTTCTTGCAGTAAATGCAAGAATTCTTCTTCTACACACTCACTGATCATATCCATATCAGGCATTGTTAACTTTACTGGTGGCTTAGCATTGGACAGACAAGTCTAGTTAAGTTCCTGTTTCTAGCAAGCAGATAGTGCCTGCATTTGTCTGTGATAGCGCAGACCTGCAGCTTGAGTATTTCCTGCTGCATGGAGGTCAGGATTGATAGTGACTGTTTTGCCCATCCTCTATCATAGCCTCTCTGTAGAAAATCTCAACCTAGTGTATCTAGCCATTGGGCAAATGCAGTGAACCTGTCTGCACAAATTTGATCTTGAGAATTAAGCACTCCATTTCATTGTTTTGAGTCATGTTCTTGAAGTTGGATTGGCTCTCTTCTCACAGTAGTTACAGAGTCAAGGTACATAATGTATTCGTGTATTCCCTATGTATCCATGAACCGAGGGCTGGCTCTCTTCATAGAACTGCAGAGCCAAGGCACATAATGTATTCCATATGTATCCACGAACCTACTGTATGCGGGTATGATTCCAATCACTGATGACTTGGCAAAGATAGAAAAAGTCCCTGTCTCAAGTTCTGTTCCAGCGATCTTATTTCACTCACTGCTTGTTTGAGAGACAATCTCAGATTTCAGCTGTTTCTCTTTGTGGGGAGATTTTTATCTAAATCTGACGTTGGCTTGAAGAATCTAATCTCATCTCCTACTTCTTCCCCTCACAAAACCATATCCTTCTTGCCACCAACAGCTTTTTACTTGGAGCGTGCTCTGTACAGCCCACAGAATTTATACATGTTGTTCTCTTTGCTTGCGTTCCTCATCTATACCCAAGAGCATTCTGATCAGGCTTCAAGTTTCAGCATGCAGGTTACTCTTCTACACTCTGCGTCCCATGGTTCCTTGGGCATGTCTCTGCCTCTGAATTCTCCCAACATTCCAGACACAGGACTCGACCTTGTTATGGTGTGCTTGTTAGCGCCTCCATCACCTTTGCCAAATTCTCAATAGGGTCTTACTAAGTTCTTTCCTTCAGGTCGTTGTTTAGTGAGCATTGATTGAACCATTTCCAAAAATAAATATTTTACGTGAAAGAAAGATGTAATGCTGTATGATTTCATGAGATTTTGAAGAATTTTAAGGATTTATTTTTTGATTTTTATGTGCATGAGTGCAGTGCCTAAATGGATGTATGTGTGCCATATATGTGCCTGATGTCCGTGGATATCAGAAGATTATGTCACATATGCTAGAACTAGAGTTATGGGGGGGGGGGTTGTGGGCCAACATGTCGGTACTGGGAATTGAACTTGGGTCCTTTAAAAGAGCAGCAAATACTCTTAACCATTCAGCCATCTCTCCAGTCCTTAATTCTGAATTTTTAAAAATCTATTTATGAGTTTATTTTATTTACCATGGAAGCGTGTCTCATTCTAATTCTGGAACTACTTAATTCTCTTTTGAGTCACTTGCCCCTTGCAATGATAACCACTATCCTGACTTCCAACATTTTACCTCTGTCATTAAAGTGAGGGGAAACAGAGCCAACTATGGTGGCACACCTTCTTATCCCAACACTGAGGAGGACCTCTGAGTTCATAGGCCTGCCTGGGCTACATAGTGAGTAGCAGACCAGTGTAAGTCACAGAGCAAACAAACACGAGAAACAAAGTTAAAAGGGGACCAATTGCCAGATTTCAGTGATATGAATATGTGTTTAAGAAAGGCAAGAAAGCTGGGCGGTGGTGGCACACGCCTTTAATTCCAGCACTCGGGAGGCAGAGGCAGGCGGATCTCTGTGAGTTCGAGACCAGCCTGGTCTACAGAGCTAGTTCCAGGACAGGCTCCAAAGCCACAGAGAAACCCTGTCTCGAAAAACCAAAAAAAAAAAAAAAAAAAAAAACCCAAAAAAAAAAAAACAAAAAAAAAAAAAAAGGCAAGAAAAATTTAGGCTGGGCATTATGGTGTCTGTAATCCTAGCAGTCAGGAGACTGGGACAAGATGTTCTCAAGCTTTTGGCCAACCTGGGTTGCAGAGTGAGAGAAACTTTGTCTTTAAAAATAGAAGAAGAAGCAACAGGAGGAGGAAGACCAGAGCAGAGGAGATGGAAAAGAGTTGGCATACTTGCAACATGTAGTTCCGTACTTAAGAGAGGTCTAAGTTTCCATCTTGTCCTGTATGCATGATCTAGTTTAAACTTACTGTGCTCTCCTACATTCCTGTGTGTCTAATCAGTACAGTGATATTTTCATCTGAGAGCTGTAGTGATACAAAGCTCCCTGAGGCCTGTGGGTTATCAATCATGTTGTGCTCCTCTAGACCACAGAATCTTTAAATGAAACCATTACCCATTGTGCAATCACACACACACACCCACACACACACACACGCACACGCGCGCACGTGCGGAGGAATATCTGAGGCATTCTAAGAGTGGGAGGTCTCCACCTGTTTTAGCAGTAGAGCATAAAGTTTTTAATTTCATAACATTTTGGCAAATTGGAAAATGATTGGGCTTCTGGCCAAAGGAAAGTTACTGGGCTCTTCAGAGTTATTGGGGAGCGATTGAATCTGTAGTCCTACCAAACGGGAAAATACACTTTCCTCAACCATAAGTAGATGCTACTTACAACACTGTTAAATTTATAATAGCTTCTCATATTTTCTCTGATATTGGATACCAGAATATAACATCTATGAAAAACTAAAAGTGAGTGTCATGGCTGCTCATAATGCCAGCAGTCAAGAGGCAGAAACAGGGGACCATGAGTTTGAGACTAGCCTGTGATATGTAGTGAGACTTGTCTTTCTCAGACACACAAAAAAGTAAAAACATTAAAATAAAAAAATGGCCTTGCCAGTTAAAGAATAAATAAAAGGAAATTTCATAGTTTAATTTTTATTAGACAAAATTTTACTGCTAGCAAAGGAACCTCCTACTTAGAAACATGATGAGCTTCTGCTTTAGAACTGCATTTTGTTATTTATGAAGTACCGTTTTACAGAAAGGTATTGTGGTAGCTCTTGCCATTCTAAGTTGCCAAAATGCCGTGAAGGCAAAACAGTCTCCAGTCTACTTCCTCTTGCCTTCCAAACTGACAGTTCAGTACAAGAAACTGAATCCCACCCGTGTTTTTAAAAACTACTCCTATGATGGATGACTATTTTTGTCTTCCTTTTACCTGCCTTTTTTGTCTTCCCATAATATTTTATTTATATAAAAAGAACATGTGAAGAAATAGAAGGAAGGGATTGCTATGTCTCTCCTGTTTATTATAGACAAAAGTGTGTCAAGAATAGGTGTCACAGGGTTGGAGAGGTGACTCAGTGGGTAAGAGTACTGACTGCCCTTCTAGAGGACCAGGGTTCAAATCTCAGCCACACATGGTTCCTCAGGACTCAATGATCTAAAAGTCCAGTCCCAGGAGTCTTCTGGCATCCCTGGTCACTGCACTCACATGGTATACAGGCATACATTCAGATAGATACTCATACACCTAAGATAAATCTCAATTTATTTTGAAAAAGAGTAGGCTGTTGTTGCATTTGAAGAAGAGCTGAGGAAGTGACCCCCATCCATCCTTGTGATCTCTAGGATACAGGGTTTTGTAGTGTGTGTGTGTGCTAAGCATGCATTAAGTCTTTTTTTTTTTTTTTTGAATTTTTCGAGACAGGGTTTCTCTGTAGCTTTTGGTTCCTGTCCTGGAACTAGCTCTTGTAGACCAGGCTGGCCTCGAACTCACAGAGATCCTCCTGCCTCTGCCTCCCGAGTGCTGGGATTAAAGGCGTGCACCACCACCGCCTGGCTCATGCATTAAGTCTTTACCCCGACACCAAAACAAAGGGTGGAAGCGGGACCGCTGGGGATTAGCAGTGAGGTGGAGGGAGGAATAATTCCTGTTTGTAAGATTCATCTTCCTCTTGCCATCATCTCTCTGCTGTCACATTGCCATCCAGGAAAACTGTTGCCCCTGAATTCAGCTACATTCAGTTTCCAGTGCTTCCTGACTTCCTGCTGTAGAGACAAATAAATGTAGAGTGTTTAACCAGGTTTTGAAATCATTGACATAATAAAGTGGAACTAAATAGAGAGTCGTATCCAACAATAATGTCATCCACAAGACGTGGCATTGCTCTCCATTCTTGGTCTAGCTCTGGGAATGCCAGCGCTTGCGGTTCGGGATTGACCCCGGATACACAGGCTTCTCCAGGTACGGCCACAGGGCCTGCCTGTATTTATTTCCTGGCCATTCTTAGGTGTGGCTCCTTCTTTGAGAACTTGTGCTCTTTCTATTTGAAGATGTCCTTCCCTTCAGGAATCAAATGTGCTTGGGAACATTGTCATACCCCGTTTTAGAAGCTAACAGAATAATGCCATGATCTCTAACCTACCCACAACACACACATCTAAGTGGAGAGAAAAGGTCTTCATTTCCATATTCTGGATTAGGGTTGCACAGAAGAGAGCCCTTCCTCAAGGCCTATTGACTCATTGGAAGTGAGTCTGGTTTTTCTTTTTTGTCATATTTATCTCTGAGGATATCTTCTAATATCTTTAACAAAATTTCTGCTAGCTACTATTGCATGTCTGAGTTCCTAAATAAAACCACCATATGGTGAGTTCCTAAAATGAAAGGCCATGGAGAAAGAGTTTGATTTTTTTTTTTTTAAAATCATTTGACCTAGTTTAGTTAAATATAGCACTGTAGCAATGATTATCATCAAGGTCAGCAGAAGAACCAACATTCCTTGTACTTTTGGGATGTAACTTAGCAAATGGCTTCTGGTTGTATCCACAGATTTAGAGGAGGATTCTTGAGTGGCTCCTGGTGAGGCCTGAAGCTTGTTGTCAGCCCTGCCTATCACTAACTGCATGTTATGAAAAAAACACAAAGAACTTAGGAAGCAGTGTTTGTCAGAGCACGAAAAAAGAATTGTGTTATTTAGAAATTTTGTGACCTCTCTGAGGCTCGTCATCCTATAATAAGATTTTTTTCCCCACTTTTTTTTAAAGTTTATTCCAAACAACAGTCTTCAAGCTCACTGTGGTGGCTGACCACGTCCACGACCAAAGCCTCCTCTAAACTGGAACTCGGTGGCTGAGCCAGCCCCGGCTTTCTTGTCAGCACCAGGGGGCACAGCACTCCTTCTGTAGGTGTCTCTGTCCGCCTCCCCTCTTGTGAATCTTGCCAGGCGCTCACCCTCTGGCCCTTTGGGCTAAGGCCTGCCAGTTTCGGGACGGTTGCGGCGCAGGGTGTCAGGCACGATCTCCGGAGGTAGGTGGAGATAATCGCGGAGATACTGGATGCCCTCATTCGTAAGGTACCAATAGAAGTGTCTCCAGGCAAACTGCTCCTTCACGTAGCCTCGAGACTTCAGAGACTGCATGGCCTTCATGACATGAAAGTTGGGCACTTTCTTGTCTGCCAGCTCCGGGTGTTTGGGCATATGGACATCCTTCTTGGCAACCATCACTCCTTCCTTAAAAAGGAGCTCATAGATGGCAATCCGGTTCTTCTTGAGCATCAACATCGCGGAGGCTGCAGGGTCCGGGACGGAGGCTGGAAAGTATAATAAGATTTTATGAAAATATCCACAGTTGATTAGAGATGGCCAGGTGATCGATAGCAGGAAACAGGTGCTCTGTGTCTTTTCCATCCTCACTGCTCCCAAATTGTCACCCAACTGTGCTTAGTAGATTTGATATATTTCTGGAAGGATGCTTTACTCTTGAGCAAATTTAAAAATGCAAACATGGGCTGGAGAGATGGCTCAGTGGTTAAGAGCATTGCCTGCTCTTCCAAAGGTCCTGAGTTCAATTCCCAGCAACCACATGGTGGCTCACAACCATCTGTAAAGAGGTCTGGAGCCCTCTTCTGGCCTTAAGGCATACACACAGAATATTGTATACATAATAAATAAATATTAAAAAAAAATAAAAATGCAAACATGCATTGTTGCCCCACTGATCTTACTTAGAGGAAGTCCTCATTCCCTCTTGCCTTCCCTGCTTGCAGATCCTTTCCACATCTCCACACGGTGAGGCAGGAAGCATCTCTTGAATTTTTCTTTTTTACTGTATTTTAGAAAGAGCTACCGTGTGTGACCAGAGATGTGCTTCCTTTTTCAGGTCATGCCCGTGAGGCTTTCGTGGCATACAACCTACTTTTGTTAAGGCAAATTGTAGAAACGGTTCGAAGTTCCACCTCCGTTGACCCCGGGCACAGCATTTGAGCCCTTTGAGCTCAGCTTGCTTAGAGCAGGGCAGGTCGCATTGCTTCTGCAGCCCTTTCACGCTGTGATTTCTCAAGTGCCCACTGTAGGCCTTAGAAAGGGACCTGTGGGTCTCAGTCTGGACGGCAGAGGGCGCACTGTCCTGTGTGCCTGTGAGCACTGGGTTCTGGAAACAGTCTCAAAGCTGCAGCTCATGTTCCTGATGGTGAGAAGGAGCCAGGAGGACGCCGGAAAGTCATGTTGTGAAAAGCACATTTCATAGCATATTTCTGGCTTAACACTTAAGGGAAAAAAGGGAATTGTTGGGACTGTAAGAATAATTCTTGTAATTCGTTATCTCTTGCCCATCTTGAGTATTCCCTCTTGGGATTAGTGTGCTTCAGACGTGGCACAACATCCTTAATATTGTCCCCTCAAGTCACGGAGGTATTCAGCCTCCACCATCCTAAAAGCTCTAGTACAGCTCTTTCTTGTAGTTGTGTGTGAATGTTACCATCTTAATTCAGTGGTAGCTCACAATTTCAAAAGGCAAAAAAATAAAACCTTAAAGATATACCCAAAGTTCGGCTGTTGGTCGTGTTTTACTCTTTGACTCTTGTGGGGATCCACCACTGTTGGGGGACACCTTTCTGGGGTAGCTATTGCTGCAATCCTAGCCACAGCTGGTTCGCATGTTCCAGGGTAGGGGCCTTTTCTTTTCTAAAGCAGTCCTCTGGCTATCCATTGCCCTGTAAAATGTCCCACACTCAGATCTGCCCGATTGCCTTTAAGAGACTTCAGTTTCCTCTGCCACCATCTGTATATTCTCTTTTGGAGTAAATCTGAAGTCAGGATTAAGATAAAATGGAAGCTTTTGACAAGAATGAATCATACATGCTATATATTTTATGTTGTCTGCATGAGAAGGCATAGATGCCCTGCCTGTCTGGCCACCCGTGATGTCAATATTGATCATTAGATTAAGGTGATGATAGATAGCCCCGGTGACAAGAATGTTGTTTCTGATACCGTTGTTACACGTATGAAAATTAGTTTTCTGCTGTTTTTAAATGCCATTAATAACTCTTGCCTGAATCAGTAACTTTGCAGAACTATCATGTCTCTAACATAGTCATCTTTCTGCATGAATTTTTAATTAATAGCTCTTCTTCATCATCAGTTGGGACAGTTTGGTACCCTGAAGGACAATTATATCAGAAAGGCAGCTTTACTATGGAATTTTTAACCACATATTTTCAGTTTCAAAGTAAGGAATTAATTTATGGTAGCCCAATGGATGCCTTACATGTCAGCAAGTGAACTTTTTTCTTGTATAAATTTTTTTCTTTTCTTTCTTTTCTTTTGGTGGGGGGCTTCAAGATAGGGTTTCTCTGTGTAGCTTTGGAGCCTGTCCTGGAACTCGCTTTGTAGACCAGGCTGGTTTTGAACTCCTAGAGAGCCGCCTGCCTCTGCCTCCTGAATGCTGGTGTTGGGGTGTGCCACCACTGCCCAGCTTAAAATTGTTTTCTTATATGCTCTCTTAGTTAGGGTTTCTATTGGTGCGATGAGACACCAGGACCAAAGAGCAAGTTGGGGAGGAAGGGCTTATTAGGCTTATACTTCTGCATTGCTGTTCATCACTGAAGGAAGTCAGGACAGGAACTCAAACAGGGCAGGATCCTGGAGGCAGGAGCTGATGCAGAGGCCATGGAAGGGAGCTGCTTACTGGTTTGCTTCCCCTGTCTTCCTCAGTCTGCTTTCTTATAGAACCCAGGACCAGCGGCCCAGAGATAGCACCACTAAATGTGAAAATTTACAGCTGAATCCCAAGGAAGCATTTCCTCAGCTGAGGCTCCTTCCCCTGAAGACTCTAGCTTGCAGCAAGTTGACACTCAAAAGCACCCAGCACATATACTATTGATTTTCATGAATTGAATGTTTCAAGCAGTTTACAACCTTTATTCTTTTGTGGTCAATTTGTTTCATGCTAAGCTTATTAGAATGTGAGCCAATAATAAATGGCTCCTTGTCTCTGGCTCCTTCATCTATTAATTCAACTCCGTTGTTGGTAAGCATGTCTTTGAGCCATTGTGCAGTAGGATGCATAGACCTGCCTTGTAATTTCTCTGTCCCGGATGTCCATCAGTCGCTTTGGTAACAAGCCTTAGTTCCTTTATTGGCTCCTTTTCTTAGAAGCTGTATTACACATCAAATCCCAACATTTAGAATATCTGTTAGTATTGGTATCTTCAGTTCACAGATCTTTTCGGTGGTTTAATTAGTCCTTGACTTTTTTTAAAAAATTATTTATTTATGTATACAATATGCGTTCCATGTATGCTTGCATGCCAGAAGAGGGCGCCAGATCTCATTGTATAGATGGCCGTGAGCCACCATGTGGTTGCTGGGAATTGAACTCAGGACTTCTGGAAGAGCAGTCAGTGCTCTTAACCTCTGAGCCATCTCTCCAGCCCTAGTCCTTGACTTTTATATTAAAAGTTTGAATAACGAAAATTCAGATAGTAAGGCATTTCGAAAACTAATATGATGTGTTGGCGATTTGAAAAGTATTGAGACATTGATTATGTCCTTACCATACTAAAAAGGTAAGTATGAAAAGTGACACTTATGTTCAGATTATCCACTCTAAAATATATACATATTTCAGATTATGTTGTAGCACTATATATAACACTATATACAGTTTTTATTTCTCCATTGATATTAATCAGATAAAGCAAATAATTAAAAATTTATAATTACATTATGTTTTTAAGTAACTACTTGATTTTGTAATTATATCTTTTCTTTTAACTGAAAATCTTGACCACCATAACAAATACTGTTTTATCTTAGTACATAAGCACAGTAATTTCAAAATGACTTAGTATTAATAAGAGCAAGTGAACTTTGAATTTTCTTTTGATTTTTTTTTTTGTATAGGTTGATTTCAGTAGAAGGATGAGTCGCCTGCATGTTAATTCGAATTACTTTTCCTTGACATCTGTCTTGCCTGCTTTGTTTCCATCATAGGTCGACCACTTCGGATTCTCCGACACGAGAACTTTTAAACAGCGGTACCTAATAGCTGATCAACACTGGCGGACAAACGGCGGGTCAATACTGTTGTACACCGGGAACGAAGGGGACATCACCTGGTTTTGCAATAATACGGTATGTACACACGAGTGAGATTCTTCTGCTGAAACGTAGCTTCTGGGGAAAACGGTTAGCAGTAGAGATGACCAAGAGAGTGGGCAAGGTGGCTCAGCTGGCAAAGGCTCAGGACCTGACTTCGTCCCTGAGACCCCATGATGGAAGGGGAAGACCAATGCCTGCACGTTCTTCTCTGATGTCCTCCGCTGTGATATGACATGTGCCCTCCCCCAAATAAGTAAATAAATGTAATACAAAATAAATTCCATCGTAATAGAAAGATGGAAAATGTCAGGGAGACAGGGTCATCAGCTAGGAATTCAGAGCCAAACTGTGCTGCCATAGAGTTCAAGGCTAGACTGACAGACAGATAGACAAAACCACTGTTTTGGGGAAATTTAATTATAAGGCTAGCAGGTATGGGAACATTATTGTATATAGTAGGATCATGGCATATAGAAGGTAAATGTAAGGGTAGGAATTTTTGTTTGTTTAATATTGTATTTTTAAAGTGGAGAACTGTGCTGTATTTATAATAGATGTTCAATAAAGACTTATCAATTAGTGAGTAAGACTGAAACAAACCCAATGTAAATAAGGAAATGTTGTTGGTTGTTCTTTTGCTCTTTTGACTTTTTGAGGGGCCTACTACCCAGCTCCCAAATAAACCATATACAGAGGCTTAGTCTTAGTTATGAATGCCCGGCCTTTGTTTGGTTTGTTTCTGGCCAGCTTGTCTTATGCCTCTGGGCTTTTATCTTTCTCTATTTCGGTATATCTTTCTTTGCTTCTTTCTCCATGGCTTGCTGTGTAGCCGGGTGGCTGGTCCCTTCTCCTTGTTCTCTCGCTCTCCTTCCTCATTTCTCTTTCTATTTATCCTCTCTGCCTGCCAGCCCTGCCCATCCTTGCTCCTGCCTTGCTATTGATGTTCAGCTCTTTATTAGGACCATCAGGTGTTTTAGACAGGCAGGGTAACACAGCTTCGCAGAGTTAAACAAATGCAGCGTAAACAAAAGTCACACTCCTGAAAATAATATTTCCCAACAAGGAAAACATATATAAGTTTGACATGTTGGGAGGGCAGAGGCAAAGTAACCGCATTTTCCTTTAGTTTCATTTAGTAGAGTTCGCTCTACTTTTTTTTAAAAGATCTATCTATCTATCTATCTATCTATCTATCTATCTATCTATCTATCTATCTATCTATCTATCTATCTATCTATCTATCTATCTA
>NC_022023.1:8772384-8773451 GCF_000317375.1 Microtus ochrogaster
TATCTATCTATCTATCTATCTATCTATCTATCTATCTATCTATCTATCTATCTATCTATCTATCTATCTATCTATCTATCTATTCATGTATTCAGTGTTCTGCCTGCATGTATCCCTGCAGGCCAGAAGAGGGCACCAAATCTCCTTACAGATGGTTGTGAGCACATGTGGTTGCTGGGAATTGAACCTTTGGAAGAGCAGGCAAATCTCTTAACCACTGAGCCAACTCTCCAGCTCCGTCCCTCTACTGGGTTTTAATTTGCTTTTAGCTATTCTTCTCTGCCAAACCCACAGGCAACTTCCCCTGCCCAGTTCCTCTGTGTTTTAATACAGGCAGAGAGATGTTCAGTCTTCAGACTCCAGTGCTCCTCAGGCTCCATAACCCGGCTGAGCGCTTGCTGGGTATCCGTGTCCTCAGACAAGTGGAAAGGAAGAGCCATGTAGGAGAGGAACAGTCCTGGATAAGCATCAGAAGCAGATCCTAGACCTCCGCAGTCCTTGACATCTTCCTACAGACTAAAGCATTTCAATTCACATTCACTTCTGGACACTGAGTTTTGGAGAAGCAGTAAAGACTTGAAGCAGGTTGACGAGGTTTCAGTTCTGAGTGCCACTTTGCTGTCTCACTTGAGCAAGTAGCTCCAGCTTCACCTCTCTTACTCAGTGGTTATAGTAAGAATGCCCAGTTCCTAGAGCGTGAAGACTAAATAATAAATAAAATTAAGGAGCTCGCTGGTACAGATTGTTGACGCATGATGCAGACCTCTCTTGAAAGGTAAAAATAGTCCTGAAATAGGTACAAGCAAATAATCCCTGATTGTACCAGGCATCGGTTCAGTTAAGCTGCTTCCTGCCAAAGCCCGAGGTCAGTTGCACAGAGGTCTGTTTCCACTCTTCAGACATTCACAGCCTGGTGGTGTAAGACGGACTTGTGAGTTCCTGTTGCAGCAGGTAGAGGGATTCTTGCAGCACTCTGTGTTGAGGAGAGATGGACAGCTCTGCTGGGCTGGGGCATGCAGAGGAGGGTGTGCCTGAGCTGGGTGTGCCTGAGCTGGGTGTGCAGAGGA
>NC_022023.1:8773635-8802880 GCF_000317375.1 Microtus ochrogaster
GGGTGTGCCTGAGCTGGGTGTGCCTGAGCTGGGTGTGCAGAGGAGGGTGTGCATGAGCTGGGTGTGCCTGAGCTGGGTGTGGCAGGAGTGAGCAGCTCTGCAAAAGAGAAGCGGGGTCTTGAAAACCACAGGTATCAGGCCAACGTATCCATTATCATCACAGATAGCTCTTCTAATCCCTTAGAGACTGCTCAAAACAACCAAAGCCATTTTGAGATTCCTATACCTTGTTAGGAAATAGTAACTTATTAAACTCCAGCAGTATCAGGAATGACATGGCTTTAATCCACGCTAAACATCTAATCAGTTGATGCTGTCTGCCTGGGACGCTCTCTTAGGAAGGATCCAGAGGGCACCGTCCAGTCAAAGGGAAAGAGGCAGCAAATGATGAGAAGCCATGAGTGTGGGGACGTAAGCGAGTCCAGTGGCCCCGGGTGACTGCTCCACATGACAGCCTGCATTTCATCTTGGCTCTGCCGCCTGTGTGAACACTGAGCCTTGCGTCTCAGTGTCCGTGCCTGTAAAACCACACTGCCTGATCCCTGTTTATTGCGCTAATTAGGTGAATATTACACATAGTGGTTAGAACAGTGTCAGACACTGTGGAAGCAGGAGTTAACAGCTGATGTCAGCTAGTTTCCTAACATATATGACTAAAATCCCCAGCGAGTTTAATATGCCTATTTTTCTGCTAATTCCTTTATGTTGTCTGTGTATGTCTTTGGGGGGCAGCTTAGGTATCTTTACCTCCTTCCTAGAATATTGACATAGTGTGGTTCCAAGACTGACATACAGTATTGACTCAGGGTCAGAGGGTCAGGATAAGGAGACGTGAAGCTACTAGTACATGAATAATCTGGTCTGATTTCCTCCACTGTAGTACAATCTGATAAAACTATTGTGGATTTTTCTGTGGAACACCCGTAAACTGCACAGTTTTTTGGGGCCCTTTCTGATCTGATTTAACATCTATCTCACATGGCTTGCAAAGGTCCGAGGCACTGGCTCATGGCCTTGTGGCTCTTGCAGGGGTTCATGTGGGAAGTGGCTGAGGAGCTGAAAGCGATGCTGGTTTTCGCTGAACATCGGTACTATGGGGAATCCCTGCCCTTCGGTGAGGACTCTTTCAAGGTACGTACACACATTTTTCTGTGAAAGTCAAAGCTTTGGGGCACCCTTTTGGGTAGTGATTTGTTTAAGTTTGGAGGATGTATGCTCACAGAGTGTGAGATCACTTTAACTTGAACTTCCTGGAAACTCAATAATTGTCCTTTACCTTTCCTTGATATGGACAATTTAGGTGAAATGAAAGTTTTTCTTTCTTTCTTCCTTTTTGTGCTGAGGATCAAACCCAAGGCAGTGTGCAGAGCGAACACTCCCACCAAGCTCTGTTCTTAGTCCTCCTCCAGGGCCTTTAAAGCCATGGTGTAATTGCTGTCATATTTTATTCTAAAAAGCTCAGAATCATTCTATGTAGCTGACCGCTTTGCCTGCATTTGTCTGCGCACCATGTGGGAGCGCGGTGCCCGAGAAGCTCAGAAGTGGGCACTGTATCCCCTGGAACTGCACTTCTGCATGGCTGCACCGCAGTGTGGGTGCCGGGAGCCAAACCCAGGTCCTCTGCTAGAGCGATGGGTGCTCTTAACTGCTGAGCTATCTCTCCAGCTCCCTATTAGTTTTTTCTTGTTTGTTTTGCCTTGTCTGTGGTTTTGGGGACCTGAGCAGGCCTACCATGTAATGGCTCTACCATCAAGGTGCATCTCCAGCCCCAGTTAAAGTTCAGTCGTCCAGGCCGGCTTCAGCTAGGTCAGTCTTACTCTTATGCTACACACAGTGCAGGGAATTTTCTTTATTTTAATAGTGTCAGTAAACAATTCTGTTCCATAAAGTAGGTGCTAAGTTTCTGTTCCTGTCTCAGGAATAAAAGATATGAAAATAGATAAAGTATTTTTCAGTAACATGTAGTCAGTATATAAATGAGTTCTGTGAGGTCATGCTACCCCTGGTGTTCCTATTAGCTCTTTCTTTCTAATGAGAACTCTTGGTCTTTGGCAGGCTGCAAACTTAATGACCCAGGATATTTTCCCCTCCAGTGAATGACTTTATTTTACCCTTGTCCTTCTAACTATAGTAATTTCTCATTTCCACTATTACTAATAATAGGAATATTAGGAAACTCAGTTTTGTAACATTAGCATCCTATTAACCAAGGACCTTCTGTACTGATGACGTTTTTTTAAATTGCATTAAAATATTGTGGCGCACCATGTCCGTCTGTGCTCTATGCGCCACTGTACAGTTCGTGAGCTGGGCAAGGGACTGGAGATTGAAACACACAAAGACTCACAGACAGAGACATGAGTCATCCTTGAAACAGGAATGCCCCAAGAATGCCCCCTTTATTGTGTCCAGGGGTAACTTATATAGGGATAGCCACGTCCCAGCCAAACGCACCAGAAACCATTCCTCTGCCATTAGGAACTCCCGAGGGTCTTGTGCTCAGAGCAGCTGTAGGCACTCAGATTGGGGAAAACAAGTTGTTTACAAGAAATTCAGGATTTGGTGGTTCACAGCTCCCAATAAAATATGACAATGTTGTCTTTAAATTTTTGCATGGTACCTGATGTCTTTGATCTCATTTGATAGGGAGAAACCATCCTGGTGTAAATTGTCATCTAAAATAATTTGGGAATTGCCACATTTTAGGCTGTTTGGAAAGGAGCGTTTAACATTTTGTGTTTATAGTTGACTGAGTTTGCGTGGTGGTGAGTGCAGTGAGTAGAAAATGAGCTCACAGTGCACACGTGCTCTAAGTCAGCGGCAGAGTGCTGTGCTGTAACGTGCTGCGCTGGATGGCCAATTTTGTTCTTTAGTATTTTACATACACGTGTGGCTAGGGGAGTGAGCAGGCCCCCGAAACACGGGGACACAGTAGAGTCGTGGTGCCCGTAGCTAGCTACAATCACAACTCTATTAGCAGTGGAACCGTACCTGTTCTTGGTGTACCTTTTTTCTTTTTCTGTGCTCATGAAAGTTGTTAACAGCATAAGAGATGTTATACCTACCATATGAGAATTGAAAACAGCTGCACTCAACTATATATAGTACCATATAAAATGGAAGTGAAGTATGACAGAGAGAGGAGGTGAAGGGTCAGCTTTGGATGAGGGTTCAGGTTAATGGAGCAGGTGAAGTATGCCCGAGATAAGGAACGCCGGGACTGGGACACAGTGATAGTGGATAGTGCTAATGGGCTGAAGGTGTCAGGTAGTGAGAACTAGAATGAAGGCCAAATGGATAAATCCAACAAAGCTATACAGCCGTATCCATTATCTAGTGCCAGATAAATGAAGCGTCCTGACCTAAAAGAGTAGTAACTTTATGATTTGCGCTTGATCGTTTAGAGATAGGGTCTAGTGATATAACGCAGGCTGGTCTTGAACTCATACTCCTCTTGCTCTGTCTCTTATTTCAATACAAGTATGAGCAAACACACCAGAATGGCAGAGAACACTCATTACTGTGAGGAAGAGCTTAGTTGGGAGCTTCTGCTTCAGGGTCTCTCTAGGCTAAATGTCAGACAAAGTGGTGGCCACCTGAAGGCTTGTATCCACTCATAGCAGGTCATCAGAGGAGTGCTAAACTGCTGTGGACACCGGCAAGAGGCCGATGACCCTCACCACCTGCATTGCCCAGTGTGCCTGTGGGAGACTGTTGTGAAGTAGTTGGTAGCTTCTCTCAACACCGCAAACCAAGGTGGACGCTGAAGTGACTTCTAATGACCTACTAAGTCATTAGACTCATCACATCGACCATATTTTGTTCACTAAAACCAAATCATTAAGTGTAGCCCAAGTCCAAAGGAGTAGATTAGGTTGTATCTTTAAAAGAAAGGCCTGTGAAAAGTTTATAGATGCATTTAAATAATGCCCGTTAGCCTTCCGAGTTCGGCACTTCTTCATCTTGCAGAGGAAAATGGAACTGCACACAGAGCTAAATCATCATGGAACTTGCTGAGTGGGTTTTTGTTTACTTGGGGATCATTGTCTTCCAGGGACACTTTGTTTCCCTTCCAGCTTTATAGCTGTCTGTGATCAGCAGCTGAGCTAGTTCCCGCTGGTGCTGTAGTGAATATATCGTCTTTCTGGTAAAGAGGAGAGAGTTTATTTCGACTCAGGATCCTCTTCTCAGTTGTCCGCAGGATTTAGTTTATATTGGAATATATCTTAGATAGTTTAAATATGTCAAGACTTGAAATGAAATTATAACAGCCACATGTTAAGTTTAGTTTTGTATTCCATGACATTTATTGCTAAATGTTTCATTTCTACAACCTCAACGAGGCCTTGAGCAAATAACATCTTTGAGTGCTATTTGATGAACAAGCTTGTGAATTGTGCTGTGATGTTTGAAATGGTGACGTTTGCAGGGTAGGGCCAAGCCAGGGCTGCCTTGCCAGGGAGGTGATAGGGTAGCACTTAAGCTCCTTCAAGAGTCACATAGGGTGGGTTCACTTCCCCCATGGCCGACGGTCCTGCTGAAGGTGCTCTCTGAGGTGAAACTGGGTGAAGGGGCTGGAGAAGGGGAGGGACACATGTCTGTCAGTATCCCGAGTATTCTCCACTGTCTGGATGGCTGTGGTGATTTCCATGCACAGGAGCTCGGACCTGGGGCCCGGGCTTTCCTCAGTTAGGCTGCCGGCTCACACCTGCTCTCTGCCCTGTGTCTTTGACAGTTAGACCGGAGCTCTGAAGTCCTTTCGTCCATCCTCCCTGGCTTCTGACAGATCTTTGGGTTTAGCAGTTGTTTCAATTCTTTTTGTAGTTGCTGTGTTTGTTTGTAAACCAAACAACCAGGCTCTGTCCGGGTAGAACTGGTGGACTCCAGGCAAGAAGGACAATTAAATTTTAGGGTTGAAGACTTGGCAGCAATTTTTAACAGTTTCAGACACAGCATAGTGACAACTCTTATTGCAATTTTATTTCACTCAGAAACAAAAGTACTCAGAAACAAAAGTATCCTTCAAACCTCATAAGATTACTGACATCCATCCCTGAGACATAAGCTGAGGGCTCAAGGAACCTCCCTTTCCAGACCCTGTGGGTGCCTGTATCCTTATTCTAAACCATCACTGTTTGTTCTGGAGGACGCTGGCTGCTGGAGACAAGAGGACCACCATCCAGTTAGGAAAATGGAGACTTTTGGGGCTTGACCAATGCCTCTGTATGGTTCACAGATACGGTTCCTGTTGCCCAGGAACATCCCTAGGATGGTTCCTTTTATGATTCTTCCTCAAATGTATTATCTTGTTTACAAATAAGGAGTTCTGTAACTTAAAAATAGCTATGTATCATATTTATAGTTTACATTTCTCAACAGAATCAGAGCTGTGGTCGAAGAATCCAACTGGCTAAATGTTTAAGTAGGCCATAGTGATGTCTCTGCTCCTTAAGGTCATTGTCTTAAATGTTTAAATGTGTGTTAGGTCTTGCTTTCTGTTTTGCATTTGAAAAAAAAAAACTTTTAAAAGTAACAGAATTACATTCGATTAGAAAATATGCCATGTTCTTTCACAGACTTAGTTACTTCTCGTGGGTTGCTTTGATGTGGATTGTTGAAATAAGAGCGGCGGAGCTGCGTCCCCAGCACCCGGCCGCCCGCACGGCTAGCTTTATACCTGAAATAATTACACGGAAACTGTATTCTTTAAACACTGCCTGACCCATTAGTTCCAGCCTCTTATTGGCTAGCTCTTACATATTGATCTAACCCATTTCTATTATTCTGTGTGGCACACAAGCTGGCTTACCAGGAATGATCTTAACCTGCGTCTGTCTGGCGTGGGAGAACCATGGCGACTCACTGACTCAGCTTCTTTCTCCCAGCATCCTGTTCTGTTTTCTCCGCCTACCTAAGGGTTGGCCTATGAAATGGGCCTAGGCAGTTTCTTTATTAATAAGAAATCATTCCCACATCAGTGGATGATGTAGGATTCTAGCTCAATTGTCTGGAAATCTATTTCAAGGAATGAAAACTGTTCTGAATCAGCATTGTGCCTCGGCTGCCAATATGTACTCATTTATTCCTGATCTCTTTGTCTTTGTTCTTAAAATGAATAAATACACCACATATACAGGATTCCCAACACTTGAATTTCCTGACGTCAGAACAAGCCCTGGCTGATTTTGCAGAGTTAATCAGACACTTGAGAAGAACAATCCCAGGAGCTGGAAATCAACCTGTCATTGCCATTGGGGGCTCTTATGGTGGCATGCTCGCAGCCTGGTTCAGAATGAAATATCCTCACTCAGTAGTTGGGTAAGTGCATTTATGCTGGACACAGTTAACGATCTAGAAACAATTAGAGGATTGTAAAGCTCCATGCTGTGCGGTGTATGGACGTTTTTGGTTTCGTTCTCATTAGCAATAGTATTATGGATTTGGTTCCTAGCACCTGTGTCAGGTGGCTCGCCTGTAACTCAAGTTCCAGCTGACCTAACCTCTTCTCTCGTCTCCAGGGACTTGCACACATGTGACACAAACACATGTGTACACACATTTGAGAAAGCAAAATTAATAAACAAAGAATGAGTAGGCGAATTACATTTCTCTCTTTCTCCTCTCGTTTCCTCTATCATTAAGAGCTCTTGCAGCTTCTGCTCCTATCTGGCAGTTTGAGGATTTGGTTCCCTGTGGTATATTTATGAAGATTGTAACTGAAGATTTTAGGAAAAGTGGTCCACACTGTGCAGAGAGCATCCGCAGATCCTGGGGTGCCATTAACCGACTCTCCAGTACAGGTACGCTTTCATTAAGAGAGTGAATTTGCAGTTTGTCTGTTTTTCTTTACCCTTTAACAATCCATGTGGCCACTGGGTGGCGGTGCAGGCCTTTTAATCCCAGCACTCGGGAGGCAGAGGCAGAGGCAGGCAGATCTCTGTGAGTTTGAAGCCAGCCTGGCCTACAGAGCGAGTTCCAGGACAGCCAGGGCTATACCAAGAAATCTTTTTTCAGATACGCACCCTTTTGGTGGTCATATATCAGATGTCTTGCATATCAGATATATGTATTACAATTCATAACAGTAGCAAAATTACAGTTATAAAGTAGGAACAAAATAATTTTATGGTTAGGGATCACCATAATATGAGGAACTGTATTAAAAGGTCTCAGCATCAGGAAGGTTGAAACCACTGTTCTAATAATTAAGTGTATCTATTTGCTTAATTTTATTGTAGTTTATGCATTTTTTAGTATTCTTATTTATTTTAGTAGTATCTTAAAAAGGGAAATATTAGTTTTGGTAAATTTTATGAGTATATCTAATTGTCCTAAAATATTTTGTTGAAGATTGGAAAATTTCTTGGAAAAGTCATGTAGAAACTGTGTTTTCTGTAATACCAAGTAGAGAATACATGATTGGTTGATCTGCAGATTAGCAATGCCCTTCTATCTTCAGGTGGTGGTCTCCAATGGCTCACAAAAGCCCTTCACCTCTGTAGCCCCTTGGCTTCTGAGGACATCTCATATTTAAAAGAATGGATCTCTGAGACCTGGTTGAACCTGGCCATGGTGGACTACCCTTATGAAGCCAACTTTCTACAGCCCTTGCCTGCTTGGCCTATCAAGGTAATGGGAAAGTATCTTCTATTTTTTTATATAAAATATTTTTTCTCTCTCTTTTTTTTTTTTTGATGTGCAGGCATTGACTTTCAACATCAGGAAAAATTCCACCTAGAGACTCTGTGAAATTAATGCTTGTGGGAGGGAATCCTGGGTTCTACAGCTTTCTGATTATTTGATCTTACGCATGTCAGCTGTCTTCTGACCCCAGTTTTCTCACTCGAGAACTGGAGATAAATCTCATCAGTTACGGCATTATAGGAATAAGAAATAGGACCAATAGTTGGGGTGCTAATGGAATAACTTCTGTGTGTCAAATTCTGGGCTGTACTTTGATATATAATGTGTCCGTCTTTGTGATATATGTTTCATGCCTAGATCTGCATAATACATTAGCTGAGCTGAACAAGTGGCAGCTTTTGTCACTGTTCTGAGTCAGTGGACCATTAAAGGCATCTAAATGCCACACTTACAGTAAAGGATGATCCACATGCCAAACAGCAGCATGCAAGAGAATCTCCTGGCTTGCTGGTGGCGAGGGAGTGGCCTGGAGCTGCTGCTTACCTCTCTGTGATCCTAGACAAGGGGCTTCTTCCCCAGAGCTCCCTGTCTTCCTCTGTGCAATAGCACAAAAGTAAATGCGCGGAGTTCTGCTGCAGACTCTGCAAATTGTTAGATTTTGGGACATCCACGAGTAGTAAATTATGATGATTTTATGTTCTTTTTCCAGTGTGAAAACATACCACACTCATTTTTCGATCTTTCACAATGCTAAAGTTCTTTTCATGGTAAAAGTATTTATTACATATGCTCAACTTAAACATTCTTTTGTTAAGAATGTCTTTCTTAATTTTAAAACCAAAGCCTGGCTGAATTCATGGTTAAGGTTTGAGGAAATAATTGATGGTATTTCCATGGTGTACAGTATTGGAAATGAAACTAGAATTAGTTATGTGAGCACCGGGTTTCAAAAGTACCAACTCCCCACCTCCCACCTTCAGTACAGATCCACCCATGGACCGTTCACGTGCTGAACTATACGGCTGATCCTCTTTCTACTTCCTGTTTTGAGACATGGCCTGGTCTTGAAGTCACTCTGTTGTCCAGACAGGCCTCCCCAGCACTGGATGACAAACTTGTGTCACCACAGGTTCACATGTACTTTTAAAAGTCTCTTTATTAAAACCTTGTAATTAATAGGAAACATCTATTTCCTCTGTATATTTCATATACAGTGTTTCCAACAAAAACCAGGTAAAATAAATATCATTTTTGGTGTCAGCTCAATTGTCACTTTTTAAGTATTAATGGCCATTTGTCTTCCTCTCTACCTCTCTTTCTCTCTCCTTTCTTTTTTCTTTTCTTCCCCTTTATATATTTCTTTGCTTTAGTATAAATGAAAGAGTTTTGTTTTATTTTACCAGCTTAATTTGAAAGTTTTAAATCTACAGAACACTGGCAAAAATAGTTCCATAAAAGTTGATATGCCTTCATCAGGACTAAGCAACTATTAACGTTTTCAGTATTTTTATTCTATTTTTTATTTTTGAGCCTATAATATATCATTTCCCTCTTTTCCTCTCCTCCCTTCAACTTCTCCCATGTATTGCCTTCTTTGCTCTCTCTCAAATTCGTGGCCTCCTTTTCTTCACTTGCTGTGTGTGTGTTCCCAAATATATAAACATGATGTTTTCAAGGCTGACCTTTTCATTTTGGACAACCAACCGGCATGCTTTCCCTGGGAAGACTATTTTTCTTGCTCTCAGTATTTGCTTTTCCATCCTTCCTTGTGACATATAAATACACACACACACACGCACACACACACACACACACACACACATTTGCATCTCTTCTTTTGAAATATGTTAGTCTCACAGCTTGTGACTAAGTAGCTGACAAGAAGCAACTCAAGTAGGGAGGACTGTATTTCCACTGAAGTAAGGAGGACTGTATTTCCACTCAGGTAGGGAGGACTGTATTTCCACTCAGGTATGGGAGGACTGTATTTCCACTCAGGTAGGGAGGACTGTATTTCCATTCAGGTAGGGAGGACTGTATTTCCACTCCTCTTATACATATAAAGATGTATAAGAATCTTTATATAAAAATATATAAGAATTTTTAATATTCCATAAGATTGAATTTGAAGCCTAGAAGATGGTACTTTAGGAGCAGATTTCATGGGTGGTAAGAACACTGTATTTGTTAGATGGAATAGTCCATAAATTTATGTCAAGTTTATCTAGTCTGTGGTGTAATTGAACTCTGAGACTTCTCTAGTACTTTTTAGTTTGGACAACCTATCTAAAGACAAGGGGGAAGGAGAGGTCTAAAGAGATGGCTCTCTGGTTAAGAATGTGTACTGTTACATCAACCATTCAAGATGGAGAAATAGACTTTGTTACTAATTACCATAAAACTGAAAATGGCAAGACTATTGTAGAATGGGGTGTAAAGTTAAAAATTATTTAGGGTGAGTGCATGAATAGCAAATGAGTGAGATGAAGAGGAAATATCTCAATTTTGTCATAAAACATTGATAAACATCTTAACGTGTTGCCGAACAATTTCTACCTTCGAAGAATAACTAATTTTTTATTCATATCTGACTCTTCCTTAGGTAGTGTGCCAGTACTTGAAAAATCCTAATGTATCAGATACAGTGCTACTGCAGAATATTTTCCAAGCTCTGAATATATATTATAATTATTCAGGCCAAGCGCAATGCCTGAATATTTCACAAACAGCCACCAGCAGTCTAGGCTCCTTGGGCTGGAGCTATCAGGTGAGCATCATAATTTCCCTGAGCTCAATTGGCTCTTTACTGGTTCTATTGCACTGTCATATAAACCAGTCATTGTGCTACCTAACTCGCATCCAAGCCTGGCCACTGTGAAGATGCAACATGACTCTCTCCCTCCTTCTTCAATCTTTCCCCCCTTTCTTCCTATATTTAATCATCAGTGAATATATAATGCATGGCTATCATTGATCATAATCTCTTATGTTTCAAACATATAAAAATAAATAATTGTGATTTTTTTTTTTACTGTAAAATATAGCCTGATGAGAAAGATAAAATAACACTCTAATAGACCTTGACAAGCCCTGAAAAGGAGGCACTGCGAGGCTGTATGAAGGAAGGGTAGTCTAACTTGACTCTGAGTCTCCATTCTGTGACCTGCACAGTAAGACTGCCAGGGTTGTCTCAAGGGCTAAATATGATTAAAGACATGAAGGAAGGGTTTTTGCAAAGAAACAAAGAAAGAAATGAAGGGAAAAAAGGAAGAAAGGCAGAAATGAAGGAAGGAAGGAAGAAAAAACAGTGCTAACTTCTGTGACAACTCAACCATGTCTTTCTAGAGAAATAAGGGGTTGTGTGACAGGGAAGTTGAGGGTGGGTTGAGGCTGAAGCTGGATTGCAGGTTCAGACCCTAGCTCTACGACATAGAAGCTGAATAAATTTGCATAATTTGTCTCTTTTCACCTCACATTCCCTTTGTTTCCTTTCCGGCTTTGCTTTTCAGTCCTGCACAGAAATGGTCATGCCCTTTTGTGCTAACGGTGTTGATGACATGTTTGAAACGTATCAGTGGGACTTGGAGAAGTTTTCCGATGACTGTTTTAGCCAGTGGGGTGTGAAACCACGGCCTCATTGGATAACTACCTTGTATGGTGGCAAAAACATCAGTTCACATTCGAACATCATTTTCAGGTGAGCTTGTTGGTTGGTGGAGACACTTGCAGAATGGCCAAGAACATTTACGTAAGAAAGTGCTCGGTAATAAAGTAACAATACAGTAGTGTTGCCATTCTCCTTTGCTATGGAGCACCAGACACAGGGTGGGCACTCAGTAAGCATTGGTTGGGTAGCTGAGACAGTCATAAAAAGTAGCTGTTATAGTCCTACCTTGGCAGTTCTTTTCACTGTTTTCTTAGGAGGATTTGGGTTTTCTAAAACCCATGGATTATTTCTCCAATGGTGATTCTCAGTTATTTAAGTATAAATTCAGAAGAGACCCCATGAAGAACTGCTTAACTAACATCATTTCCCAGGCAAATTAATTATGGCTGGTGATTATGTGAGGATTTTACCCAGGTATCTAGAGTCCCTTGGGAAAAGAGTCTCTATCCTGAGATTTCCCAGAGGCTGGGGTAGCTTTCATTGATCTGAACTGAGAAATTCAAGTCCGCGTGCAGAGGAGGTCTCTGGGCAACTCCAAACACTGTTGCTAAGTGACCAGGTGCTGCAGATGACCTTTCAAAGCAGATGCACTTTGCTCTTCACCTGGCTGCAGCGACTTTTTGTTTTGCAAATGCTGGAGCTTTTCCCGACTGGTTGTGCGTATTAATTGGAAAATGAAAAAAAGAAATTTGTATACTTAAGAGAATCCATCTCATGTGTGGTTTATGTACATTTATACTGTAGAGGAATATATGAGTTCTTTTGGGCATAGGAGTTTTCCTCTTTGCTTTGTAATAAAACAAACAAAAGTATATATTTAGAGTAATTTTTCCCTAGAATTCTACATTAAGTAGCAATTAAAATACTGCTTTTTTTCTTAAAGGAGAAATACATAATAATAGGGCAGGGAATTTAAAATTGTATTTCAAATGCAGATATATTCAATATACCTGAATATTTATTTATACATTTGCCTAGAAAGAGTTGGTTGATGGGAATTAGAGATGGTTCAGTGTGGAAAATGTTTCCTGTACAAACCAGAGGACCTGAATTTGGATCCTCAGCACCATGTAAAAGCTGGCGTAGTGGTACATGCCTGTACCTTAGTTATTGTGGGGTAGGTTGGTATAGCACAGATCTCTAGTTAGCCAGTCTAGGCAAGATAGTGAGCTTCAGGTTTAGCCTGAGAGCCTGTCTCAAGAGTAAAGAGAGAGACAGAAGATGACACTGAACACTGACTTCTGGCCTCTGCACACACACAGGCTCCTGCTCCCCCACCACATTCTTACATACCTGCACCTACCACAACACACATATACACATGTTCATTGAATTAATACTTTGATTGATTTTCTGAGAAATACTTCACATCTATTTTTTATTATTATTTTATTCATTGGTGATATTAATGCTTCTCATCCTTGTATAATATGATAGTAATTATAGCGATTTGGTGTTTGTTAGTGTTTTGTACTTTGTGCTATATGTAGTATACACATATGCCACACGTGTTATTTAGTTTGGGACAATTGATCTTGTAAAAAAAATTTCCTTTTCTATGGTACAGTGAGAATTGAGGTTCTCCTAGGTTCTTACTGAAATTCTGCAGGTAGTAAGGGTGTAAGTCTCGTATTTGCAGACTTGGCTCATTGTTCTTCTCACCGCTACGCACAGCTAACGGCATGCAAGTGCATGGATGCATGTGCACACATGAGGATGCAAGGGTGGGGAGGGGGTGAGTATGGAAGAAGTGAAAAAGAAAACCACTAAAGACCTTTCAAAAAAGCTCTGTGCTTACACATACACAAACACACACACAAAAGAGAGTTTCCCTATGATTGGGCAACAATGCCCCTGCTAGACATCAAAGTCTAACTAATAAAAAGCCCAGTGGCAGGAATTAGTTGATTATTTTGGAGTTGCAGGTGATGTTCTAAAGAGCCCCCAAACCAGCAGGCTATCGCCATTGCCCTTGGTTACCCTGAAGAACTCGGTAGTCAGACACCACGTACTTGAGTCATAGAACACGGCAAAGTCAAGCAGGATTCATAACGCTGGACGGTGTTATACGAGCTGCAGGAGGAAGAAAGCAATCGTCAGTCATACAGCTACGAACCCTGTGAGCTGCAGTAACGACGGGGTAGGCGAAGACATGCCCAGTGGTGCAGTAGTGGCACAAACATCATGGGAGCTACCAGCCACTTTCTCATTGGATTTAAGGCCAGCTCCACAAGGTGAAACCCATGCCCAGCACCTTTATCAGCTAAGAACATGTATTAGACACATCATACACCCTAAGGAAGGACTGCCTACTGCTGTGCTGCTAAGTGGACATCGTATCAAACTAGCTTCTGATGACTTGTCATGTCCTTATACCCACAGACTAACGTATCCCTCAACTCTTATCTAAGTATATTCCTTTTAATAGGAAAACGTCTTATGCTCTCGTATTTGGAAGGATAGCACTCATCTGGTTCTTTGAGACAAGGCTTCATGTAGTCCAGACTGACGTTGAACTCATGTAGCTAAGGAAGACATTGAACTCCTGACTCTCCTTCCTCCATCCTTGCTGGGTTTGCTGACATATGCAGCCATTCCCGGCAGTAACATTTTCACGGTAGTATTTTAAAGGAATCTCTTTGAATCCCTCCACCAGCTTACCCCATTGCTGTCCTTAGTAGCTACTAAAAGCCAGACAGAAAAACACCCACTGGGATCTACGTACACAGGTGACAACCACAGTGTGGAAGTTCAGGAGTCGTGTTCATATTTCTCTAGAAACGTGGCACCTCTGAACTCTGCACAGTGAAGGTCAGGGAGGACAGGCAAGGAGAGGGCGGGTGTTTATGAGCTGATAACCTTTATTAGGACCACAGCGGGGAAAGTGATAGTCTCAGAAAATTTTCCAAATGGTTTATTCAAGTGGCCTAACAAGACATGAAAAGATGATCAGTATCAGCTGGGCCTGTGCGTGAAGACCAAGACCACGGCGAAGACTGACTTGTAGCCTAGTGGTCAAGCTCTCCTCTAATCCCACCTCCATCCACAGTGACAAAGAATCCAAATCCTGGGTTGCTAACGGGACTATTAAATGGTGAAGCTACTTTGGGAAACTTTTTGGCAGTTCATGAGGAAGTTAAGTGGTATCACATATCTCGGAAATTCCATTTCTAGATATACGCAGGGGAAATTAACATGCGCATGTCCACGAAGCCTTGAGAGTGATAGCGTTCACATGTGCAATGCTCGTGAGGTCCGAAAGGTGGAGACAATATAAAGGCATATTGATTTTCTCCTTCCCCTTGTTTGCAGCAACGGTGACTTAGACCCGTGGTCAGGAGGTGGAGTAACCAAAGACATCACAGATACCCTGGTGGCGATCAATATCCCCGGAGGGGCCCATCACTTAGATCTTCGAGCCAGCACCGCCTTCGATCCTTCCACTGTGCTGTTATCGCGCTCATTGGAAGTTAAACACATGAAGAAATGGATCGCAGATTTCTATCAAAATGCCAGACGGCAGTCCTGAGCAACTTTAAGAGAAAATAACTTTTTGTTTTCTTCTTTTATGTTTGCTCCACCCACATTCCCTCTCACTGTGGTTTCCTGTATATAATTGGTTTCTCTCCCTTGTTGTATCTGTTGGGCTAAGGCTGAGACGGAAGAGAGTGACAGGGTGCGCACAGCCATCCCACCCAGGTGACTGCTCCTCATTCATTTCTTTGTGTCACTCCCCAGGAAGAACGTCATCATGGCGGCTCTCCTCCATCAGAACTGGCATGGTTCCTGACTGTCTTTCAGCAGAGGGAGAGCCACTTTTCTCACAAGTGGGGACGTGTCCTTGGTTTTGAGGTGGTCGTCTCTCTGGCCCGTTGTGAGCCCCCATTCCTGGCACCAAAGGAAAAGCAGAAGCTGGGCTAGAAATGCTGCCACTGCAGCTGGTGGGCTGTGTGGTGCCAATCCAGGAAACGGGGCGGCTTCCTGTGAGCTCCATGGCGGCCTTTGAACTGCGCTGCAATAAAGACCAAGGCAGACCTACCTGTGTGTTGCTCCATCTCCTTCGCTGTGGGGAAGGCAGAGTGCCTGGGCCTGCTGCCTTTGCAAAGTCCTTTCTTTTTCTCTTCCCCCCCCTCCCCCCTTGGCAGCTTTCTTTAGTTCTGGATATTTGCCACCGTGGTACTGCCAGGAAGAAATCTGGCTTCTCCTGCTCCATTGCTCTTTGTTTCTAAGGTCAGTTTTGTGGTGACTGGCTAAATTCTGTCAGTTTAGGAAATGTGCTGTTTTTTACTTTAAAACTGCACAAATTCTGTTAATAAAAATCCCTTAAAAATTGGCAAATCAGCTATTGAGAAAATAGAATGTACTGTTTATTTCATGAAGGAATTTCACGTTCTAGTCATTGTTACTACTCTCATGAAAGCCTTAAGTGTCAGGACACCGAGCAGCAGGTGCGTGGGGACTTTCCCGTGTGGCTTCCAGGCGATAGGCAGAGTAATGTACATAGGTGGCCTATGTGACACTAACAAATGATGGACCCTTCCCGTTTCCAGGGGAGTGGAACTTCCAAGCGGTTCCGAGGCCTTCCAAAGGGTTTTTCTAGGATAGAAAATAAGGCTGAGTCCAGACCTTTCAGGGACACAGAGACTGACAGTCTCGTCTCTGCTGAAAGAGCTTCTCTTATTATTATTATTATTTTCTTATTATTTTCTCAGTCATGTTCTTACCATTTCTTGATTTTTAAAAAATATTCTCAGACCTTCAACAAGGTCTTATTTTATTATTCCATTTTTATTTTTGAGATTATAATACAATCACAACATTCCTCTTTTGCTTTTCTTCCCTCCAAGCCCTCCTATATACCCTCCCTGCTCTCTCTTAAGCTCAAGCTCTCTTTTAATTGATTGTTATTGTATACATGTATGTATACACATATATATTCCTAAGTGCCGACTGCACAGTCTGTGTCATGTTACTGTATGAATGGCTTCGGGATTGGCCGTTTTGTATGAGTAACCAGTTGATATGTTTTTCCCTGGGGAAGGCTGTCTCTCCATCTCTCCACTTTCCTTAGTTTTCTGAAGTTCTTTGCATAGGATGAGGCCTTATGGGATTTTCCCATCCAATTTGGTGTCGTCATTGCTTAGCTCACGCTTAGGATTGAACAAGGTCTAGTGGAGGATATCATTACTTTTATTTTGGGATTTTAGGTGGTTTTCCACAAAATCTCTTTACTAATTTGCAAGCTTTAAGATACTTTGGCGTTTGAAATTGAAGTTTTTGAAGAAATACATTGCAAAAGAATTTATGCAAGTGTAATTTTGTTTTACTTCTGTATATTTTATGTATATAACAACAGTCTTAACCTATATTGACCTTATTTAAATGTTCTTAAGTTAATTTTAAATTGAAAGAGAATCAGAATATAAAATAAGCCCTATTAAATCTTTATCCTAGGGTGGCAGATCTGCTTGTAACCCCTGGTAACTAAGAACCTCAGGCAGGAAGATAACTTCTGCCCAGGAATTCAAAACCATTACGAACAACAAAGCGAGACCCCACTGTAGAAACAAACAGACAAAAATATTTAAATTGTCCTTATATTTGATAACGCGATTACTTTAACACATAGGAAATGGGAGTTGTACAAAAGTTGAGTGCCTTATTTGTCTAAAATTGGAGTGACTTTTTTTTTTATATCTTTTGTTACCTTAATTACCTAGATTCAGTTGGAATAAATACATTTAGAGAACTTAGGGGTGTCTGTGGAGCCGAGAGGTGATAGCCCTGGCCGCAGAGCGAGTGAGCAGCAGTTGTATAATTCCGGCGTGAGCTGTTCTGCTCTCCCTTGTTTCCCTGCAGCACCACTGCTTACCCTCCCGCCCCAGCCTCTGCAGCACCACTGCTTACCCTCCCGCCCCAGCCTCTGCAGCACTCTCTGCTTTTGTCCATTGACGTCACACTGAGGGAGTTCCCAGTCTTCCCAGTGCCCAGGAATGGCTATGTAGCCGCTGGCCATTTGCAAAGTCATTTCTACCTTGGTCTTTCTTCTCTCCTCTCTCCTCCCGCTCCCCTTTCCCTCTCTCGGAATAAGGGAAACATGAGAATATAAATCCCTTTTGTTTGTCCTGGTGCTTGATGAAATACGCACCCTCCCTGGGTGGCATAAGCGGTTTAGGTACCTTCTATAAAAGGAATCTCTTAAGGACAAAGCTAACGTGATTATCCGAGTGTGAGAGCCACAGTCAAGGCTTAAAGGAAATCTGTTAGAATAGCTGAATGTATCTGCTTAATCCCCTCTCCAGTGTGGCTGAACAATGCTCCCGAAGCTATTGGTCCTTCTGTCTTCTAGTAAAGGCCTGTCTCCAGAGGAAGGGGCTGTTGGCAGCTTTTGGTAGCCCTGTGTTTCACCTTCTCAGCTGCACAGCAACACAGGAGAGGTCTGGAGAGGCCCGCAGCATCGATGGACAGATACCTGTCTCTTTTGGGTACCGTGAGCAGAGCACATGGTCCAGGGCCGGCCTTTTCCTGGCCTTCCCTGGAAGTGAGGGCTGTGGTCACCAGGAGGAATGGCATTTGGAGAGCACCATTCTCAGTAGCGGGTGACAGAGCATTTGCAGACATTTAAATTCTCACACCTGAGTTGGGAGAAAGGCTGAGCCGCTTACTCCCTGTCAGGGCAGATGAGGAAGGGGAGCATGAGGAGGGGAAAAGTGAGAGGGAGGTGAACTAGGCAAACTGTCTGTGAGGGGCCACAGTTAAATGTCAGCTCTCTCATTCATAAGCTAGAGGTAAAACCTGTCCCAGGAGGTGATTTTGAGAATGAAAATGGGGAATTGACCATGGAGGTATAGTGGTTCATCTGTGTCATTTACGTGTGACATCTATGCTTTTTATTTCATTTCAAATTGCAAATTCTTTTTCTAGAAGTGTGCTCCCTTTCTACATGTGTAATTTAACGCAGCGATGCTTTTTCTGGGTGCTCATACACTGCACAGAATACACAGATCTGGGAAATAGGCTGGAATAACTGAAGTTTAACAGGCTCACAGTCTTGTCAGGAGGAGGCAGGGAGGTCGTGATGGGAAGAGATAGAGGTTATAAATAGGTTCAACAGCATGGATGTCCATTTACCAAAGATGACCTGGCTATAGATGCTGCTGAGTACCAGATCTGTCAACAGAGAGAGCAACACTGAACCCCCAACAAGGCACCCAAGACTGCCTCAACTCCGTTATGGTGTTCCAGGCAGCATTGTTTCTGACTAAGGAATTGACACTTCATAGCCAAAGAAGTGTGGCAGTGGTCTCATGCGCATGGGACCTACCCATCTCACCTTAATCCTTATAGCTCTGAAGCAATGGCTTGATAGAACAGCGGAATGGTTTCACAGTGACGGTTACAGTGCCAATTGGATGCCAGTAATCTAGAGGACTAGGGAAGATTCTCCAGAAGGCAGTGTATTCTTGGGATTGGAACCCAACATAATGTACCATTTCCCCCATCACCAGGACTGTGTGTCCATAAACCAAGGGGTGGAAATTGGAATGAAGAGGTAAAAATAACCGCCAGTTAGCTAAATTTTGTTTCTTGTTGCTACGACCTTATGTTTTCATGGCTTAGAAACATTGTTTTTGGAGTAGGGAGTGTTTCTACCAGGAGGCACAACCAAAATTCCATTGACCTGAAAACTAAAGTCACCCACCCCACAGATAACCGTGAACTCCCGGGGCTCTGAATCAACATGCTAACAAAGGAGTTACAGTGTTAGCAGGAGCGGTTGGTTCAGGCTGTAAAGAGAAACTCAGACTGCCTCCCCACCAGTGGAGGTGAGGAAGGTACGTCTGTGGTCCAGGAGATCTTCTATTTCATCTCTTGGTGTTACGATGTCCTGTGATTAAGGTCAGTGGGAAATCACAGCAGTCCAATCCAGGCAACGTGATAATTATTCCAGATTCTTGACAAGTGAAGGTTTGAGATGCTTGCTGAGGGCAGCAGGGTAGATCTGTCAAATTGGCGTAGACAGAATCTGAGGGATGTTCTTCCCCTGTTCCTTCTGGGGAGGGCAACTCTGGACCAGGTACTGTGCTAGAGGAAGAGGCCAGAAGTGGGGAGAACTGTCTTAGAGGGGAGGGCCTGAGGGATTGAGGGCAGTCAAAATGAGGAAAAGGCAGAGAAGCAGGCGCCATTAGGAAGGAAGGAGGGGGCACTGTTGGAAGAGGGATCTGCCATCTTTGGTGCACGGAAGACCCAGTTACTTCAGAAAGGATGGGTTGTGCCTGCAATGAGGCAGAGGACCATGGAACCGGTTAGGCGGGCATAACGGGAGGTGTAGAGCCTGAACAGCCTGCAGGAGGGCGGAGCGATCTGTCTAGCTCCAGTCTTTACTTCCCGCGAGCCACAAAGCTGAGGCCCTTTCACTTTTTTTTTAACCTGCTTCCTCTTTTGTGAGTAGAAATGACGGTCATGCGTGGTGCACACGGTTGTTACAGGTGGTTGAGTGAGCGGAGGTTAAAAATGCTACCACGTCCAGTGATGGTCGCCAGTGAATTGCCTTAGAGTCTTTATTGGTGCCCTTATGTAGGATTTGCTGAGAATAGAGCTGTTGCAATGGGGCTGCTGCCGTGCTAGCAGCTTGGCAGGGACAATGAGGCAATCCTAAAGCCTGACCTGATGGAGCAGTGGGCTTCCGGAAGCCCGAGATAAGATAACGGTGGTGCGAGGCCAGGCTACTGCGTAAGGGCTGACTCAGAATACCGCCAAAGGGAAGGGGGGCTGGAAGGAGGACAGATGGGCCAGAGGGAACCGAGCTGCCTGGTTTTGGGTTTCTCAAGGGAGCCTGCAGCCTGGAGCTGTGGGCTGGGCAGGCGCGCGCTTCTGCCGGTGGCCTTCTCTCTCTGCCACCCGCCCTGCCGGCCAGCCTGAGCCATGGGCGGCCTGGCTTTCCTGCTCCTGCCTTTCCTGGCACCTGTGGCCACCGCAGCCGTCAATCCAGCCCTGAGTGCCCTCGCCAACCTAAACTTGCAAATCGTCCCCACATTCCAACCTAATGAGGCCAATAACTACTCAGTGTTTTACTTCGAACAGAAGGTAATAGGGGTTGGGAACTCAAGGTCCCAGATCCCAGCTATTAGATCTTCTATCCTCGGAGGTTAGACACCAGTACACACCCCGAAACCCAGACTTCTTAATGCCTAGGACCTGTTCAGTCTTTCGCTCACCGTTTACAGAAACCAGGCATTCAAATTTCTCCTTCCATGACCACTTACTTAATATCGCCCCTCCCCCACCAACGGAAATGTATTCTCTTCCAGTTCTGGAGGTCAGGCCCCCAGCACTTTAGATTTTTGCTTATCTGTAGCTGACTGGCTACCACTAACCCTGCCTGCGCCCTGCCAAGGGCCTCCACCGGAACTCCCTTTACTTTCTCCAAATTCAAACCGCTGAGGGTCAGCTCTGGCCCCTAGCTTAGCATGGCAATCACCCTTTGTCCCGTGGCAGCCCCTAAACATGAATTCCAATGTCTTTACCTTTGAGTTAATGCAGAATATTAATCAAATCTGGAGTGCCAGCCTGTCGTCTTTGTGTCAGGCCAAAGTTGGTCTTCTGGGCGTTTAGGAAGTGTTGAACAGGGCCGGTTTCCTTCTAAGGCTGAACACGTACAGCCTGGGCTCATAGCGGGGGCTGAAGGTCTGTGACCAGATCTGACGTGGGTGAGTTCCGGGTTTTACAAAAAGCTTTCTGGAAGCTTCGTGCTTGTCTTCAGGCATGGAGCATCGTCCCACAAGTCTGGATGGAAGAGGACCTCAGGACCTGTGACCAGGAGTCCTAGCGAGTTAGCATTTCTAGGAGTGAGAACAGAGAAAGGCATGCACGTGGAAGACAGTGGGATTAGAAAGTGCCAGACTCTGCTCGTGAAGAAGCAGGTCACGAATCCTACTCTGCTAACGCTGTAACCTTGGACAAGACAACTCACAGTTCCTGAGCCTCCTTCCCTCCGTGCTGTGGTGGTCAATGTTGGTTAAATAAGAGCTGATGTGTTTCTTAGCAGAGGAAGTTTAGATATCTTAAATAGGCCTTTACCAATGAATGGTTACAGACCTGTGTTAAGTTTGGGTTGGAATGAAGGCATGCCATGGCTTTCCAGAATGATTTATGGGAAATGACTGGGGGCAGGGGAGAAGGTTAGTTTGAAACAGGGTTTCTCTGTGTAACTCTGGAGCCTGTCCTGGACCTCTCTCTGCAACCCAGGCTGGCCTCGAACCCACAGAGATCCGCCTGCCTCTGCCTCCCAAGTGCTGGGATTAAAGGTGAGCCCACCACCAGCCGCGGGGAAATGATTTTTAATCAAATACTTTGGACTGGTGAAGGAGAGGAAATATTCTAATTTTAGCAGAGGTACCAAGAAACGGAAGTCCTCTCTTGGGACAACTGCTTCAATCCTTTAGACAACATAGTTTCTGACTTTGTAAAACCCCAGTGTGTTTTATACATTGCTGAGGAAATGGAGGACTTTTGGGTGGAGCCAGCCCCAAGGGACCGCAGCTGGGTACGTGGTGAGGGTTTTAGGGGGGACACAGAGCCCCTTCTCCCTCTGGCCTCTTCTCAGCAGGAGCATTCTGTGTTTATTTGTTTTACGGGCGTGGGGTTGTCTGTTCCTTTGGCATCCTATTGCTAAAAGTCAAACTGAGAGAAGACTGTTGGAACAGATACAGACCAAAGTCCCCTCGAGAATCATGAAAAGAAGCTGTAAGAAGAGAACGGAAAGGGAGAATCCATTTCTGCTGCTATTTCTTCACCGTAGCTTCCTTGGCCGCCCTTCACTCTTTAGAAATGTATTTAATACTCTTATCAGTTTCCATTTTGGGTGGTTTTGCAAAATCTGTTTGGCTCGACTCAGCAATTTTTACCTACAGGTTTGGATTTAGTTTATATTTCATATGTCTATTTATTATCACAGAGGAAATTTTCTTAAACTAGCTGACTGAGGTTTGCTACATTTTTAAGAAAAGCTCCTATCCATGTATTTATTGCATCCCCACAGTAGCGGTCTCTTTATGGTCTCCATATTTTTAAGCAGAACTGCTATGGCGTTAAAAAAATTAACTCTATGTTAATCTCTTTAATAGAACTCCTGAAATACATTTATGTTATCTCTTTACTACTCCACCCCTTTGGGGCAGCTCCGGTGATTAAACTCAGGCATTGTGCAGGCTAGGAAAGTGTGTTTAGCTAGCTCCAATTGTCTAATTGTCTTGGCTTCCCCACAAAGTGTGTGCTCAAACTTTAGCCCTTTCTGTCTCCCAGTCCTGGTTCCATTTGGGTGCTGAAATTAAAGGCAGGGTAACTGCTTTTCTTAACTGTTTTATGCCATCTAATATCATTATTCTATAATTATAATATTATATAATTTTCATTATAGTTAGAGTTTGCTTTCTGTCTAAGGTTTCTTTGCCTGTCATTACATCTGTCCAGGGAACAGAACACGTAGAGGAGGGAATATTAAAAGGTCAAGTTTAGCCTTAGCTACAAAATGAGTTTAAGGACAGCTTGAACATAATATATCATTAGATATATATCTCAATAAAATGAAGGCAACATGTGACCTAATAAATGCTATAGCTCACCTTATACTAAGCTAGAAACAAACAAACAAACCAAAAAACAAAAATAATCTCGTAAAGTCCGGGGAAGAGCCAAGGGTACTCACTTTTTCCTTTTATATAATACTGAAATTCACAGCAACATAGCAAGAAATACAAAGGCTATAGGCAAGAATTTATCTCCTGTTTGTCATCTATCCAAAGGCATCTATAAGATCCTTATACTTAAAAGACCCTGAAAACTCCACAAGAAAACTTTTTTTTTCTTTTGGTTTTTTGATACAGGGTTTTTCTGTAGTTTTGGAGCCTGTTCTGGGCGTGGCGCTGCAGACTAGGCTGGCCTCGAACTCACAGAGATCTATCTGCTTCTGCCGTGTTGGGATTAAAGGCATGCACCACTGCCACCCAGTTGAAACCCCTTAATCTAATAAACATGTCCAGCAAAATAGCAAACACAAATCAAAATGCCAAAAAAAAGTAGCTTTTCTCTATACTAATAATGTAGAGAAAGAAGCCAGAAAAACATTCCATTACAATAGCCTCAAAACAAGACAGGACCAAAGCTAAGAAAGGAGCTGTATTATTTTTATAATATAAATTTAGACACATTGAAGAAAAAAATGAAGAAACTAGAAGATGCAAAAACCTTCCATGCTCATGGGTCACCAGAATTAACACCGTGTAAAGGTCTACGCTTCAGGTTTGTGTGGCGAGCACCTTTATCAAATAATCATCTTCCAGTCTTCACGCTTATTTTTGTAATAATCATAAGATAGTATTTACTTTGTAACTGAGCACTCTGAATTTTGTACATGTAAATTACACCTACACAACACACTCATGCCATGGTACACACCGTTATATTTCAAATACTAGTAACTTCATCATTTCACATTTATGCCAAATAGTTTTATTTAGGAATATCTTTGAGACAGTGGAAAGTGCTCAATGTGTTATTCTTGAAGCATGTCTATAATGGATGTGGCATGCATGAGCCACTGCCCTGTATTCATCTTTTTTTTTTTCTACTTGGGGAAGACTTTGAACATCCCCTACCTACATTCTGCTTTTTTTGAGACAAGTTTTCTCTGTAGCTTTGGGTCTTGTCCCAGAACTAGCTCTTGTAGACCAGGCTGACCTCGAACTCACAGAGATCCGCCTGCTTCTGGCTCCTGAGTGCTGGGGTTAAAGGTGTGCACCACCACCGCCTGGTTTACATTCTGCTTTTATACATCTATCTGCCCCTTGAGTCAGGTCCAGCATTTGTGTTTGTTAAAAAGCCTGGTCAGCAATTCTCACCTTTATGATTTTAAGGACAATCATTCTATTTTAGTATAACATTTTATTCATTCTTTGAGGGTTTCATATACCCAGACAATGCATTTGGTTATAACCACCACCACCTCCTCTCAGCTCCTTCTAGATCCCACTCTGTCCCCTCCCCCACGTTACTGTCATCTTTTAAATTCCTCTCTTTACAATTTGTGGTATCTATTGGACACTGCCCATGTATATGTCTTGCTGTGGGGTCATCCAGTGGGGGATGTGAAAGCCACTAGGAACAACACCCTAGAGAAAACCGATGCTCTCTGAGCAACTGTTAACAGTTATCATCAGCTGTTAGCAGCCATGGTTGGTGGTGGGGCTCAGATGCCTTCTCCGTTCTGGGATGTTGACTGGTCTCTCATGGGGGAGGTTTTGTGCAGGCAACCACAGCTCCTGTAAGTCCATTAGCATACGGTCCTGTCATGTCCAGGAGATGTTGGACATGTCCCCAATCCCTGCTTTTACAATCTTTCCACCCCACCCTGTCTTTTGTAGCTTTCCCTAAGTGTCTTGGTCTTTGCTGTGAAGAGGGACAAATTTGACACTGACAGTCTGTGTGTGTTTATGCATATGCTTGCCAATTGTTTCAGACTTGGTTCATGTCAATATGTTAATATTCCATCAAGAGCCTCCTTCCTACAGACTCTGGCTAAGCCTCTGCATCCATATATTACCAATGTAGTTACTACAAGACCCCTTAGTCATCACATAGTTTAAACTGATTTTTATTGAGCTCTACATTTTTCTCTGCTCCCCTCCCTGTGTCTCCCCTTTCCCTTCAACCCTCTCCCAAGGTTCCCATGCTCCCAATTTACTCAGGAGATCTTGTTTTATTTCTACTTCCCATATAGATTAGATCTATGTATGTCTCTCTTAGGGTCCTCATTGTTGTCTAGGTTCTCTGGGATTGTGATTTGTAGGCTGGTTTTCTTTGCTTTATGTTTAAAAACCACTTATGAGTGAGTACATGTGATAATTGTCTTTCTGGGTCTGGGTTACCTCACTCAAAATGATGTTTTCTAGCTCCATCCATCTGCCTGAAAAATTCAAGATGTTGGTTTTTTTTTTTTCCTGTTCTGTAGTACTCCATTGTGTAAATGTACCACATTTTCCTTATCCATTCTTTGGTGGAGGGGCATTCGGGTTGTTTCCAGGTATGACAAACAAAGCTGCTATGAACATAGTTGAGCACATGTCCTTGTGGCGCGATTGATCATCCTTTGGATATATACCTAAAAGTGGTATTGAGGTCTTGAGGAAAGTTGTTTCCTAATTTTCTGAGAAATCTCCAGTTGTGACATTTTTATCATTCATATGAGAAAACAACCCCAAAGACACAAAGCAAGTCCATTCAAATCCAAATAGCTAATACACAGCAGAGTGGACGGTTAGGATCAGGTTGGTATTTTAATTCTTCTCTCTTTCCACTATATCTCAGAATACGTGTGGTCTTGAAAATCAAAAATTTAAAAGGTAATAGCATTAAGTTTTAGCTAAGTATCACAGGAACTGATCCCCCCTTCAAATATGTTGGAGCCATGATACAAATGCATCTTATGGGCGTTTTCCATAGGGGTCCACATGCAATAGAAAGCATGCTATATTTGTCTACACCCAGTGAGTCTGGCCAACTACATTAATAACCTCATTTAAACAAAGAACTGCAGGCCAGACAATGACTCTGATTCATCAGATAGGAGAGTAAGGAAGTACTTGTTATTCTTGGTCGATTTTTATTTCTGTGTAGTTTGAGGCAGGGTCATGCTGCAGACACTGTCCTTTTAAACACTCGGAAACCTCTGCCACTTCCTGAGGCTGATGGCTTCTTCCTCTGAGGGACACAGCAGGGAAAAGCAGGGTGACAGCTCTCTTGTCCTTGGTGCTAATGGGCTTCCTTTCTCCCCCCCCCCCCCGAACAACTGACTTTAGATGATACCAAGCTGTGCCGATGGACGATAGAGACTAGGATCATTTTTGTTTGCTTATGTATATGGTCTAGCTCTAAAATACAGCTGCTCTTTAAAAAGAAAAGAATTCATGCTCATGAGTACTTTTCTGGGAGTGTGTGTGTGTGTAAATATAATGTATATGTACAGAATTCAGTTTCAGTGTGCTCAGGTAGTTACTTGCCAAGTGGTACGGAAGCCTTTCTATATCTGAAGACCTTGATGAAGAATGGTTTTGGTTCCTCCAGGTAGTCAGCACTTTAAAGGCAGGATGTTGCTTCTGTTTCTTTCTTTCTTTTTTTTAATATTTATTTGTTTATTATGTATACAGTATTCTCTCTGCAAGCCAGAAAAGGGCACCAGGCCTCATTACAGGTGGTTGTGAGCCACCATACAGTTGCTGGGAATTGAACTCAGGACCTTTGGAAGAGCAGGCAATGTTCTTAACCGCTGAGCCATCTCTCCAGCCCTTGCTTCTGTTTCTTAATGTTTCTCTAATAGTGATGTCCTGGTTTGTGCGCAGAAGCCCAGAGACTGGAGGGATGTGTTATTGCAGAAATGTGAGGTGAGAGGGGCCGGTTGCAGGGGGTGAGGAAGAGGAGGGTGGACAGGCGCCATCCACTTCTTAGAGAACTGGCTTTCACTGCAGCCTCTTAGGTCGCAGTTGGCAGACCATGTCTCCTTTTAGCTGTTCTTACCCACATTCATCACATGTGTTTCTTGTACAAAAATAAATTTTCTTGCCCTGTTATCACCTCCTTTGACTAGCCAGCCTTCTGTCCTGGCTAGTTTTATGACAACTTGGCACAAGCTAAAGTCATCAGAGAGGAAGGAGCCCAATTGAGAAAATGTCTCCACAAGATCTTGATTGATGGGGGAGGGGTCCAGTCCATTGTGGGTGAGAACATCCTGGGCTGGTGTTCTAGGATGCGTGTTTTAAGCCAACTGAGGAAGTCAGAAGGGGCAAGCCAGTAAGCACTCTGCCACTGCCTCTGCATCAGTTTCTGCTTCTAGGTTCCTGTCAGATTTGAGTTCCTGCCAGTGGTGTCCCTCAATGTGACTCAGGATATGTAAGCCAAATAAATCCTTTCCTCCCAAAGTTGCTTTTCATCATGAAGTTTTGTCATAGCAACGATGGCTAAGACAGCTTCCTTGAGAAACAAAGAGGTTAAATTTAACCCTTGTTTCTAATAAGGCTAGACCCACAAAATAGGTACTCAAAAATGGGAGGGTGAGAAAGGCCTTATGCTTGGGAAGAAAGCAATTGGGAGAATGGATCAGTATTAATTGCAGCCATTTATATGTTTATGCTTCTCTTCTACTTTTTCAAGGTCGAATTGCTTCTCAATAATCTCAGGTTCTGTTTACATAACCCAATACTGACCTACCTCTAAGGGAAAGGTCCCAGAGAATCTCTGGGGGTAACACAGACCCCGTGCCCTAGATACCGTGAATAGAGCAGATGAAGACAGAGGAAACAGAGTCCTTTGCGTATATTCCCGGGAGTGGTGAGGCTGGGTCGTGCGCTAGGTCTGTTTCTAGTTGTTTGAGGAACTGCCACACTGATCATCGTGTTGGCTGCACCAGTTTGTTTTCCCACCATACACAAGAGACCTAAAAAATTCCACCAGGAAATTCGTAGAGCTGGTCAACGCTTTCTGCAAAGAGGCAGGATAAAAAAGTCAGTAGCCTTCCTCTATCCTAAAGACAGTCAGACAGAAAAAACACAAACAAACAAAACCGGAGAAACAATCCCATTCACAGTAGCCTAAAAAAAGGTAACCCTAAAATACTTAGTCAACGAATTTAATAAAGACTTCTGCAATGAAAAATTTTAAATACTGAATAATAAAATTAAAGAAGACACCACAAACCGAAGAGACCTCGCATGCATGTGGATTGGTAGGGTTAAAAATGTCAAATTGGTCATCCTACCACAAGCCATCTATAGATTCAATATAATCTCCATCAAAATTGCAATATAATTCTTCCTGGGAATTGAAGAAACAATCTTAAAATTCATGTGGAAGCAGGGAAAGACCAGAACCTACAGATTTTACACTTATATTGGATTTCTTGTATTTCAGACTTGATAATAGTTTCGCTGATAGGCGATGTGTATATGTCAGTAACCACAGAACAAGACTACAGGTGAACAGCTCTGACTGGAGCAAAGCTTGACATGGGAGCCCAAGAATGAACAAATGCTTCACACGGAAAGTGATATTGAATACCCGGATCAATGGGCAGCCTTCAGCATGAACAGCTGAACTTTCTTTGGCTTCCTTTGAGAAAGATCTATTTGCCCGCAGCCATTCTGTAACCATGCTATCCACACTAGGCCTGCCCCTGGAACACGGTCAGAGTGGAACTCATTTGGGGAGTTTGTTTCTTTGTTGTCTGTTTCCTGTGTTCTGTCACTATACCGCAAGTCCTGCTAAGGCAATGACCACATGTATGCAGCTTGCTTACTGTTGCACCTTTACCACTGATCCCACAGCGGCTACTCAAGAAACATGTGCCCAGTGAGTTCATGTGACCGCTGGCTGACATTTCTGTGAGTGCATCCTATTAGCTCCAGGCAGTTGTTATCCAGGATGTCAATGTGGTGCCAAAGGCACCTAAAAACAACCCAAGGAAGCTGCTTGGCTGCATTTTTGAACTTACTGCTATTGTAGTGTGCGTTTTAGTTTCGGCTGAGGATGTCCTCCCCTTACCAAAGTGCTGACGTACGGTGCTCCAAACAATGCGCAGTCTGTAGCTTTTCAGATCATGATGAGCGATGCCTGGGGACTATTTTACAGGGAATTAGTAAGGAAAAGTTGATGCTGGAGTTCTCAAGGGGGCAGCTCAGGCCTTACTTTCTTTGGTTGCTTCCTTTTCTGGAGCGTGTTCACGTGGAGACTCTGTAAGGTTTGCTTTCTACAGGGGTGTTTTAAAATTGTTCTTCAAAGCGGGGCAATGGTAGCGCACGCCTTTAATCCCAGCACTCGGGAGGCAGAGGCAGGCGGATCTCTGTGAGTTTGAGACCAGCCTGGTCTACAGAGCTAGTTCCAGGACAG
>NC_022023.1:8803420-8816438 GCF_000317375.1 Microtus ochrogaster
AAAAAAAAAAAAAAAAAAAAAAAAAAAAAAAAAAGCAAGGTCCTCTTTGGGTAAGGAATATTTTCATTGTAACATTCTGATGTATGGTAAATGTATACTAATTGGCTTGTATCTACTACTATTTAAAAACAGTGTTGAAGTAGCATCATACAATGGACTGTGTTCTGCGTTTCCAGACCTATTTATCACCTGCCCACGGCCTTCCTATGCTCTCTGCTTCACATCCCCTTCCCACATAGTCTTCCGGCTTTCATTTCATATATATTTTCATATTCCATTATCCTCTCTTTTAATTCTCCCAACCCCTAAGATATGCTTCCATATGAATTTTAGGGTTCCATTAGGAGCGTGACTGTATGAAGGAAGAGGAAGGCTTTTCTGAAGATGAGGTAACTGAGTAAGAAAAAAATAAAGCCCCCAAAACCCTTAAATTTCATGAAAGACTTAGATGCCTTTCCCAAGGTTCCCAACAGCTAAGTGGAGACGTCAGCCAGCGGGGGAACAGTTTCTCTAATAGCATTCACTACTATGGCTTTATTAACAAGAATGGGATCCTCGGTGTACCAAGATACCACAAATACAAAGCAGACAAGGGTTTTTCTAGCACGTTGAGAATCAACACGGACGTTGCAGTTGCCAGGAAGCGTCAGTATGTCGGAGCAGACGTACTGGATTTAGTGGAGGCTGTGGTTGCCCCTGCAGATGGATGGTCTAGCCTACGAACTGGCAGTGTCTGACCTTTCTCCACGGCAGAGAGGGTGGCAGAGGACGCTGCAGCTGATTCAGAGCGGGCTGCAAGAAGAACATCCCCTTCAAGGTGTGGTTCTCAGATGTGCTTTAAAGTGCAGCAGCGACCCTGCCGCCAAGGGAAGATGACTGCATGGCCTTGAAGATGGCCGTGCAAACAACCACTGACCTCTTTTAGAAAATAAAACACATCAGCACCTCCTTAGTGGGGAAAGCTATTTGCCTGAAACATAAAACTTTTTCTAATAAGAAAATGCTGTGCAATATATCAAAGGAAAGAAAATATGAGAACCCAGAAGCATGCTTATTAAAAAAGAAAATGAAAAAAAGCAGACAAGGGAAAAACCAAACCAAATTTTCCTGTCTATGTCATGTTTGTTGCAAATGTGTGAGAAGAAATTGTGCAGTTACTGGAAAGTCATCCCAGCAGAACGCCCCTGAAGACAGTGCTCTCCCATCTCCCAGCCAACAGGCAGCGTGGAGAGCAGGGCCCAGAGGACGGAAGTGAAGTCGTGTTTAAGGGAAAGGGCAATGATGGACGCAAATGTGTGCGTCCTTTTGTTTTTTAAAAGATGTCAGGGAAAAATGTGTAAAACACATGGAAAACTAGTTTAAAAACTGTAATCAGATCATGTGGTTAATAAGGGAACAGGGGCTGGCCCTGTGTTACAGCCATGTTAACTTAGCTGTATGGACAACACCCTGTTGTCCAGTACTGGGCTCTGACGCAGGGTCTCCTTTCCTTTGAGCTCCCCTCAACTCCAGTTTCCTGATGGTTAACAGTCGGTTCTTGGAAGACGAAGGTGAAGTTTCCAAGGGCAGGATTATAAGTGCCATGATATGTGACAGGTGTCATTCCCAGCTTGTGCATGGGGCACTGCAGGGAGAAGAAGGCACAGTTCAAAACCGCACCCTTGATAGAATTCCCAGCACCACAATAAAGAAGTAAAGAATTTCCTATTGCTTGTTACAAACAATGCTGTGGTGACCTTTTAAAGTCTGTAGCCCTATACACTCTATGGAAAATTATTAGCAATATTGACGATAATGTGTAGTTCAGTAGCTAATACTAGGGTGCTCTACAAAGCAACTGTAGAGTTAATTTTACAAGGACATAAGGGATCTGTTACTCCGTGTCTTTGCCTACCTTTACCACCTGCAGATTATACAAACCCTGACACACGTGAAACGGTCACTCAAAGTGATTTGCTTAGCAAGGCTGTGTTTCTTTTTTTCTTTTTTTTTAAAAATCAAGTTATCAGTTACAATTGGAAAAGAGGTGTTGAGGATGGATCAGGGTGAAAAAGCAAAACCCACGTTTGTGGACATTGCGTGTTTACACTCGGTCACGAGGCTATCCCGCACCGTGTGGAGCAGCTGCACTGGTGGGCAGCCTCTTTGCAGGTCACACAGCCCCCAGGCAGCAGGTGCAGCCACTCTGCAGCCTTTGCACTAGCAGGAGCCTGCAAGAGAACGGTTGAAGTCATGATGAGGTGGAGTCCCAGGACAGACTCTGACAGTTGAGGTAGTACTATAAGGTGTGAATATAGTCAAAATGCTGCATGAAATCCACCTGTCTTGGTTTAGTTTCATCGCCGTGATCAAGACCATGACCAAAGGAAACTTGAGATGATTTACTATTCCAGGCTACTGTCCATTAAGGGAGCGAAGGCAGCAACCTGGAGGCAGGTGCTGAAGCCGAAGCCTTGGAGGAATGATGCGTACTAACTTGCTCAGCCTGTTTTCTTATATCACCCAGGACCAACTGACGAGGGGTGACATTGCCCAGAGTGTACTGGGCTCTCCTACTCCTACATCAGTCATCAATCGAGAGAATGCTCCATCAGATTGACTTTAGGCAAATCTGTTGGGCATATTCTCGATTGGTGATGGCTTTTCCCTTTCCAGATTGTGTCAAGTTCTCTCTCTCCCTCCTCTCTCTCTCTCTCTCTTCCTCTCTCTCTCTCTCTCTCTCTCTCTCTCTCTCTCTCTATATATATATATATATATATATATATATATATATATATATATATATATATGATACCATCACTTTGTACAATATATGTATACTAATAAAGACGTAATAAAATATTCTGGAAAAATTATTCATAAAACTAAAGCAAATCAAATGTCTTTCTCACTTTACAGCTTATGCAACAGTGCCCTCTGGTGGTACAAAAGTTGCTGCCTTTTATGTATTCACTCATCCTTCTCGGTCTAAGGGGGTCAAAGCTTCTTGAAGTCATGGAAATTCATTTGCTAGTCTGAGTTATTTAGCAAACTGAGATGCCAGAATCTCTTTCTGATGACACTGTTAGCTGTTACAAGCACACCAGTTTTGGTTGCCTCCGTGTTTTAGGTGCCCCGAGGGTAGGCAGCTCCACTTAGTTAGCAGAGAAGAGAACAATTTGCCTTCAGGAAATTTTGTCAGCTTTTCTTCAGGGCCAGTCTTCCGCCATAAGGAAGCTGTGTGCACTTCAATAGCTTGAGTTATTGGACGGTGTTCATTTTCCTACCCAGCAGACCGTGTTTTCTCAAATGCTACTGAATTCTCAGTCACGTCTCCTATTTCCTCAGTCTCTAGCATTAGCGCAACTGCTAAAGTTACAGCATCTTTATGAACATATGAGAAATTTAATAGCAACAAGGATCACATCCTTAGAATGGAGGAGCCAGTCATTTTGAACTCTATCCAAGTTTCTTAATACAATATCTCTCTTTTATGGTCACCACGGTAGCTCCTTTCAATCTTGCCTTTCAAGATATCTATTCAATACATAGAAGGAGGGAGTGCCACGTTTTTTTTTTTTTTTCAGTGATGGGCTCCTCTACAAGATTTATATTCTTCCTTCTGCGTTTTAGTCAGTTTTTCTTTTAACCAGCATTTCTGTGTGTCTCCTCAAGATTAGGATTGAGGAAGAGAGTGCTTTTCTGTATCCCAATTAGTCAGGGCAAAATGACGTGTGAAAAATAAGGTACCACTGCACAGACAGACGATTTCAGTGGGAGGGTAACAGAAACGCCCCCCTTCTTTTTCAAAGTGGAGGGTACGCAGCTTATCGGAGAGGTTATGCTTACCATGCACAAGGCCCCGGCTCCAGTCCTCAGAACTGAAACACAGCCACAAAAGCAAGCAGCGGGTATTAGACCTCTGGAGTCTCTGGGGAAGAGAAGGGCAGGCAGGGCTCTCCTCTCGGACAGTCTTATTTCCCAGGGGATCACGTGGAATAGCACGTGGATATTTCCAGGTGATATCGTTTTCTCCGTAAATATTTGATCCAGGAGAACAGCGGCAAAGCATTGAGACAAGTTCTTAAAAAGGCTTAAAGTGGAAATAAATAAGTCATGTGGTATTATTGCCCAGGGATCCCGTTCTAGCACCGGGGACACCAAAGCACCGGCTCTGACCGGAGGTGGCCAGGCCAGGCTGGAGCTCAGTGCTCTGTCTTATCCTGGCTGCCTCAAATTGTCACCCAACGGTGTTTAATAAATTTGGTATTATTTCTGCATGTATACTTGATTCTTGAGCAAAGGCAAACGAATCTTTGCCACATAGATCTTACTTAGAGGAAGTCCTCATTCCCTCTTGCCCTTCCTGCACTCAGATCCTTTCCACATCTCCACACGGTGAGGCAGGAAGCATCTCTTGAATTCTTTTTTACTGTATTTTAGAAAGAGCTACCGTGTGTGACCAGAGATGTGCTTCCTATTCCAGGTCATGCCCGTGAGGCTTTCACGGCATACAACCTACTTTTGTTACGTCACTAAGGCAAGTTGTAGAAACAGTTCGAAGTTCCATCTCTGTTGACCCCGGGCACAGCATTTGAGCCCTTTGAGCTCAGCTTGCTTAGAGCAGGGCAGGTTCCATTGCTTCTGCAGTCTGGACGGCAGAGGGCGCACTGTCCCGTGTGCCTGTGAGCACTGGGTTCTGGAAACAGCCTCATAGCTGCTGCTGATGGAGGGAAGGAGCCAGGAGGACGCCGGAAAGTCATGTTGTGAAAAGTCTCTTAGAAAAGACAGGTTAAATATTGGATTCTTTACTGTTACTTTCCAACTTCTAAGTAAGCCATTAATTTAATGGGCATCTTAAACAGGTAACTCTTTAAAAATGTTCTTACGCATTCATGTATTTTCATGAATTTAATATTTAAATCGACTATGATGTTTATTTCCTTTCTATCTTATTGGTTTTGTGTCCATTGTATTAAGATGTTAACCAATGATAGTTTCTTGTAATTTACTTCTGTATCCGTTAATGTAGCTTTACTAATTTTTGAGTAGGATTTCCTTTTTTTATTGGCCAGTTTTGTAATTTTCTGGTCCCAAATGTCAATCACTCACCTCACTAAGAAGTTTTTGCTTCTTTCATTGAGTCTTGTTTTGATGGGGGATAGTTCTGGGCATGAATCTTGCCACTTAGAATGTCTATTGGTGGGACAGTGGCGGATACATGGTGTTCCTTGACTCTGCTTTCTTCCTCCCAGAATTCAGTTCTTTCTTCTCTGCCTACCTAAGTTCTGGCCTATCAGGCCAAGTCAGTTCTTTATTCATTAACCAATACAAGCAACACATAAAAAGAAGGACCTCCTACACCATCTTCATTTTGAAAAATACGGTGATTTATTCGAAACTGCTAAGAGTATAGATCCTAAGTGCTTTCCCTAGAAGAAGTAGTAAGTATATAAAGCAATGCTTATGCAATTAGTTCAGTTTGACATTCCACAACGTACACACATTTCAAAATATGTTGCACACTGTATTACTGCAGAAATAATTACCATAATTGTTACTACTAATAAAACCAAATGAAGTTTCAAGTTTTTTTTTTTTTTGATTATTTAATGATCCAGGTTGATGTTCCTCAGTTCCTGTTTCTGCTAGCCTGATGACTTCCTTTGACATACGTCTCATCCGTCTTGTTTCCAATGTAGGTTGATCACTTTGGGTTTTACAACACAAAATCTTTCAAGCAGCGGTACCTGATCGCCGACAGGTACTGGAAGACGTACGACGGTGTAATCCTTTTTTACACTGGCAACGAAGGGGACATTACCTGGTTCGCAAATCACACGGTATGTGGCCTGTGGACACCGTGAGGTGGCTCCAACAATTTGCCTTTTACTGCAATGAACTGGAGATGTTTTCTGAGATCGATCGCGAGATTTGTTTTTCCCTTTGTGGCACTGGGACTTGAACCCAGGGCCTTGCACATTCAGAGTAAGGGTTCGACCACTGAGCTGTGGCCCCAGGCCTGTTTTCATTTGTAATTTTGAGGCATGACATGACAGGCTGGCTTTGAACTCACTGTAATCTAGGCCGTATGTGAATTTGCAATCCTTCTACCTCAGCCCCATAAGTAGCTGGGATTACAAGCCTGTACTGCCAGGTCTTGGTTATTATTATTGTTCCTACTTATGAAGCTATTAAAAAAAAAAGAGAAACTCACTAATAATTCAAAAAATAGCAAATTTGCACAAATGAGCAAGTTTACAAGGAATAAATATATTCAAGAGGCCTCCATATTCCACTTAAATTATAAATGAGAGAGACAAAATTCTATTTTCAGAATACAGAGTTTTTTTTTTTTAAGTTAAAAATCTTGATTTATTGCATATAGAGGCTTTGGGGTTTTTTTTGGTGCTTTATTTTTATTTATTTTTTTTAAATTTTATTTATTTTTTTCTTTTGGTGCTGGACTTAAGACAAAGTCTCTCTACATGGCCCTGACTGTTCTAAAAATTATTTAGACCAGGCTGGCCTAGAACTCATAGAGATCCGCCTGCCTCTGTCTCCTGAGTGCTGGGATTGAAGGCACGTGCCACTGTGCTTGGCACATATCGTGTGTTTTGATTATGGCCTCTGCTAGGTAAATAGAAGAGTGGGATTATTCATACATTTATTCAGCCTTGTGCATTTGGAGGATGGTATTATATTAAGCATGGAGTCAGTGTCCAATAAATACTTGTAAAAGAGACGAACAAAACGAAAGCAAAAGCATAAACGAGTGTAAGAAGATGCAAGTTTCACTGCCAGGTGGGGAGGAGCAGGGGTAAAATTGCGGTGTATTTTAGTTAGTCTTCTTCCTGTTCTCTCTGTTCTCTGATATTCACACACATTAACACAGTAAGATCCTTAGCTTGCTTCCGTGCCCGTGTTTCTGGTCACCTTTCACTAGGCTTACATCCATTAGTAAAACCTAAGTTAGAGCATATGAAAACATGACATCCCCTTCTTAGCGCATCAGGACTGGGAGCAGAAAATGTCAATGTTCCGCAAAAATGCAGGCTGAATTATGATAGAGAATATCGTATTATCCAGAATGGGAGTGTCTGCTACGGCGCCGGGCTTTCGGAAAGCCACAGAAAATGCTTGCTCGGTCAGGTGAAATAAAGATGTGAATTCTCCTACAGCTTCTGAGTTCCTCATTTGTGATCCCACCCCCATAGAACTGTCTAGCTATGTAGAAAGCAGAAGAAAGGAGATCCCGGACATGGGTCAATGGCAAGCAGGATCAAGACTCACTTCCCGGCAGGCTCCTGCTGTTACTCCGTGAGAAATCAGAACTGCCTCCTCTCTTTTCTCTTCTTTAGATGTGACTTCCCTTTTGTGCCAGAGCCACAGGGCAAGTTCTCCTGTCCAGGGCCCATTCTTTAATCTAGGCGGAGAGCTGGTTCTGCCTCCAGCCAACCCCACTGCTGTACAGGCTCCGCAGTGGGAGTTAAGGCTCGCAGGGCATCTCTGCCGTTAGAAGGAAGAATGAAAAGACACTCAGGGTAGGAGCAGGTCCAGACAGTCGACCAGAAAGAGATCCTGAAAGGGCAGAGCCTCATCCTTCCGAGTTCAAGAGAGCTCCCTTCACAAACTAAAACCTCACGCTTGCGTGTTCACCTCTGTGTGCAGATTTCCCGAGAGATTGCACGGTAGAGACAATGTTAGCCAGATGCAGAAGTTTCAGTTCTTGCTTTATAACTTGGTTGTTTGAATTTGGGTAAGCTTTTAACTCTACAGTTCAGTCTTCCCGTCTGTTAAATGGGTATAATAAAATATCTCCTAGTATTGTTTTGAAGACTAAATAAAATTGAGGAACCTGTAGAAATCCAGTGTTATGTTGTAGGATATTTCTATACTGTGACGAAGTATTGCTGTGATTGGTTTAATAAAGAGATGAACGGCCAGTAGCTAGGCAGGAGGTATAGGAGGGGCTTCTGGGCATACAGAGGAGGTAGGAGGAGATCATCAACTATGAAATATGAAATGCCGATGAGCCACGGAGGGAGTAAGGCATACAGAATGAAAGCCACATGGTGAAACGTAGATTAATAAAACCAGATGAATAAGCTTTCACAATTAATAAGAAGTCTCCGTGAGTATGAACAAGGAGGTCAAGTCCATGACGGGTTCATCCACTGAGACAGTTTGCTCACCAGCCCCAACTGTACTAGGAGTTAACAAGCATGGGATCAAACTAGTCCCTCTGAATGGGGTTGATAGTTGGGGCAGATTGAGGGGCCACTGACAGTGGCACTGGGATTTGTCTCTACTGCATGTACTGACTTTTTGGGATCCTATTTTCTTTGAATATATACCTTGCTCAACTTAGATGTAGTAAGGGGGGGGCTTGGACTTTCCACAGGGCAGGGTGCCTTGCCCTCTTATAGGACTGGAGGGGGGTGGGTTGGGAGGGTGTGTGGAGGGAGTGGGAGGAGGGGAGGGAGTGGGAATTTGGATTGGTATTTTCTTAAAGTTAAAAAAAAAAGAAGTCTCCGTGTTGTTATTTGGACTGACGGAAGAAAAGACAGTCTGTCTGCAGTGTTAATACATGTAACATGTTATTTAGCCCTCTTTTGAAAATTAAAAATGCCCTTAAAATGTATGCAAGCAAATAATCGCTGATTGCACCACGCATCGGTTCAGTTAAGCTGCTTCCTGCTGAAGTCCGAGGTCAGCTCCACAGAGGTCTGTTTCCACTCTTCAGACATTCACAGCCTGGTGGTGTAAGATGGACTTGTGAGTTTCTGTTGCAGCAGGTAGAGGGGTTCTTGCAGCACTCTGTGTTGAGGAGAGATGGACAGCTCTGCTGGGCTGGGGTGTGCCTGAGCTGGGTGTGCAGAGGAGGGTGTGCCTGAGCTGGGTGTGCCTGAGCTGGGTATGCAGAGGAGGGTGTGCATGAGCTGGGTGTGCAGAGGAGGGTGTGCCTGAGCTGGGTGTGCAGAGGAGGGTGTGCCTGAGCTGGGTGTGCCTGAGCTGGGTGTGGCAGGAGTGAGCAGCTCTGCAGAAGAGAAGCAGGGTCTTGAAAACCACAGGTATCAGGCCAACATATCCATTATCATCACAGGTACCTCTTCTAATTCCTGAGAGACTGCTCCAAACAACCAAAGCCATTTTGAGATTCCTATACTTTGTTAAAGAGTAGTAACTTATTAAACTCCAGCAGCAGCATCAGGAATGACATGGCTTCAATCCACGCTAAACATCTAATCTATTGATGCTGTCTGCCTGGGATGCTCTCTTAGGAAGGATCCAGAGGGCACCGTCCAGTCAAAGGGAAAGAGGCAGCAAATGATGAGAAGCCATGAGTGTGGGGACGTAAGAGAGTCCAGTGGCCCCCGGTGACTGCTCCACATGACAGCCTGCATTTCATCTTGGCTCTGCCGCCTGTGTGAACATTGAGCCTTGCGTCTCAGTATCCGTGTCTGTAAAACCACACTGCCTGATCCCTGTTTATTGTGCTAATTAGGCGAATTACTACATGTAGTGGTTAGAACAGTGTCGGACACCTTGGAAGCCAGAGTTATTAACAGCTGATGTTAGCTAGTTTCCTAATATTTAAGATCAAAATCCCCAGGGAGTTTGGTGTGGGAATCAGAAGAGGAGGTGACATTTGTAGTGCAAAGACAACTAAAACCTAGTTTTTGCTTTTTGTTTCTTCATTTGAGACAGGTTCATCATTGCCAGCTCAGGCTGATCTGGAAGTTACGATGTTATATAGGTTGGCTTCCTGCTAACGGCTGGGGGACCCTCTGTCTGTTTCTCTACTGCTGGCCTGCCACACTTGGCTGCAGAACCCATTTTCATTTCACTCTAAGATAGTGTGGTGTGATGTTCAAACGCACAACAAGGATCGCGTGCAGGTGGAACACCACACAAATTGCGCAATTTTTTTTTTCAGAGAACTCTTTCTGGTGTGGCTTAATATCTATTTTGTATGGTCTGCAAAAGTTCAACGTGATATTTTTTACACCTCAGTTTTACTCCTGGATTTGTGATCTCTTCCCAGGGGTTCATGTGGGATGTGGCTGAGAGGTTGAAAGCTTTGCTTGTGTTTGCTGAACATCGGTACTATGGGGAGTCCCTGCCCTTCGGTGAGGACTCTTTCAGGGTACGTACACGTTATTTTTAAGGTTGTCCTTTTTGGGGGGTGGGTAGGGCAGGATCTCATCTATCCAAGTGTGTCCTGCCTTCACGTTTCACGTGTTAAGATACGGGTGTGCAACGGACAGTGTGTCTGGTTGTATGTGGGTCTGTGTAGTGGTCTTTTGTTTGTGTTTTAACCAATAAAGCTTGCCTGAAGACCCAAATGCAGAGTTAAGCCACGAGAGGCTTGGCGGTGATGGTACACATCCTTAATCCCAGGACTCAGGGGACAGATGGATCTCTGTTAGTGCATACCCTGGGCTACAGGAAATTGATCCAAAAAGAGTACAGAGCTCATGCAAAGGTGATCCCAGCACTTGAGATCACAGGCCTTTCATTCCAGCACTAGGGAGATGGAGACAGGAGTGATATGGCTGGGTGAAGACATGAGCTCAATACAGTCTGAGGAGCAGTCAGTCTGAGGACAGGATCAGTCCTTTGGTCTGAACATTGGTAGAAGTAAGAGCTCTTTAGTGACTGGCCACCCTGCTTCTCTGATCCTTCAGCTTTTGCCCTCTGATAGCTGACTCTGAGTTTTTATTATTAAGACCAATTAGAATTCGTGCTACCTTCTGGGATTGAACCTAGGGTTTCATACTAGACAGGTAGCCATCTTTCCAACACAACTGCATCCCCAGCACTATTCATGTTTTTCCTATTTTTCTTTCTCTTCCTCTTTACTGTTTTTGAGACAGAGTGGCATTACCAGCTCATGTTAGCCTTGAACTCATGATTATATATTATGTTGCACAAATTCAAATCACTTTTCACGAGTTGTTGAAATCTTGACACCTTGGCTTTCACTGGGCTTCTTGACTCAACTTCCTAGAAACTCTGTTTGGAGAAAAGCTTACACGATTCAAGTTCTGTTCCGGATGTAAGCTTCGCCTATGTGGCGACTGTGTCCACATTTACATCTGTGTTCATCCTTCCAACCCTCAGGATGCCAAGCATTTGAATTTCCTGACATCAGAACAAGCTCTGGCTGATTTTGCAGAGTTAATCAGACACTTGAGAAAAACTGTCCCAGGCGCCGATGGTCAACCCTTCATCGCCATCGGAGGCTCTTACGGTGGTGTGCTTGCAGCCTGGTTCAGGATGAAATATCCTCATTTAGTAGTTGGGTAAGTGCATTTATACTGGACTGGAAAACTTGTATTTTTTTCTTTTCCTTTGAGACAGGGTTTCTCTGTGTAATAGCCCTGGCTGTCTTGGAACTCGCTCTGTAGACCAGGCTGGCCTCGAACTCACAGAGATCTGCCTGTCTTTGCCTCTTGAGTGCTTGGGATTAAAGTCATCATGCCTGGCTCTGGCTCCACCAGCACTTTTAATGATCAAGACAAGAGATTCATTCTGGGTAAATTGTTCCATGCTGTTGTATAGATGTTTCTGGATCCTCCCATTAACAGGTATGCTATCTTTCCAATCATCTTGTTAAGGCTCAGTTTCCATTCTAATTTATTTTTTCAAATTATTTCAAAATTATAAATAATGTATAAAATATTGTAGAATATTTATATTTGAATTTTGCATTAGTTCTTATTAGTTATTGAACCTTTTATACAATGTCTTTCATCCTTTTCACCCTTTTCTTCCGACTCCTTCCTGATTCATCCCCTCTTTCCCTACTTACACAACTTTGTGTTTTCTCCTCTTCCTCCCCCTCTTCTTCCCTCCTCCTTCTCTGAACCCATCAAGTCCTATTTGTACTACCTCTTGGATATGGAGGGTGGTTGACTTTCGTTGGCCATGCTGTTAAAGATACCCGACTCTCCCTGTCCTAGCAACTGCCCATTGCCAGTTCGGCAGGGACTCGCCTCCCCTCCCCTCTCCAGGCGGGGTTTTGTCTGGCTTGAGCTTGTTGTTGGAAAACTTACTTGAGTCCTGTGTTGTTTCTTCTCTCATTTCCCTGATAATTCAGAGCTCTTGCAGCTTCTGCTCCTATCTGGCAGTTTCAAGACTTGATTCCCTGTGGTGTGTTTATGAAGATAGTAACTGAGGATTTTAGGAAAAGTGGAGAAAAATGTTCGGAGAGCATCCTCAGGTCTTGGGGTGCCATTAACCGACTCTCAAATACGGGTAAGCTTTACCTAAAGGAATGTGTTTTCATAGAGCTTCATTTGTTCAATACTTCCACTTAATTGCACGTACACACACACACACACACACACACACACACACACGGATTTTCTGCCTGCATGTTTATCTGTGTACTATGCGTGTGCCTGATGCCCACCGAAGTCAGAAGATGGCATCTGCTCGCCTGGTACTAGAGGTACAAATTGCCGTGAGGCACCACGTAGGTGCTGGGAATTGAACCTTGATCCTCTGAGAGAGCAGCCTGTGCTCTTAATTGCCGAGCCATTTTCTCAGCTTCCCACTTCTTAAGAAACACGCATTTTGCTAAAGCACAATATAAATCCTAAAAAGAAGAGAAATCAAAATTTCTGGGCCAATGACTGTCCTGATGCAATTATCACCCGCACCAACAGCGAGCATCATCAGATTCTCAGAAAGCCATGGCATGCTTAGTCGTATCAGCAAGCTCGCACGTCGTATCAGCATGCTTAGTCGTGTCAGCAAGCTCGCACGTCGTATCAGCATGCTTAGTCGTGTCAGCAAGCTCACACGGTCCATCACTACCCTCCATCACTACCCTCCATCACTACCCTCCATCACTACCCTCCATCACTACCTCCATCACTACCTCCATTACTTGCCTCCATCACTACCCTCCATCACTACCTCCATCACTACCTCCATCACTTGCCTCCATCACTACCCTCCATCACTACCCTCCATTACTACCCTCCATCACTACCCTCCATCACTACCCTCCATCACTACCCTCTAT
>NC_022023.1:8817108-8826239 GCF_000317375.1 Microtus ochrogaster
ACTACCCTCCATCACTACCTCCATCACTACCCTCCATCACTACCCTCCATCACTACCCTCCATCACTACCTCCATCACTACCCTCCATCACTACCCTCCATCACTACCCTCCATCACTACCCTCCATCACTTGCCTCCATCACTACCCTCTTGCCTCCGTCTCCAGGTGATTTTCCTTGTTCTTCAATTCTTCAGTAATTGGAATCGTACAGTGCATATGTGTGGGGCTTTGGGCCTGGTGTCTTCTGTTCAATACTCTACATTAGCTGCATCCGTTTGCTTTATGGGGTTGCTTATTCATTCACATTGTTCTATGGTATTCCTGCTTACTTCAAATTAAATAAATATTAAGTTTTTCAAATTAAAATGGGAAGTAATAGAGCATACTCATTTTGGCAAGTCCCATGATGAAGTTAAATTTGTCTGCCATGGACTTATCAGATTGTATTAAAGCATTTTGTTGAATAGTGCAATAATTCTTGGTGAAGTGGCACAGAAAATTGTATTTTCTGTAATGCAACACGAAGAACGAGAGATCTCTAAAGACTTATGTTGACTAGGATTTTGCAGTTTTCGGCAATGTCATTCTGTCTCCAGGCAGTGGTCTACCATGGCTCACCAGAAACTTACACCTGTGTGCTTCCTTAAACTCTGAGGACATCCAACGCCTGAAAGACTGGATCGCTGAGACCTGGGTGAACCTGGCCATGGTGAACTACCCATACCCAGCCAGCTTTTTAAAGCCTTTGCCTTCTTGGCCTATCAAGGTAACAGGACAATGCCCTGCCCTCATTTATAAATGACTGTGTGGCTTTCATCAGAAGAAGAAATACTGGTGATGGGGGTCTGTGGAGCATGCAGTTTGGGGCTGATTTTCTGGTTGTGTTACCTTGGATGTTTTAGGTAACTTTTCTTAGCCTTGGCTTCTTCTTCTGAGAACTGGAGATAAAATACATCGATTCTCGTATAAGATTAGTGGTTGCTGTTAATGTAATAATTACCAAATCCAAGGCTGTACTTTGTATATATAGTTTATCCAATTTTGCGATATATGTTTTATGCCTAAATGTATGCACTACATGGTAGAAACTTGATAAGTGACCTATTTATTGAAGTGCTAACATAGTCAGTGAGCTGCGAAGCCTTCTAAACACTACACACCGTGAAGGGTGATCGCTATGCTGAGCCACAGAGTGGGAATAGCACTACTGGGTGCTATTGGGAGGACATGGCCCCAGGAAGGGCATCCTGGACAAGGCCCTCTTCCTTCTTGAGTTGCCATGCCTTTGCTTGCCAGCCTCAGAAGAACAAGGTATCAGTTACAAATGCTTTCAGTAAGATCCAAACAATACGGACCTGAGAAGTGTAAAGACACCGATTTATAGGTTCTGTGAAGGCACAAACACTGTCTTAGTTAGGGTTTCTGTTGCTGTGAAGAGACACCGTGACCACGGCAATTCCTATAAAGGAAAATATTTAATTGGGGTGGCCCGCTTACAGTTCAGAGGCTTAGTCCTTTATTACCACAGCGGGACATGGCGGCATGCAGGCAGGCATGGTGCAGTAGAAGGAGCTGAGAGTTCTAGATCTTGATCTGATGGCAACAGGAAGTAAACTGAGACACTGGGCACGGCTCAGGCTAGCATGAGACCTCAAAGCCCGCCCCTACAGTGACACACTTTCTCCAAGAAGGCCACACCCACTCCAACAAAGCCACACCTCCTATTAGCACCACTTCCTATGAGCTTATGGGGGCCAATTACATTCAAGCAACCACAAACAAATAAACTTAAATTCTTTTCTATTTTATTTTTTTAAATTTATTTATTTACTTATTAAAGATTTCCGTCTCTTCCCCGCCACCGCCTCCCATTTCCCTCCCCCTCCCCCAATCAAGTCCCCCTCCCTCCTCAGCCTAAAGAGCAATCAGGGTTCCCTGCCCTGTGGGAAGTCCAAGGAACCCCCACTTCCATCCAGGTCTAGTAAGCTGAGCATCAAAACTGTCTAGGCTCTTACAAAGCCAGTACGTGCAGTAGGATCAGAAACCCATTGCCATTGTTCTTGAGTTCTCAGTAGTCCTCATTGTCCGCTATGTTCAGAGAGTCTGGTTTTATCCCAGGCTTTTTCAGACCCAGGCCAGCTTAATAGAAAACTTAAATTCTTTTCTATTTTAAAGACTCTTTTGCGGCCACCTCATTTATATGTATATGTTCTTTAAGTAATCTCTTGTTAAGAACAAGAGTTTTAAAAAGCAAAAGACAGTTGTGTTTTTACAATACTTTTACCTCCACAACTAGAATGGGAGCGGGAAAAGAAAATTTAATTAGTTATGTGCGAGCCAACTTTCAACAGCTCTTCAAGTGTCCCACTGCACTGATGAAACTATACCTCACTTAAAAATTTATAATTAAAATAAAATAAGTCTACTTGCTCTCAGAGTTATTTCTCTTTATGTATAGAGTGGACATCTTCTACAGAACAGACTGGAAGCTAACATGCATTGAATTAAGGTGGATGTTGATAACGCAAAGTTGTTATTATTAAAATATTACTATTTTGAGACAGATTATTATGATTTTGAGGCAAAGCTCACCTTGTAACTTAGGGTGGTCTAGAACTGTCCATGTAGCACAGTCTGGCCTCAAACTCACCCCCCTCTTGCCTCCATTTCTAAGTGCTGGAATTGTAGGGGTGCACTCCTACACCTGAATACAAAGTTACTAAAAACAGCTGCCGTCTCTTTCCTAAGAAAACCTGGATTTAAGCATCAAGCTTACCTCTTTGTATTCTCTTGTTCTACAATGTAATAACTACATATATATCATTCCTCTTGAAGAACAAATGAATTGTTAGATACTATGCCAAACAGGGATTGGCAGACTCCATATACAAAGAACTCTATTTTAGGTGTTACTAAAAACAGCTGCCGTCTCTTTCCTAAGAAAACCTGGATTTAAGCATCAAGCTTACCTAGTGTATTCTATTGTTCTACAATGTAATAACTCCACATATATCATCATTCCTCTTGAAGAACAAATGAATTGTTAGATACTGTGCCAAACAGGGATTGGCAGACTCCATATTATAAAGAACTCTATTTTAGGTGTGGTGGGGCCTCAAGAGTTTCTGTCAGTTTTGCAACTGAAGCGGGAAAGCAGCCGTGGGTAATCTGTGAGTGAGAATGGCCAATCACGCTTTGTTGGGAAGTGCAGCTGGCCTGTAGGTTAGTTTGCTGACTCATCGTCTAGAGAGACCCCTAGGGAGAGCTTCTTCGTGTTACCAGCTTTCATTAGGACTTGGGTTAGAGAGCAGCAGTATACCTGTTCCTTCTACGGAGCTTTATTGTTTAGTCTTAAGAGGAACCCACTGTTCCTCCATCCTCTTTAAGGAATCAGCTGCAGCTGGTGGAGTATCTTTCAGAAGTCTTTTCTGTTTTCCAGTTCAGCACAGCCCCCTTTAAGCACTGTGTGTATATGATTCGGAAGTTTATTTTGCAGAATAACTTCTTTTTACCTATAGTTGCCTCTTACTTTTTAAAAACCGAAACCAGTTCTTGTCATTCTCTTTAATAATTTCTTGCCAAAATAATTCTATTTTTTTCTTTATTTTTGATTCTATTAAGGGGTTCGTTTTTGTGAACCGGTTTTGTGGAACAGAATCCAGGGTTCATACACGATACGCAAGCACTCTACCACTGAGCTAAACTTCTAGTCTGATACTGGCAAATTCTTGACAGCTTATGGAATATATTTATGATTCTGTTTCTTGTCTGGATGCCCTCCCGCACCCCTCCAAAAAAAAAAAAAACCAAACCCCAAACCCACTTCTTTTGCAGTTGGTTCGAGAGCCTCCCATTGCCTGTATCTTCTCTTTCCACAGTTAGCTGCACATTTAATTTTCACGGATCCCTTTTTTCCATTTTCGCTGCCCCTCGCTCCTAAACCGAGCTTCAGATCGCTTTCTGTTCTCCGCTCATTCCGTTTCTCCTTTCTTGACCCTGTCTGTGCTCTCAACCTCCTCTAATCCCTGAACACTACCCAGCTGGGGACTGCTCTTTCACTTGGACGGTTCCATTTAACCAGAACCCCTCCTCCTTCGGATGCACTTCCTCCTCTCTAAAGGGCTGACAAACAGACCCTTTTCTGAGTCCCTAACTCAGACTTAGCGTCGTGAGATAACGGTTGGGTTGCGAGAGAGAGCAGGCTGTTTCCCATGCTGTCTGCGCCACGTACATCTCTGGAGTATCCTCGGGCAGCGACTAAATGCTGTTTTCCACGTCAATTCAGCGCTCATTCTCCCTAATTTGTCTCTGCACATTGTCCCTATTTGCTTTTGTTTACTGGTAACAGAAGCTGCCACAGTCATGCAGAAATAATCACGGACTTGGCTGGCAGAACACAGGGAGGAAGAGAAAAAGGAAATAGAGAACCCTCTGTCATTTGACGGTTCGGGTTACATTACAAGCCACTACGCCTCTTCTTAGCTTTAAAAGCGCTTTTTTAAAGGAGGCTGAAGTTCGTTAAATTCTGTAGTCTTTCTTTTAGCTAATAACCTAGCAAACGTTTTAGCATCTTTGAGCCCAGTCTTCTGAGCACGCGGGCATAGCGAAATAGTAAGACATAAAAGGGAAAATCTCTTCCGTTTGTCTCGGTGTTTGATAATGTATGCACCCTCTCTGGGTGGTTTAAGCGGTTTCGATGCATTCTCTGAAAGGAGAGCTTTTACTGACAAAACCAATGTGATTATCTGAGGCAGTGGGGGGGGGGAGGGGAAGGGATGGGGGTAGAGGGGTGGGGTGGAGTTGAAATCTCAGAGAAAGAAAATCTTGCCTAAAAGCTGAATGTATCCATTTAATCCTTCTTCTAATGGAGGGACCATACTTTGGAGAGAAGACTGATTTTTTTTTTAAAGCTCATCTTTTCCCTTTTTAAGAATTGTATCTTTGCCCTGCCCACTATTTCTTTTATTCTGATGCTTAGCCTCCTAGGTACTGGCACCTAAGGCTTTTAAGCAAACCATTATCCTTGCTTTCTTGCCTCTGTGTTGGCAAGAAGCGCAGACCACATTGGAGTGCAGATCTGACCATTCCAGCATTGCATGAATGTTCTACTTTCTCCTTCTCTTTCATTTGCATGGCAAAGGTTAGCTTTGTAGCCCAGGCTAGCCTGGAACTTGTGATCCTCCAGTTTTGGCCTCCCTAGTGCTGAGGCCTGTCTTCCACACTACCCCCCCCCAACCTTTAAAAACTAGAATTATTAAAGTGGACATCCAATGTTCTTAAGAAATTCTTTCTTAGATTTATTTTTTATGTGGGTTTATTTTATTTTATTTTTTTTTTTGCCTGAATGTGACTAGGTGCACCGTGTGCATACCCGATACCCAGGGAGTTCAGAGGAGACCAGCAGATCTTCAGGAACAGAACTTACTACCATATGGTTGCTGGGGACCCAACCCAGTTCCTCTGCAAGAGCAGCGTGTGCTGTCTCGTAACATTTTTATTTTATTTTATTTTTGTCTTGTAATTTTTTTAAAAAATTAAAAAAAAACTGTCCCTTGAGTGTTTACATTTACTAGGAAACAGAAAATAAACTGTCTATTTGATTCAAGGGGCTGGCACTGAGTCTCCTGTTAACCTGCTATTTTAATTTCTTTTAAACTAGTGTAAATATATTTAAATTTATCCTGTAACAAAATGACTCTAAGTTTTTATAAAAATCAAATAAACTAAAAACATATAAAGATAAAAAAACCCCAAACAATTAAAAGATATGGGTTTATGAAGATAAATGTGGAAGCTGGACCTTGGAGCACAGGCTTGTAATCCTAGCTACTTGGGAGGCTAAAGCAAGAAGATTGCAAGTTTGAAGGCATTTTGAGCAACTTGGTGAACTCTCTGTCTCTCTCACACGCACACACAAATACACACACACAATCAAACACACACACACACATGCACATACCTTCCCACTCAAACAGACACAGACAGAGACACACATGCACACACGCACACATACACTCCAAACAAAGCTCACAACACACAAACGAATAGCCCGATGCAGGGGATATTTGTGTGCTGAGACTTCGAGAGAAGCCTCTGTCGTGCTGCCGTGGGCGTTCTTCCTCCTGTCTAGTTAAATCACAGCCCCTCAGTAAACAGCTAACAGTGGAAGCGCTTGCCCTGACCGGCTGGCTAATATTTGCAAACTATCAGCGTTGAGTTGAAGTATTCCATGAGGTTGTGCCAAAGTCGATAATGTTTGACTCGTAAGTGTGACAGTTCCCTATGGTTTCCCTTTGACTTAATATTTACGTGCTTTATGCAGATTACACAACTGATTAAAAAGCGTGCGACCGTCTCCCTCTGGATCCCTGTACTGTTGAGCAGTCATGAGTTAGTGCAGAGTGGTCCCTTATTACAGCAGGGCCTGTTGAAGCTTTGACATTCTAAGTAACATACAAGGAGACTATAGGGTTTTCACTTGTATATTAAAGGCAGCTAGACGGGAAGCTAGTAAAGGCGTTACAATGTTTCTCTTTTTTAAACTGGTAATTCTGGTAAGAAGTTACTTTGAAAATAAAAAGAGTAACAATGTTTCAAATGAATAGCCTTAAGGCTCTCTCTCTTGCTCAACTCCCAAGTCTCACTGCTCCTCTACGGATTGTTTTACATCGGTGGGTGTCCTTCTGACCGGTTGGTGGTCAGAGCTGGACCCTGTCCTCCCAGGAGGATCTGCCTTCAGAAGGGCAGTGGACCCAGGACTGGCCCTAATCAGGTCATGGAATTGCCATCAGCAGAGGCCACGGCTGTGCCCGAGATGTTCTAGGGCTGCAGAAAACCATGTATTGTTATCTGGTGCCAGCCCCCAGCCACGCTTGTGCCTTTTAAGAGACAATAACTGCTCTTTGCAGAGATGCTATTCATGGGGACTCCTTTTCTTTCCTCAACAGAGGCCCAGTGTTCATGCTTTAAGGGCGGGGGGGGGGGAGGCTAATGCCAGCATATGAGTCAGCCCCACTGGCTACTGTGCCTCCCAAGGATTTTAGGTGTTTGTACATCATCAGCCCCTCTTTTCTCCTGCCTAGCTTGCATCATCCACTGGCCGTGTCTGCCACACTGCTCGAACAGAACGTTTTCCTCTGAATCTACTCTGTAGTTCTGTGCTGGCCTTGGAAAGAGCTCAGTTGGCTGAGGGTTTCAGATTCAGCAGGGAGGGAGTAGGGCTCGGTAGTTGGTGATGGGTAGCCCAGTACAGCCCATGATTGACTCATAGCATCCGTACCATTTTATATATTTCTAACTGCTGTCTGTCTTAGGATTGCTTTCTGAGAAAAATGGTATTGTTAAATGCTAGGTAACTGTTGATGTGCCATGAATAATTAAAGAGTTTTTAGAATAGTAAACCACTGTTTTAACTTTTAACTTTCTGCAGCTGGCATTGTCTATGGCTTCAGGCAGAACAAGTTTGTACTTCCAGTTTTGCTCAGATTTGTTTCCTTAAGTACCTCTTGAACATGGGCACAGAGTATACTTATGACCTCATGGTTATCTGGGTATCTTTTCCTTTAAAATTCACATTTATTTTTATTTATGTGCATGCATATGTATGTGTGTTCATGCATGTGTGTGTGTGTGTGTGTGTGTGTGTGTGTGTGTGTGTGCATGTGTGGTGTGTCTGCAGGTGACTTATTATAACTTGCATCTGGAAGTCAACTTTTGGGAGTTGATTCTCTTTTTTCTACCACATGGGTCCTTCATTTTAAACTCAGGTTCTCAGGTTTTACAGTAAGTAGCTTTGGCCATTGATCTATCATACTGGACCTCATAGTTGTTTTTGTTTTTGCTTTTTTTTTAAAGTCTGGGTCTCACTGAATAGATGTAGCCCAGGCTGGCCTCAAATTCACAGAGCTCCATCTGCCTCTGCCTCTGCCTCCTGAGGGCTGGGATTAAAGCTGTGTGCCCTTACACCCAGTTCTCATAGTTATTTTTAAAGGTGTATTTAGCTATTTGGATATCATATTTTGTGATTTTTCTCACATTTAGAATTTCTAACGCTTGCTACCAGAGTCTGTGCACAGCCCCCTTCCTTTGGGAAAAGCCCTTTTTCAAATCTTAGATCTGAGAAATCTCGCGGTCAAGAAAGCTATTCACCTGCTGGGGAGAGAGAGGCCTCGGTGGGTAAAACACTTGCCTGTGCAAGCATTAAGACGGGATCTCAGATCTCTGAAACCCACATGAAAAGTCGGGTGGATGTTATGGCCTGCAGGTCACCCCAGCACTCAGAGGAGACAATGGACCTCTGGAGCAAGCCGGTTACCAAGCCTGGCCACATTAGTGTTGTCTGGGTTCAATTGAGAAGCTTTGCCTCAAGGAATTAGATCAATGGGGTCTTAGAGAGACTCTTGATGCCAACCTTGAGCCTCACATGTACCTACACACATGTGTGCATGCCCCTACATAGATGTGTGTCTCATGCGTGTGAATACATACATACACACCATGAAAGAAGAGAGAGCAGTCCATATTTGCTAATACATGCCTTCTTGAAGTTACATGAAGTACCAATTAATAGTCCATAGAAGAATTGCTATGGATGGGCTGAGGCAATGGCTTGTTTGCTGAAGTGAATCGTGTTTTTGTGTTATTATGCTGTAATTTTTTTTATTAGTATCTGACTCTTCCTTTGTTTATCTCTTCAAAATGACAGGTCGTGTGCCAGTATCTGACAAACCCCTACATGTCAGATTCCCTGCTGATTCAGAACATCTACCAAGCTCTAAATGTATATTACAATTACTCAGGCCAGTCCAAATGCAACAATATTTCTGAAACAACAATCGGAAACTTGGGGTCCCGAGTTTGGGGCTACCAGGTAAGCATGCGTGGTTCCTGGGACATCTTTCTCCCCGCTGCTACCTATAGTTGTGCCTCAATAGTGACCAGAGCAGAGTTTATCACCTAACCTGCGTTCACATCTCGACTGTATTCTTTATCTGCACTGTTAAGACTAATGATGATGATGGTGATGGTGGTGGTGTTGAGGATGGTGATGATGATGGTGGTGATGATGATGATGGTGGTGATGATGATGATGGTGGTGGTGGTGATGATGGTGGTGGTGATGATGATGATG
>NC_022023.1:8826339-8832925 GCF_000317375.1 Microtus ochrogaster
TGGTGATGATGATGATGGTGATGATGATGATGATGGTGATGATGGTGATGATGATGATGATGACGATGATGATGATGATGATGACGATGATGATGATGATGATGGTGATGATGATGATGATGGTGATGATGGTGATGATGATGATGGTGATGATGGTGCTGCTGATGGTGGTGGTGGTGATGATGATGGTGATGATGATGATGGTGATGGTGATGATGATGATGGTGATGATTATGATGATGGTGATGATGGTGATGATGATGATGGTGATGATGGTGGTGGTGGTGATGATGGTGATGATGATGGTGACGGTGGTGGTGATGATGATGGTAGTGATGATGATGGTGGTGTTGATGATGGTGGTGGTAGTAATGATGATGATGGTGATGATGATGGTGATGGTAATGATGATGGTGATGATGATGATGATGGTGATGATGGTGATGATGATGATGGTGATGATGGTGGTGATGATGATGATGATGGTGATGATGATGGTGGTGATGATGGTGATGGTGGTGGTGATGATGGTGATGATGATGGTGGTGATGATGGTGATGGTGGTGGTGATGATGGTGATGATGATGATGATGGTGGTGTTGATGATGGTGATGATGATGATGGTGATGATGATGGTGATGATGATGATGATGGTGATGATGATATGATGGTGATGATGGTGACGATGATGGTGGTGGTGATGATGATGATGATGGTGGTGGTGATGATAGTGGTGGTGACAGAGATAATGATGATGCTTTCCTCCTAAGGTTGCCTTTAGGGTTAAATATGATCATAAATGTGAAAGAATACTCCTTGCAGAGAAAGGAATACACATTCTTCTGTGAACTTTCAGCCTTGTCTTTCTATGAGAAATAAAGGAGTTGTGTGGCTGGGATGTAAAGGGGGTCGGTGGGGCTGAAGCTAGATTACAAGTTTAGACCCCAGCTTTGCTACCCACTGATAACGATGCTACTCTCTTTGCTACTCTGCAGCTGGATGATATTGAAGAGTTCATCTCTTCATTTATTTTCTTGGTTTGCTTTTAGACCTGCACGGAAATAATTCTGCCCTTTTGCACAAATGGTATTGATGACATGTTTGAGGCCCGTGCATGGGATTTAGATAAGTATTCTGATGACTGTTATAAGCAGTGGGGTGTGCGGCCACGCCCTTCCTGGATCACTACCCTATATGGAGGCAAAGACATCCGTTCATATTCGAACATCATTTTCAGGTGAGTTCTGTTGGTTCCAAGAGGAACTTCGGTTGTTGGGGACCACTGCAGAATGGCTGAGAGAACAGAATTAGGAAAGGGTGGGACAATAAAACAGCACAGAATGCAACAGTGAGCCCTTTAGGGTTTTCTAGTGCAATCTCTACATCAGGAAACAAGACATCTTTTGTTGTCAGTTTGTGCTGTCATTGTTAGGAATTAGAGCACTAATACTCAACATTGTTCAACAGACACTTTGGCAGTGCCCACTCTGTAGTCTCGCCCATACTGTAAGGCATGAGGCCCTTTAAACTAATTACCCAGAATCCTCACAACTCCTTTGCAGAAGCCCATGTAGGTTGATGTTAAGGGAGAGGTCTTCCCTGGCCTTGTTCTTCGTCAATGACTTCAAGAAGCAACACATTTGATACTGGTTACCATCAAGATTTGGGTTTTCTAAAACCCAGTGCTAAGTCTCAGTTATTTAAGTATAAATTCAGAAGAGACCCCCCCATGAAGAACTGGTTAACTAACATTGTTTCTCAGGCAAATTAGTTATTGCCAGTGATTATGTGAGGCTAGCCAGTGGGGATTTTACCCAGGTATCTGGAGTCCCTCAGGAAAACAGCCTCTATCCTGAGATTTCCCAGAGGCTGGGGTAGCTTTCATTGATCTGAACTGAGAAATTCAAGTCCGCGTGCAGAGGAGGTCTCTGGGCAACTCCAAACACTGTTGCTAAGTGACCAGGTGCTGCAGATGACCTTTTAAAGCAGATGCAGTTTGCTCTTCACGTGGCTGCAGCAACTTTTTGTTTTGCAAATGCTGGAGCATTTCCTGACTGGGTTGAGCCTGTCAAACTGGAGCAGTGATAAAGGCTGTTTGTTCTCCCAAGAGAAGCCAATCTTTTATTTTTAACCATACCAGTAAAGCTTGGTTTTGGAATAACTTTTTTTTCCCCCTGAGAATATTAACAAGTTAACAATTAAGCTTTTTTTTTTTTGAGAAGTACATGATGGAGAAAGGAATTTAAAGTTCTATCTCAAACACATTTTCACTTCACATGCCTGAATGTTTATTTTCGAATTCAATTTGTGCAGTGCCTTTATCTAGAAAAGATTGATAGCATTAGCATTCTGCCTAAATTTATATAAGAAACACTTTTGAATCCATTTTCATGATTTGTGTACCTCCTGGAGGTATTATCTGTTTCCATGGTTACGGTATATGATAATAATTATTAGAACTGGACATTTGTGTGGTATGTTATAGTTTGTGCCATATTTTCATATGTATTATTCAGATTTGACCTCACAACATCTGTGTGAGAGAGACTTTTAAAAAAATTTCCTTTCAAACTTGACATCGAAAGAACAAATAATTCATTAAAGACATGGGTTACAGATCTAAACAGAGAACTCTCAACAGAGGAATCTAAAATGGCTGAAAGACACTTAAGGAAATGCTCAACATCCTTAGTCATCAGAGAAATGCAAATGAAAACAATTCTGAGATTCCATCTTACACCTCTCAGAATGACCAAGATCAAAACCACTGATGGCAACATATGCTAGAGAGGTTGTGGGGTAAAGGGAACACTCCTGCATTGCTGGTGGGAGTGCAAACTGGTACAGCTACTTTGGAAATAAGGAGATTTCTCAGAAAATTAGGAAACAAACTATTTCAAGACCCAGCAATACCCAAAAGACTTCAATCATACCACAAGGAGTTCTACTATGTTCATAGCAGCATTATTTGTCATAGCCAGAACCTGGAAACAACCCAGATGCCCCTCAACCAGAGAATGGATAAAAAATATGTGGCACATACAGACATATGCATAACATATACATGTGTACACACACACACACACACACACACACACACACACACACACACACACACACACCAGGAACACCCTTGCCAGGTGGCAGCTTTTGCAAAATCACCTGACTAAGGACAGAACCTTGCTAGCTAGCTGCAGGCTGGTGGGGAACCCTACTCCAGAGGAAGGAGCAAGGACCAAGGACATTTTGTGGCTAGAATGTTCTTAGTGGCTTAATGAGGGAGGTACTCATTCAGATAAACTCAGAGACCACAGAGGCTTGGGTAATGCAGAAGCCCATAGGTTCTAGAAAATACTTGAAATTTGACATTGAATGAGATGGGAAAACTGGAGTACTTTGGCCAGTGTTGTTGTTCACACTTAGGTTTGTAAGCAGTCATTTACAAGAGCGAAGCACACTGAGAATTAAAACCAAAATAACCAGTGAGCACCATGAGTACTTCCATCAAACCCGGTATTAGTGCATTCCTTTTAAAAAGTCTTAAATCTCCCCCTAGTCCTATGTTGCTCTCTTTTCTCCTGCATTTGTAACAAATACGGAAAAAAAAATCAGTGAAGTTTGATATGTGCATCCCCTCTTAGTAATTTGCAAACCTGTGACCTGCTCCACCATTTGAAAAGCCCCTTTGAGCAGGAGGTTGCATAAGGATAGATATGTGAAGAACTTTTGATGTTCTCTGGTGGCGGGCGTCACAATATTTATATTTATTTGTATATTATATTGATACGCAGGTCATTTTGTTGCTCATCTAGTGTTGTTAGTGTTTGTGCATTTGGCATGTGGCCCAAGAAAATTCTTCATCATCAAAACTGACCTAGTAAAGTCAGGAGGTTGGACGTGCCTAATCGAGATTAAGCTGTGAGGTCCGCGGATTCAGCCTTCCTTGGTTCTGTGTTTTGTGGAAATAGCATAAAGCTTAAGCACCAAGAAAAATTTTAATATGACAACGTAGACCAAACCTCCCAAATTGTTTCTATTTTCAGGTTTATGCCTAAAGAATGCTTGTCATATTTTATTTGAATGCGCTCATAAAGAACTGACGGCCTTAATTTTGCTTGTTTCCCTCACTGGCAGCAATGGTGACCTGGACCCATGGTCGGGAGGTGGAGTTACTGAAGATCTCTCTGATACACTGGTGGTAGTCAACATTCCAGAGGGGGCCCACCATTTAGATCTGCGATCGAGCACGGACATGGATCCACCGTCCTTACAGTTAGCCCGCACAGTAGAAGTCAAACACATGAAGCAATGGATCACGGATTTCTATGGCAATGACAGAAGGCTGCCCTTAGCAACTTAAAAAAAAAAAAGACTTTTATTTTCTTCTTTTATGTTTGCTCCACCCACACACCCATTCAGTTTGATTTTTTTATATGTAATTACTTTCTCTCTTTTGTCAATATATGTGTTGGGTCAAGGCTGAGACAGAGAGAGTGACGGGGTGCGCACAGCCATCCCACCCAGGTGACTGCTCCTCATTCATTTCTTTGTGTCACTCCCCAGGAAGAACGTCATCATGGCGGCTCTCCTGCCATCAGAACTGGCATGGTTCCTGACTGTCTTTCAGCAGAGGGAGAGCCACTTTTCTCACAAGTGGGGACGTGTCCTTGGTTTTGAGGTGGTCGTCTCTCTGGCCCATTGTGAGCCCCCATTCCTGGCACCAAAGGAAAAGCAGAAGCTGGGCTAGAAATGCTGCCACTGCAGCTGGTGGGCTGTGTGGTGCCAATCCAGGAAACGGGGCGGCTTCCTGTGAGCTCCATGGCGGCCTTTGAACTGCGCTGCAATAAAGACCAAGGCAGACCTACCTGTGTGTTGCTCCATCTCCTCCGCTGTGGGGAAGGCAGAGTGCCTGGGCCTGCTGCCTTTGCAAAGTCCTTTCTTTTTCTCTTCCCCCCCCTCCCCCCTTGGCAGCTTTCTTTAGTTCTGGATATTTGCCACCGTGGTACTGCCAGGAAGAAATCTGGCTTCTCCTGCTCCATTGCTCTTTGTTTCTAAGGTCAGTTTTGTGGTAATTTATTTAAATTTTGCCAACTTAGGAGAATTGCTGTTTGGTCTTTCACTTTAATTCGAAGAGGCTCCACGCTGTGGTCACTGAAGATACTTAAGTAAAAATACTTTTGAATTTGATGAGTAAGCTATTCAAAGATCAGAATGTAGTCTGGTTGTCTTTTACAAATATTTTATCTTCTGATTAGTGTTGCTGGTACCGTTAGAGCCCTAAGCGGCAGGACACTGAGCAGCAGGTGCGTGGGGACTTTCCTGTGTGGCTTCCAGGCGATAGGCAGAGTAATGTACACAGGTGGCCTATGTGACACTAACAAATGACTGACCCTTCCCGTTTCCAAGGGGTTGGAACTTTCAAGAGGTTCTGAGGCCTTTCTTCCAAAGGGTTTTTCTAGGATAGAAAGAAAATAAGGCTGAGTCCAGACCTTTCAGGGACACAGAGACTGACAGTCTCGTCTCTGCCGAATGAGCTTTTCTTCCTAGCTACTTTTTACTCTCTCAGTAATATTTTTCAGCCTGTGTTTGGGAAAGTCTAATGCTTCTTAAAAACAGAACTTGAGCTTGGTCATTCCAAAAACCGAGTTTTTATGGGCGACTGAGCTGTTTCTCTTGTTTCCCTAGCGTATGGCAGCATCTTGGTCTTGCTCGGGAAGTCTTCCGCTTTCATTCTAATGGGCTGTCATTTCATTCCACTGAAGCAGTTTGGTTAGTGTTTTGTCTTGCCATCCGAGAACAGTCTACTGGGCAGCTGTTAAAGTCAAGGCAATGCCAATTTTTATTCTTTGTCCACTAAGAAGTTGTATGATGAAGACTTGGGGTTTTAACATAGGGCATTCTTATTTTAGGATTTTTTTAGCCCAGTCTCCTTGATGTACTTTTACTAACTTAGAATCCATAAAGTGCTTTGAAATTTTATTTAACATTGATTATTTAAATCTTAAAAAGATTATTTTTTTTTTCCTGGCCAGCATAGTTTAGATTTTGTATACAGTTAACCTAAGTATACTGTACTAAATTTTTACCCAAGTTGAAAATGAATGAGAATGTTAAATCTTCTTAAAAGTGGCCAGGCAGCTACGTTCAACCCCAGTACTCAGGAGGCAGAGACAAGAGGACGTTTGCAAGTTCAAGGGTAGCCTGGCCTATGTAGTCACTTTCAGGCAAACCAAAAAACAAAGTTGACTCAAAAACAAACAAACAAACAAACACCAAAATAACCCTCCCAAAACAAAAACTTAATCCAAAACTCAAAACTTAAGTTTTGTAATGTTTAATATTTATTTTTTTATTTATCTACTTATTTATTATTATTTATCTCTTTATTTTAATTTATATTTTAGCTTTTCTTTACTCTTTACTTTTGAAAAAACTTTAAAGCATATTCTAATCATAGGTTATACTGGGTTGTGACATGGTAACATTTCCCCCAATGCCCCTCTTGTATCCTCTTCCCCCCATTCCTGCTGGCCGTCTCCCTCCTGTTCTCCCTCCTCCTCCTCCTCCCTCCTCCTCCTCCTCCTCC
>NC_022023.1:8833285-8911393 GCF_000317375.1 Microtus ochrogaster
TCCCCCCCCTCCTCCTCCTCCTTCTTCTTCAATTGTGAACCAATGGGTTTCATTAGGGTCACATACAGGAACATAAGTGAGAGGGTTTTTGTTGTTGTTTGTTGTTGTTGTTGTTGTTTTCCTTACAAGAGCACAGGCAACTTACCACTGGCTACATCACAGAAGAAAATATATCTCCATTTTCCAGCTACCATTAATTGTCTCTGTCTCTTCTGGGAGGGGTAGGGCCTCATGAGCCTCCTCCCCCTCCACCACGGGCCCAATCTTGCCCATGACTGGTTCAGGTAATCACAGCTACTGAAGGGTGTGGCTGTCCTGCCAGCCTGGAACACAGTGTCGCACCACGCTCCACTCCTGGCCCTTACACTCTTTACCCCTGCCCTTCACTGCTGCTCCACGAGCCTTGGAAGGGGTGATATGGATGTCCCATTCAGGGCTGACCTTTCAACAGTCGCTTATGCTCAACGTTTAAGATCAGTTCAAGTCTCTGCAATGACTGCTGCCCAGTGCAGGAAGAAACTCCTCTCACCAAAGCTCTTAGCACCACTAGTTTATAGGTATAAACAGAAACATCTAGAAGGCAATCATAATGCCAGTTTAGCAAAACAACAGTAGCAGCTTCCCCACTGTGGTCTATGTTCTCCCTAGCCATGGACCTTTGACCAAGTCTATGACTCCAGTTTTAAGCTCACGCCAGAGGAATGGACTCAGTTTCAATCTGGAAGTGGTTGGTTACTCTCCCAATAGTCGCGCCGCTGCTCCATTTAGTGGGCACTGCCCGGTGGCTCACTGGCTCCCACAGAGGTTATGGCTGTAGCTCTGGGGTTCTTGGACAGCTGGGTGAGGACGCTAGCTTGAAGCTATAGGTTTAAGAACAGCCTGGCAACATCCTGGGATTCTTATAAGGAAAAGGGGAAAGCTTTTCTTAAAGCGTCCTTCTGCTAGATCTCCTCTGAACTCATCAGACAGGAAAGAGAAGCACAGAATGTGGTTTTTTTTTTCCTTTTCTGCTTTTGTTACCCTAGAGGCAATGGGTACACTAAAGAAATTTAGGTGCCGAAAATTACCCAGAAATTTAGGGTACTTGATGTTTTCTCAGGGGACTAGGAGCCCTTCTGTTGTTTGTATCAGGCAGCTTACAACTGCCTATGACTTCAGCTTCCGAGGACCAAATGCACGCGCGCGAACACACACACACACACACACACACACACGCACGCACGCACGCACGCACGCACGCACGCGCGCCCCTTTACAAACAAATTTAGGAAACTTCTTTAGCATTCTGTAGAGCCAGGAGATTCTCCAGAGCAGTCCGTTTCCAAGCCAGCAATTAGAGGATGAACGTAACTCAGGAATCCAGACCAGCCCCACTACCGCCCTGGAAGGGCCTTGTCTACAGCCTCACAACCCTTTCTTCGGCACAACTTGGAGTTGATTCCAAATTTATTACGCTTCATTTTACTAGTGTAACTTAGTCTTTGAACTTAAGAAGCAAAGTCTCAGTAAACCATCGTCTGAAACAAAGGGGGAACTTATTGAAACCATATCAAAATCTCCCCCAGGGCTGTGGTCACTAGGTATCGTGACGGACTAGATCTGGGGCCTGCCAAGTCTCTAAGTCAAGATGGCACATTCTATGTCTCTGGCTTTCAGCCAAGACAACCAGGTGCCAGCCGGAGGGACCAAGCTTTGTTTCTGAGATGTTTATGGTTTTACCACAAGACTGAACTCTCCAATGAGTTTATAAAAGCTCAAACGCTGAGCCCTGTCCCAGAGTTTGTAGATCGTTATGGGGTAGACCTCAGTAAACTAACTGTCTGGTTGCCAAGCGATTTGGGGATATCTTGCTTTGACAAGCACTATTGAAAAACATCCTGTGTTCGAGTCTCTTCAGACAGGACATGCCATCTCTGTTCATCTCCATCTGTTTCTGTATCTGGTCTGTCGGAGGGTGGGAGCCCTGCTTTAGGCTGCAAGTCCTGCCATGGCCTTTCTGTCAGCCAGCTTCCTCCTCCTACTTCACAACAGGCCCAGGATGACTTCCTAGACTGGTGTCCCCAGTACCCCACAAGTTCTCATATCTCAGGCAGCTAGGGAAGGACAGCATCTTGAAAACACGGTATAGATATTAGGGTGGAGGAGAAACAGATCAGGTAGCTCAATCTCATGATGTCTGCTTGGGAAACAGATGTCTGACAAAATGCCAGCATCATATACTGTAGAAAGGCCCATAGGTCAGCGTATCTTAATTGGAATTGGAATAGTTATTTGTTATCTGCAAATGCACATGGTGGTTGTATAAAATGATGACCAAAAATAGTTTTCCTTCTCTATCATTTCCCTCCCTACCTCACACTGAGGCTCCAGTCTAGGGTGTGTTCAGCACTAGACAGTGCTCCGCCATTGGGCTTCTTCAACTTTTGCAACTCTTATCAACAGAGCATCGGCTAAGCATAAACCATTGTTCTAGAGCTTAGAAAACACAGAGGTGACAAAGGAAACACAATGTCTGCTCTAGTTTTGCACTCTGGTGGGATAAAGACACAGGCTGGCAAGCTTTGCAATGTGTTGGTACATTTGTAAGTGCCGCAAAGAGAACCGGCTGCTTGTTCAGGATGCTTAGCTAGGAATCTGAATGAGTGGGAGAGGATAATAATGCCTTTCTGGGGTGTAGAGTTTTAGCTGTCATCTCAATGAAGAATGGGAACCATACCCAGAAAGTCGGTGGAGAGAATGGCCTGTGTCTAAGCTCTGAGTATAGCGTATTGAACGAAGTGCAAGAAGTCTGCTATAATGGTACAGGGGACAACCACGTAGACCATGACCTAAATTAAGATATAGACATGAGCCTGGCGAATGCTCACACAAACAGAACCCGGTAAGGACATAAGGGATGAGAAAAGGCGCCTTCTCATGGAAACAGCAGGAACAGATTTTCATTGGAAAAATATCACTCTAGCTATAGAGTGCAGTATGAATTATGGGGGGGGGGACAAAGCAATAGCCTAGACCACTATGGCAGTTGTCCACAGATGGCAGCTTGAGTAGTAGATTAGATGTGTGTGATCTGAGAGAGCTTTAATAAGGAAAGTTATTGGATGTGATGGGCTAATGGGGTTGGTGGTTACTCCTTTACTGATACTGTAAAACTCTAATCTGTAAAAGTCTGCTCTTTTAAAGAAAGATTATATTTGTTTTTATCTGAAGTGCATGTTATTTATCTGAGGTGCATTTTATCTGAGTGTTTAGCCTACGCATGTATGTAAATATATCACGTGCATGCAGAACCTTAGGAGGCCAGAAGAGGGCACCAGAATCTCAGGAACCAGAGTTATAGACATTGTGACCGGCCATGTGGGTGCTGGGAACTGAACCCAGGTCCATGGGCTCTTAACCACTGAGTCATCTCTCCAACCTGAGAATCTGCTCTTTAGATCTAAATCATTGGTCCCAGTTGATGACAGTCCCTCACTGCCAACTTCGAGTATTCTTTTGGCAATGCTCAGGTCATTTTTTGGTTGTCATAATTGATATAACAAAGAATTATCTGTCTGAGATGATAAAGGTGTTGACGTTAGGGACTCTAACCTAACATCATGTTCTAACCTAAATCGCCTCCATCATAATTTAAGGACCCTCCTTGTTTTTCTTTGCTAAGGAGATGAAAATTTGACACCTAATTCAAGCCATTCAACAGCCTTACACCTTTCTCTGAACCATCACCATTGCATTTAGTATGATCCCTACTCCAAAGCTCAATGTCGTTTGCACTGGAGCTTAAGTAACTTCATTCCTGAAACAACTAACACCAAGTTTTGGGGGGGTGTTTGTTCCCTAATGATTAGTCAATACGAACACATATCCAGTAGCAATCAGTGCTGAGCAATAATAAGAAGAAGAACTAAGAAAAAATCCCCAGTGTTCTCAGGGGCTTTAAATGTAAGGGGGGATCATTGTAATGTGGAGTGGTTAAAAACACTGGGGGAAGAATTTTTATTGCATTACGAAGTCGGAAAACAAGAACACGGTAGTGACACTTTCACCCCGAGGGTCTGAGAATAACATTTAAACTCGGACAGGAGTTTGCAGGAAGATTGATGACTGGGAAGTGGGAAGAAGCAGGAAGGCGAGAAGAGCACACTTATTGAGAAAAGGACAAAACGTACATTCTGTACCTGGAGTTAGGCACCAATCATATTGTAAAAAACAAAACCAAATATATCCCTCACCAATGTTATTATGGGGCTGATCAAAAGAGGACCACAGAGGGCTTCCCCTTGGTTACATGGATCATAATTGACAGTCCTGCAACTCTCCTTCCTGTCTTTTCTGTCCTTTTGTCCACGGCGTTCTTCAGCAACCCTGGCAGGAGGACCGAGAGATGCTGAGAACAGTAGAAACTCACTCCCTTCTGGCCTGAAGCGCTGCCACGGATGGAGTAAGTGGCCTTGTCTGATGGTCTCAGAAGGGTCCTTTGCTATGCGTCTTCACTTCCAAGTGGGATTTCCTGTGGCAGAGAGGCAGGCCCACCAATTTCTGCAAGCTTCCTACCCTGGTGTCTTAGGGTTCTGATTTTGCTGCTGGCCTTGACCCTGAAGGCATTTTGGCCTTCCCTGTTCTCATTGCAGGGGGATTTTCAGGATGAGGAGGCGAGACTCGCTTGCTAACCACTGGCCATTTACAAAAATAATTTCTACCTTGCTGTCCCCCAACTTTTGAAGAATAAGAAAAACAGACGTGGGACCAAAAAAATCCCTTTTGTTTGTCCTGGTGCTTGATGAAATACGCACCCTCCCTGGGTGGCATAAGCGGTTTAGGTACCTTCCATAAAAGGAATCTCTTAAGGACAAAGCTAACGTGATTATCCGAGTGTGAGAGCCACAGTCAAGGCTTAAAGGAAATCTGTTAGAATAGCTGAATGTATCTGCTTAATCCCCTCTCCAGTGTGGCTGAACAATGCTCCCGAAGCTATTGGTCCTTCTGTCTTCTAGTAAAGGCCTGTCTCCAGAGGAAGGGGCTGTTGGCAGCTTTTGGTAGCCCTGTGTTTCATCTTCTCAGCTGCACAGCAACACAGGAGAGGCCCGAAGCATCATCAGAAACGCACGATGCTGCTTCTGCAGAGCACAGGGAAGATTGTGTGCTTTCTCCTGGCATCCTTGGGAGCGAGTACAGTAGACCTGTCGGAAATGGATGCTTGACGATCCCTCTTCACAGTCCCGAGAGACATGAGTTATGAGACAAGCTTAGCTACTTCTTGTTTAGGTGGTTCAGTAGGTAAGTGGAGCAGGAGGAGGGAGAAAGGAGATTGGAAGTTAAATTTGGCAAACCCCTCTGTGAGTTAGCATGGAAGTTAATACTCTCCTACGTTTAAACTCGAGACAGTAACACCTGCTACGTGAATTGATCTCAGGCATCGAAGGTAAAACTGGAAACACAGACAGGGAAGCGTCTGAACACATTTGCAGTTTCTACATGTAAAACCTTGAACGCTTCCCTGGCCATGTCGTCTTTAAAATTCCAGATTCCTGTTCTTTAGAAGACAGGCTTCTTTTCTAGACGTATGATTTCACTTACCGAAGAAAGCATTTGTTCACTGTTCACGATCTGGGCATAGTTTGGGGATACCCATAAGAATAAAGCTCTAACTTTAAGAGGGTCATAGTCTTGTAGGGAAGTGGAAGTATAAAATACATCTTGAAGAGTGAATACTATAAGTGACTAATTGGGTCATTAATAATAAGATCAGAGCCTTACAGGAATACGTATTATTTCAACAATACCTTCCTCTGTTTCAATCTCCACAGCCATGACAGCAACTCTTCTCATCCCATTTCACAGCTAAAGAAGTAAATAACTTTCCCACAGTGTCATAGCCAGTAAATGGTAGACCAAGGGGGCTCTTTGACACTGTAGTCTGAACTCTTCCTCATGGTGTATTCTAAGTTAATAAAGACACCTTAGCAGTGGTGACTCAAGATGGGTTCCAAAGCCTCTGGAGATGTGTACCTTGTTCTCGCAGAAGAAAGGCCGTTCCAAGCTGAGGGACCGGCATAGAGAAGGCAGGCACCCCTCCAACCGCCTTTGCCTAGGGAGGATCTCGATCTCAGGGCAGACCGCAAACAGCAGTGAGACAGGACACAGAGTTACCAGGGGCCAGAGCGTGACCTCCCTTGCTGTACCTTTGTGGGAAAAAGCTGGGAAATGTCAGTTATCTTCTTGACAGCCCATTGGTCAGAGAGGTGTTTACAGAAAGGTGGTAACGGTTGGCCTCCTTTGCGGTGCAGAACCCCGGAGTGTGTTCCAAACTGTAGGACTTGAAACCTTGGATGGACTGCTTTCAAGAGGATGAATGAGAGATTGACGTCAACATTAACTGGGAATTATGGGATCATCTTGAGATGCTTGTATAAGTGGGGAGAGAAGTAACTATTAACTCCCAAGGCTGGGAATGGAGTGCTTGCTAGGGTTCCGGGAACTCTCAGACACGGCAGGTTTCTTCAGTGTTGCTGGGTATTGTGTGTTTCAGCTGAGGCCAAACTGGAAATCAGGCTTGCCTGGGAGGTAGAATTTGGAGATGCCTTTTTCCTATCTGTTCTTCAGTTTCCATTGGCTACTTTCAGTGAAGGTGATTGGAGCAGAGTAGGGATAGCCTGGGAATGTGGGATGGATTCTATGGCCGGCCAGGAGGGATAGGAACCTGACTGTGCCCTGCATGGGCTGCAAGAAGGTCCCTGGGGAGTGTGCTATCCAATGGAAAGTCTGAAATAAGAAAAGGAGTGTGGGAGAGAGGGAGGGCAAAGAACGCTTCAGATAAAGAGCATCGTTCATGCAAATGCTCCGGAGAGACCACAGCACTGGAGAAAACGAATTTGCGTGTCCTTCTCTCATTTTGGAACAGCTGTAGGGCAGTGAGTTGGGAGTGGGCTGAGAATTTTCTCTGTCTTTCCCTTCTATACCATTCCAGGTTACATGAGCAGGCTGGTCAGCGGAGAGCTATGGTTGTGGGGTAGTGATGGCTGAGATTGAAATGCAGCTATCTGTGCGAGAGAAAACAAATGACAGCCTGCCTGGGGTCACTGAGTGATTTCATAAAGCAAATGTTTCTCTTCCCTATTTTCCTGCAGCCACCCCATGGGCCTGACTAGCACACTCCCTAAAGGGTTTACTGCCCACCTCTTTGACACTAAAAAACCAAAAATGTCGCTAGAGTAATGAGCCGAATGCAGACCAGACAGATGAATATCGGTGCAGCAGGAGGGGAGAGCAATAAAGTGAGGGGACCTGAGGGAAGCTGGTAACCTGCTGAATTCGCTAGTCACAGAAATAATTTACTGGCTGATCCCAGACCACTGGATAATTATCCAGGCAGCCCCCATTCTGGTGCGAAGCCTCCTGCTGCGCGGGGTTATTAATACTGGAGACAAACAGCGTGTGTTGGTGGGAGCGGACCAGGTCTCCGGGCCGAGGAGACAATGTGCAGGCCCTTACCGGGTCTCTCTGGGATAGGCCTCACTCGGGAAAACTGAACAGCCTCACTTTTCAGCTTCTGGCCCAGCCCTTGCATGATCCGCGGGGAGAGTCTCTCAAGGATGCTCAAAACAGTGGGCAAAGGAAAATAGCTATCCAAGCCCTGGAGTTCCACGGGTTTGTGTCAAGAACTTGTTGCTCTGTTCTCTCTCGGAACTAACTAGAAAGGTGTTTTGAGGCCTCCTCGGAGTAAGTCAAATTAACATCTATGGAGCAATGTCAAAAACACTCGCCTTTGACACTGCATGGGAACCGGAGTTGGTTGCCCACAAGCGGGGTCAGCGATAGTGTGGGCGTCTCCTCCAGAGCTTGCATTATTGAAGCGCATGACCTTAGGAAACGAGCATTTCAACAGGTCGCTGAGATGGGGATGGAGATGATTATTTCATTCCCCTGATTTTGACTCGTGTCTCTTCATCTTTTTAAAAATTTAATTTTAATCTTACGTCTTCTGTGAAGGTTTCATGCACGTGTACAATGCATGCCGATCACATCCACCATCTCTTCCCCCTCTTTCCAAACAATTTTTATTCCTTGACAATCTCACATGTCTTCCCTCCCCGGTACGCTCTCTCCCCACACTTCTTTATAACAAATCTTTTCTTCCTTTTATGTGTGTGTGTGTGTGTGTGTGCAACACACTGAATTTAATTAGGGTTGTTTGCATGAGCATGGGTGGGAAGTCATTTATGAGGGCATGGGCATCTCATCAGTAGGATGGAAGAAAGTGACAGTCCTGTCCGTAGCCACCATTCGTTAGGTTTTATATTGTGAGATGGTCATGAGCCTTTGGAGGTCAGGAGCAGAAGGTTATGTTTTGAATAGGAAGTGCTCCCTATAGGCCCATGAGTTTAAAACTTGGCTCCCAGTTGATGGTACCATTTTGGGAGATACCAACAACTTCAGGAGCTAGAGCCTATGTTGTGGGAATCGGTAACCATGGGCATCTATATGGGTGCTGTGTCTTGATACAGATCCCTCTCTATTCTCTTCGTTTCTTGTTCATCACGCAGGGAATAGCTTGCTCTGCCATGTATTCCTGCTGCCATATCTTCCTCCTCACCACCAGCCCAGATGTGCTGGGGCTGAGGTCTACGGACTTAAGTCACTGAAACCACAAGCTAAAATGAACACCTCTTCCTCTAAATTGTTCTTATCTGGTATTTTATCAGAGCAAAAAAAGTAACAAATGAAGCATCTTCCTTATTTTTTAGTAGCCCCATTATATCTTTATTGGTCTCTCCACTGCATCAAATATTAATCTACATGTTCCTTCTTCTAGTGCCTCAACATATATGGGGAAAGTGGCACAATGAAGAGAGATTACAGTGCTAAAAAAATCATTGCATAATGGTTAGATGACCTTCTAGGGCCACACTATGTTCAAAATATTATAGGAGTGAAAATAATCAATTTATGTAACATACTAGGTACACTACCTGGAATGTAACACACTTTTAAAAGTCTACATTTCGGGTGGCAGGATGGCTCAGTGGAAAGGCACTTCTTCCTAAGCATGATAATCTGACTTTGATATCCATAGTTCATGGTCGAGGAAGAGAATTGATTCTAGCAAGCTGTCCTCTGACTTCCACATGCAAGCTATGATCTGTTGACAGAGGCACCTCCCTGAGAGCTGCACATCTAGCTCTACCAGCTTATCTGACTTCCAATACTCTGATTCCATTTTCTTCTCTGGGACACCTGCACTGAAGTTTTCTCTCAAGGGTTACAAATTGATTATTCATTATCCAAAACACCCGGGATCAGAAAGCATTTTGGATTTCATAGGTTTGAGATTTGAAGATATGTGCATAGACATAATGAGGTATCTTGGGAATGGGATTCAAATACAAACATAAAGCACACCCATGTTTATAATTTAAATAGTTTTGGGCATGGAGCAGTGAGTTACAATGTGACCATTTTCACACTGGGCACTATGTTCTGGTTTGGATTTGAGCATCAGACTGGTGACGTTCAATTTGTGTTGGACTTTGTAGACTAGTTTTTACACATCTATTTTGTTCCCTGTATTTTGGTCAGACTTCTTAAAGCTGTTGTGGTATCAAAATGGAATTATATTTTTATGTCTATTTTTCGTACTAGGCAGGGAGGACCTCCAGGGCAAGGATGGTTTATTATTCCCTTCCTAAACTGTCATTTGCTGTTCCCCCTCCCCTTTTTTATTGATTTTTATTGAGCTCTACATTTTTCTCTGCTCCCCTCCCTACGTCTCTCCTCTCCCCTTCAACTTTCCCCTAAGGTCCCCATGCTCCCAATTTACTCAGGAGACCTTGTCTTTTTCTACTTCCCATGTAAGTCTCTCCCACCTATGTAAGTCTCTCCCTTTTACCCGGTAGATGCAGCGCAAGAAAGTTTCTGTGTTAATTCATTTCACCAATTCTTTGGCAAGCCCAGGAAACATCTATAAAGGCCTTTGGTGAAGAGACAGAGGGCTGGAGAGATGGCTTAGCAGTTAAGGGCACTTGCTGCTCTTTCAGAGGACCTAGGTTCAGTTCCCAGCACCCAGTCAGAGTCAGGTATCTCACAACCACAACTAACTCCAATTCCAGGTATTCCAACTTCCTTTTATGGCCTCCTTGTACACATGTGTATGTATCACACACACACACATACACATACACACACAATCTTTTTTTTTTTATTTTCAAGGTGTATTACATAGCTATAAACATCAATCCAAGTTTCCTAGACAATGACACCAAAGGCAAGAAAATCAGTAAATCAGACCCCATCAAAGATCAACACTGTTTATACCAAACACTCTTAGGAGCATAAACAGACAAATGACAGACTAGGAGAGTGTATTTGCAATGCATTTTTTTTTAAAAGCACAGTCTAAGTGGTTTGTTGAATTGAAATTTGAGTCTTTCCTCTTGGTATTTTGTTGGATCACCCGGCTCCAGTACCAGTCGGATGGCAGACGTTCAAGGGTGAGCTACCGGTTTAACTGATGACCTCTGCGTTGGGCATTTCCTGCCCACAGCACCTCCACTGAGTTGTACTCCTGCCTGACCGCATCCTCGCATTGATTTGCTCGGGCTGGTCCGTGTGAGTCTGCGGAAGAGATTCTGGATTCTTCTGCACGCTTTTCAGCAGGAGTGCGTGGAGGAGAAGGGGAAGCAGGGCTGTGAGGTGAGCTCTGGAAGAAATGCCCCCAGAAAACCCAGGGCCTCTGCAGTTAATATGCCCCAGGACTGAGGAAGAAACTTCTTGTAAAAGCTAGCTCCCCTCAGAACAATGTGGCCTTTTATTTTTTAACTTTGGAATGGAGCCTAGCTGTCCATGGAAACAAAGAGAGGAGAGAGTCACTGAACAGTTTCACACATTAAAAAAAAACAACAACAAAAAAAACCAAAACCAAAACCAAAAACCCAACTAGAATGTTTGTCTTTGAAGTCTCCTTTCCATCATTTAGAAAACTTTGGATTACAGGAGGGTTTTTTCCTACTTTTCCCCCTCAGTTCCTCACCCCACCCCAATTTTTCTTTTTCCCCCTTTTCCCCCCTGAAGAAAAGAGGACTGGGTGTAAGGGAACCTTCTTTTGAAGCAGGGCAGGAGTCATTAATTAAGACTCCCATTCTTTCCTTCTGACACTTGCTCATCAATCAGACTCCCTTAGCATTCTGATGACCCCGCTGACCTGGGTCTTCCATACTGTCTGCCAGCCAGAGCTGAGACAGAGACCACACACCAGAACAGAGAGAGAGAGAGAGAGAGAGAGAGAGAGAGAATATGAGAGAGAGAGAGAGAGAATATGAGAGAGAGAGAGAGAGAATATGAGAGAGAGGCTGGGCACAAAGCCAGCTGGTCTGGAAATCTTGTTTGAGATGAAGCTGGATAAAGAAGACATTTCTTTGCAGAAGGAAGTGTAGCTTACGGCACACAAGCAGTGATCTATAGCCGCCCTTCTCTTTCTCAGCCTAGGGCCCGCCATGAGGCTAGGAGTCTAGCCAACCGAGCCCAGGAAATAGGCAGGCAGTTCCTCTCTGCCAGTTCCATCCTGATGAAAAGAACCAGCTTTCACCCTCACTCAGCCAAGTGCAGAAGGCTGATCCGGGAGGAAATCCACCTGTCTGGGGCATGGGCTTTTAGTTCTCTAGTTTTCTTACTCAGTCACGTGAAACATCGACCTGTAGTCACAGCTACATGACCAAAATTGTGACAATGAAAGTAGCAAAAATCCCCAATACAGATGAAAAAGCAAGAATTACGTTACCCATACTTGACCACACTTTTAAAGTCAAGATTAAACAAAGTGTGTGTGTGTGTATAAACATATCTGTATATACACACACATAGTCTACTGTGCTATAGGAGTGCTAAGGTTGTAGGTAACTTTCATATATGTATTATATATATATATATATACACACACACATATTTTTTTGCTATAAAACATTTGCATCAGAAAAAACTAAAGAGAAAAAAAATGGGGGAAGGAGTTGTATGCATTTGTCCACAGTAGTAGATGTAAAACAATAGCCAATAAACATGGAAGATGTTCAAATTCTTTGACCACCAGGAAAACACAAGCTATTGCTTTACTAAGACCAGTATAACTAAAAAGAAGTCAGGCAAGTTCTTGGCCATCCAAGCAGTGTTGGGGTAGTGAAAAGGAGTGGGGTTCAAACTTGTTAGAAGGTAGATAACAGACCTAGAAAAATAACAGGTGATGGTGACCCGAAAGAGGAATGTTTGAAACCGAGAGGAGATAAAAATTTAAATTATTGGCCAAAGGACGTTGCAGGGTGTTACTTTCTCTATTGCTTCTACCATTGGTGGCACACTGTAGGTTCTGTTTCTTCTTTGTGTTACCAGCTCAGCTTGCACTGCTACTGTGAGCAAGAAAATAACACTGAAAAAAAAATGTTTATTGGGACTAATGTTGCAACACCAGATGAGGTAGTACAAAATCAAGTTTTCCTACAAACCTTGAGAGTGAACTAAAAATCTGCTTACATGACCAGAGACGTAGTGTTTGCACTAATTACAGCATAGTGTGCATGCAAATGAGGGTTTAATTTTGAACCCATTGCACAATTATTCCATTAGCACCATCAGCTATAGAAGTTCTTCTGCAAGGGCAGCAGGGGCATTTTGGCCTAGGTGGAAATGGTTTTATCTAAAGTTTGCTGAGGCTTGTGATAACAAAAATGTCTGGTGTGAACTATTCAAAACAGCGCTCTCGAGTGAGCCACCTTGCCGGAGTGGACCGGAGCCAGCCACCTCCACAGGAGTAGGTATGAGGGAGTGACCTCCTAGGGAGCAGGTTTGAGCCAGTGACCTCTGTGGGACCAAGTCCAAAATTCTTCACAGACCTTGAAAGAACAAAACTCAACTTCATATGGAAAACCAAAGCAACAGAGAAACCCTGTCTCGAAAAAAAAAAAAAAAAGAAAAACAAAATACCCAGGATAGTCAAAACAATCCTATACAATAAAAGAACTTCTGGAGGCATCAAATCCCTGACTTCAAACTCTACTACAGAGCTACTGTACTGAAAACAGCATCGTATTGGAATAAAAACAGACAGGAGGACCAATGGAACCGAATCGAAGACCCAGATATCAATGCACACATCTTTGAGCACCTGATTTTTGTTTGACAAAGAAGCATCGCAGGCATGCAGTGCCCTCAGAGCTCCAAGGAGGGTCTCATATCCTCTATAACTGGAGTTTCAAATGGTGTGCTTCCTGAACCGAACCCGGGTCTTCTGGAAGAGCGGCCAGGACTCTTAACCACTGAACCATCTCCCCAGCCCCGGATACATTTTAATATATTATTCATCTTGTTGCCCTGAGCATTCTGCTTTTCTCTTCTTCTCTCTGGCCTCAGTAACCACTGAGCTACTGTAATAAATATTCCTGTGTGAGTGGGGTTATGAAGTAGTTGTCTCTCTGTGCCAGTGTTACCTCACATGAGTTATTGATCTCCAGTTACATCCGTGTTTCAGAAGATGATGGGATTTCATTCATTTTTGTAATTCATTATTTGTTCAATAACTCCAACATCTGCAATCTTTGAACCAAAGTCCCCCATGAGCCCAGAGCTTTCTTGCCATCTCTTTTGGCACCTTATCCTCTTACTTGCTGAGGGTTAAGAGACAGTGCTCACCTCCCAGCTTAGAGCCCTGAATAAACTAGATTAATAAACAACCTCACCATCCCAAATGATTTTCCTGGATGGACCAGAAAAACACAATGAAAGCAAAAAGCCCGAACCCTTACCCTAAGGACACCAATGAAGAAAGAAGACAATTCAGAATAGGGCTACTATTGTTGGAAAAATACTAAGTCCTCGCCCTCCTCAACTTCTGAGGAGGATTGGGACAATTAGATACAACATGGAATGTTGATTTCTTCAATCTGTATCCTCCATCCACAGAAGTACTAGTTGCTAGGTGTTGTGTTTTAGTGTCCAGACAGCACACTGATGTTTATTTGTGCCTAAGACCTGTACACTCTATGTATTTCACATGTTACTATCCAGAACTTAGGGGATTTATGTATTTATGATCCATGCGTAGATAAGGAAGCACATTAATAACTGCAGGGTTGTTTAGTTGCCCAGAGGCAGTGTTTGAAGCCCACCGTATCTGCTTCAAGCCCATGCCTCCCCTTCTCCCCCACATTCCTCCCCATACTGGAACGGTCAGGTTGCTTTCTGTCTGAGACTGCGTGGCCATTTCTGAGTTGCAGTTTCATGGGCAAACATAGCTACAAAGGATGGAATGGATACAGAAGATAAACACACCCAGGATTGGATTCAGAGAGACTTTAGGTATTGATAATTGTCATGCATTTGGGGCCTTATAGTTGGACAGCTTGCCACATTTTGTAACTCGTCTTCACCGAAGCCCTGAAGCAGATAATCCTTTATTCTGCCCGTGTACATTAGGGAACCAAGGCTAGGTTTCCAGAAAACACAGGTCAGTGTGGAATGCAAATCCTCAGCCAAATCCTTCAATTTTCTGTAGAGATCGATGCCCATAGATTCTATCTTCCTATTTAGGTGAAAAACAGAGGTAATGACAAACTCTATGTTTCTGTCTTCTCCCTTGCAACTAAGGTGCAGGCTCCTCAGTTTTGCTTCAAGTTCCTCTTGCTCACAGACTGGTGGTTGTCTCTGTGTGTCTGGCTGTGATGTTCAGGACATGTGGAGTCTGGATTTCTGACAGGTGATAAATGGCTGTGGCTTCATTTCCTTGCTTCTGGTCAGAGCACTGGCAGTCAGTGAGAGCATCTGGGAGCCAGCTGCTCACGGCTGGGACGTGATGAGAGAGGGGCCTTCCAGAACATGTTTTTTGTGCAGGCTGATGCAGCAGCAGGCCCCTGCTTCCACAGTCATTGATGAGACACTGGACAAGAACTCAGGGCTTTTTTACCACCTGGTTAGCTGCCTTTACCTCTCTGGTTTTGGGGCATCAAGAGGGAGATGAGGGATAAAAAACTGTGCCCACCTCCCAGTTTGGAATCTTGCATGAACTGGATTCTATATAAATGGGGGAGGGGGGCTCCAAATGAATTATAAAGAGAACTGGCGTGTCTCTTATCAGTCAGCGCCTGTTGAATCTGCCTGGACGATAATCACCATGGTTACCAAGGATCTTGGCAGACAGTCATTATTCATCCCTGTCCATTCTTTCCCGCCATTGTTTTCTCATATAAAATCCTGAAAGAATATCAAAAGACCAGCTCCTCGTGTTGTGCTTGCTCTTTGCGAACCACAGCCTTCTCTTCCTCTCCCTTCTGTCTCCATGCCTCCTGCCTCCTACCCACCTGGCTCCACCCCTGCCCGCCTGCTGTGTGATGTCCTCAGCTGAACACCCTTCACACTGAGGGATTCCTGCAGGAGGGAGCTGGAAATCACGCTATCAGACGGTCACACCTCCCGCTGTAAGCCACGAGCTGATTCACGGTTCCTGTCCTCTGGCCATTGCACGCGTGTGTGTAAATGATTGTTGGGGCTGTTGTCTGACTTTGTCCCCATGCCAGGAGAAGGACAGGTGTTTAACACTGGCTAAAGGGCACACTCTTTATCTGGGAATCCCCGGAAGTCCCCTCATTTTCAGGCTGAGTAAGAGATGATCCCTCATCAGGGCCAACACACTTTTTTTCCTTTGGTCTCTGGGAAATTTCAACACCTTACCAATTAGCTGTACTCATAAATCTGTGTTCTTTGAACTAATTGAGCCCCTTCACTGACTTCCATGTCTAGTATCAGAGAAACAGCAGGCAGCTGGACTGACTCCTTTTCCAAGAATGAATTGACTCACTAAAACTTTCCATACAGTTTTCATAATATGCTGCCTATCAAAATCCATAAGAGGAGGAGGAGTCAGTAAACTGCAAATTCCATGAGGACAAGAATCCTGCCCATCTTATTGACTGCTATGGATCTTGAGACCTTAGCAATGCCTTTAATACATGTTTGTGTGATTTGGTTTATATACTACAGGTGAATTCAATTTTTGCCATAGTCCCTTACCTAAGCTGGGGATGAGGCTCAGGTGGTAGAGTGCATGCCCAGCCTACACGAAGTCCTGGGCACCATCCCCAGCACTCCATCAACTGGACCTGTTGTTACACACCTGTAATTCCAGCCCTCGGGAAGCGAAGGCGGTGAGGTTAGAAGGTCTAGGTTTCCCTTGGCTATATAGTGAGTTTGGGGCTACCCTAGCTACCCAAGGACCTGTCTCAAAAAGAAAAAAAAAAGAAAGAAAAGAAAAATAACATATGAGCTTAATCATTCTTTCATTATTTTAGTTTTATTCATTCTTTAGATACTGTTATGTATTTATAGGTAGCATCATTGGAATAATTTCTTATTAAATGCAAGTAGAAGAATGTTGGCTTCAAGCAGCTGTTGGGAGATGGGAAAGATGAGACTACCTACCCATTTCCCCACACATTTAGTGACCGTCTTTCTCGTACGGTGCAGAGCTTTCTCTTCCTCATGGAGTTGACTCAGCTGAAATGATTTCCCTAGCCCATCCGACAGATTGCAATCTAGATCTCTGAAAGGCTCTACCCCACACTGCCTCTGCTAGAGGGGGCGGAACTTTAAATTTGTACTTTATTTTTACACATGTTAACGTGTGTATAGAGGCCAGGGGACAACTTGAGGGAACTGGTTCTCTCTTTCCACTATACGGGTCCAGGAGGTTAAACTCAGCTTGCTAGGGTTAGTAGAAACTGTCGTTTCCCCCCCCCCCCCTGCAAAGCCAACTGGCTAGCCTGCTGTAAAGTCAGGCTGTGGAGAAGGGGATGGAGCAGCTGTCTGGGAGGGCCTGTGGTAGAGAAATGAATCTGAGGGTAGTGACTTGATCTGACCCAGGCTGGCATCAGGTGGTCAAAATTTTTATCTAGAAAGCAGGGTGGAGCGTGGCATGGCGGCAAGGGTCTTTGCCAGTGATGGTATTTAGGCTATAGGAGGTGGAATAAGGCAGGGAAGGATCTGGAGCAGGTCGAGAGCTGGCAACAGATTGGGAGGCGGTGGTGTAAGAGGTGGAAGGGGGCCCATCCCATTGGGAAATGAAACTCCTTAGCGAAAAAGGGCAAACCATAGAGGCAATGACTCGTATAGAATGGTACATCTAATTTTTTTTAAATTTTACTTTTCGACAGCTTTGTATAACATTATTTCACGATGTATTTTGACCACATTCACCTCCATTACACCCTCTTGTCTCCCACTCCCTCCGAACCCCTGAATATTGCATTTAAAAATACTTCTAATTTCATCAATTTGTTGATATACTTTTAGTTTTTGAGATGGGATTTCCTATTGTCTAGCTTGGCCTTGAACTCACTTACCTAGCTGAGATGGCTCAGCTCCTGAGTCTACCAGATTCCTGGAATCACAGGTAGGTGTGCCACCATGCCCCTGGCTTCCTTTCATGATCTGTCTTCACAGTTGAAGGCGGTGCAACATAAAGAATATTAGACTTGGGAATCTAAGGAATCTTAAACCCCTTTCCCCTCTTCTATAGAGTACGGTTGCCTTACCTCCCTAGATCACATTTCCCATATCGTTAAAAAGCTACTTATTCTTTAATATTCTAATTGATGCATTCTGGGATATGGGTGTTGCTGTGTCTTTAGCACTGAGATGCTAACACCTGCCTCACTCGGAGGTCATGAGGATGCAGCAGAGACTGTAAAGTGCTGCACCAGATGCTGAGGGCACAGCTATTGACATCTTGTTCTTGTGCTCTGTCTTGCATACAACCAGGGTTTGAGCTGTGTACATGAGCCATAGGCAGGGAAGCCGTGATTCAAGCTAGGGATTGTAGGGCAGCGGGTCTCCTATTAAAAATGGGCTGAAACTGTCTTTAGGGGAGGTAGTGGAGTCTGATTGAAAATAACAAGGAGTGCTTAAAAAGCAGCTAATTTATACAGGGAAGGGGCAGGGCTTCGTCTTGTTGCTAAGGTCCTGATTGTTTCCTGACTGTGTCTGTGTGTCTGAGTCTCTGCCGGGCCATTCTATAGGCTCCTTTCAGGAACTTGGTGATCTTGGCCCACAGATAATTAGATCAGTGTCATCACTTTCCCCGTTCCCCCCTTTTATTCTGCTGGGACAATTTCCATGAAAATAGAAGTGGATAATATCCCTTTCCCATTAACAAGGTTCAAGTTCTTCCTGGGCTACAGCTTGGCGGAGCCATTGCATAAAGTCCCAAGTCAGCTCGTGAGTGAGCTGTCTTTAAGGAGCTTATGAGTCCTGAATGCTCAGCCAAGTAACCTGCTTGCCAAGCTGGATTTTCAAAACTATCTCACGATATAAAATATCTTTGACTGTATTCTGCAGTGTAGTTTATTCTGATGATAGTAACATACAATTGGCCACTCATATTGCAAGTTCTGAATCTGTACATTTGTACAGTATGAATAAAAAATGTTTAAAAAGCTGAGTGTCATCTTCATCTTTATATCCAGCAGTCTGGTAGAAGAGGCAAGTGGATATCTACTTGTTCAAGGCCAGCCTGGTCTACATAGACAGTTCCAGGCCAGCCTGGTCTACAGAGACCTTCCAAGCCAACCTGGTCTACATAGACATTCCAGGCCAGCCAGGGCTACATAGTAAGAACCTGTCTCAATTTCTCTCTCTCTCTCTCAAAAAAAATCTTCTGTAGTTGTACTGAACATAACTAGACTTTTCTTTCCTATATTTTATCTAAATACTATGCCCTTTTTATCTGTAAGACTTGCATATCCATGGGCTTTTGTACAAGGAGGACAATCCTTGAACCCTGCCTCCATGGATACCAAGAGACCAGATTTTCATTTTCAATAAATATTGCTAGAATAGCTGGTCTTAATATGCAAAAATATATCTGTTTATAGACCCTAAACCTTTCACAAAATCTAACTCAAGTTGAATCATAGACATAAATATGATATCCATAATTATATAATTTCTAAAAACTAACAAGAGAGACAAGCTAGACGATCTTTGGTTTGGCAACGACTTTTTAAATTATGTGTATGGACATATTGCCTGCATGTATGTCTGCACCACTTATGTGTCTGGTGCCCTCAGAGGCCACAAAAGGGTATGAGACTTCTTGAAAGTGGAATTACAGACTGTTGTGAGCCACCATGTGGTGCTGGGACTCAAACCCAGGACCCAAGGAAGAGCAACCAGTGCTCTTAATTGCTGAGCCTCCTCTCTATAGATTCTGATAATGATTAAAGGGCCTGCCTTTAATCCCAGCACTTGGGAGGCAGAGGCAGGCAGATCTCTCTGTTTGAGGCCAGCCTGGTCTACAAAGAGAGTTCCAGGACAGCCGGAGCTACACAGAGAAACATTCTTGAAAATAAAAATGCAAACAAAACTAATATATATGTGTGTGTGTGTGTGTGTGTGTGTGTATAGTATATTTATTACTAAAACCATGATCTGTGAAAGAAGAAATAGGGAATTTAGGCTTCGTTAAATATTTAGACCTTCTTTTCTTAAAAACACACCGTGAGAGAACTAATAGAGGCTGGGGAATATCTCAGGTCATGAGAACATGAGAATCTGAGTTTTGTATCAGACCCATATAAAAATGCCTGGTAGTGGTGGGCTGTATACTCCCACTGCTGACATGCAAAACCTTGGGGTTTGCTGGCCAGACATCCTAGCCTAATTGTTAAGTTATAGATCAAGTGAGACTCTCAAGGAACGGGGTTGGAGGGGTGGCTCTGTAAACACAGACTGCCCTTTCATTTCCCCAGCCACCCATGTAACATGAACGGGGTGCCTGTTTGTTGGGGTTTTCTGTCCCGCCCGGTTCCTACAGCTGTTTAGCCCGAAAGAAAATCACACATAGGTCTCCATGAATTATAAAGCTGACTGGCCCATTTGCTCTAGCCTCTTATTAGCTCTGGTAGCTTATATTAACCCATTATTTTGATCTATGTTAGCCATGTGGCTCAGGTACCTTTTTCAGTGGACTCTTGGATTTTAAACAAGTGGGTTTTTGATTCTTGTACTTTTTTTTTTTTGGGTCCTTTTATTTTTCTATTGGCTTGTCTTGTCCAACTTCAGTATGACAGTTTTGGCTTTATCTTATTATATTTTATTTTGTTAAGTTTTGCTGTTACCTCTTAGAAGCCTTTTCTTTTCACATGAGGGACAGAAAGGAAGTGGATCTGGATGGGAGAGGAGGTGGGAAGGAACTGTGAGTGACAGAGGGAGGGGAAACCGTATTCAAATTATATTGTATGAGAAAAGAATCTATGTTTAATAAAAGGGGAAAATAACTATAGTTACCATAGCACGCAATACATCTCGAGAACATTTTATCAGGTGTAAATAACATTTTCTGCCTTTGGACCAACACCTTCCTGCCTTACCTTACACTTTCACAAACCGTGGCAGTCACTAATCTATTCTCTTCTTCTAGGAATTCAGTGTAGATTTCACGTAAAGGTGACATCAGGCAATATTGGACCTTTTTTATGCCTGTCTTTCTTCTCCTAGAACAAGCATCTTCCAGGTGGATTCTCATTGTCTCAAATAATGGAACTTTCCTTATTCATCCATCCATCACTGACTCTTTGGGTTGGTTCCAGAACAGTGTTACAACAGACATGATTGTGTGTCTTTTGGATACCCACCCCAATGCGAGACTGCAGGTGTCTGTGGTTCTCTGTTTTCTGGAGAAAACACATTACTGTTTGGGCTGTCCTAATTTAAACTCTCACCAAACAATGTCTAGGGGGTTTTCTTCGCATCCTCTCCCACTTGTTCCCTCTTGATTCGATAACAGTATATGCACTAGACATGGGAGGGAAATAAGGAAAGTGGGGCTTCCTGTGCTCTCTCCATGAGACGGTCCTCAAGCCATAGCGTAAAGCATTTTCCTGGTGCTCTCTCTGTCCATTTCACTTCTTGCTTCCGGTTTGGAAGTAAAGGTAAAGGGAGCAGAAAGGAGGCCAAAGAGGGAAAAGGAAGAATATATGGGACCATGAAGTAATAGCTTTAGCCTGGGAAAATTCAGGAATGGCATGATGTCTCTGGGTCCAGGCTGTTCAGCGCGAAAGACATGCAAGTTTAGTGCTGACCTGGTGGTAATTCCGGTCTTTCTGCTTTAACCCACCTGCTGCTATGCACTCTTTCTCCTCTTGATGGTGACCCAACTTTAATAGCTTACTCAGTAGGAAGGACTTTGTTTACTCCATCTTTCCTGGAACTGAAACTTCAGGGTGTATTTTGTTTGTAGCTTGTTAGTGTGATATTGAACTTTATGTAGAAGTTCTACATAAGCTGCAGAAAACCTTTCTGTGTATTCTTCCTTTAGCCTTGTTAAATGTCGGGGCATGCATCACTAAAGAAAAGCAACGAGCAGAAAGAATGCTATGTTCCTAAAAAATAGGGCTCACATGTCAGACAACAAAGAATTCGAATTCATTTTTTTCTCTGATGCATATGTCATTTCCAAAAAAATATCTGGAGTGTGGTCATCTCCAATTTGAAAAAGTTACCATCTTCAGGATGGCCCCTCTCCTCTTTAGATAACTCTAAGAAATTTCTTCATGAGGTTGTTGTAAAGTTTCTCTCCTTCTAAGTTTTTGTTAATGTGTCCCAGTTGAAGTATTTGATTTTTAAATGAATAATTCTTTCTCTAATCTTCTCTCAAGTCTTTTCATTATTTGACGAAAACCATCATGCCATTCCTGAGTTTTCCTGGCTCCCATGTTCTTCCTTTTCTCCCTTTGTTTTCCTTTCTGATCCCTTTAATCTTATTTCAAATATCTATTACCTGTCTGTCATCTCTTGCCAGACATTGAAATGCATCTTTTTATTTACCCTCGGTGAAATTGCAAATCGGCAGGAAAAAGGTACTCACCCATTTAGTGGCAGCATCCTCCCTCCTGTGGTTTAATTTATTTTCGTTGTATTCAACTTTTAAAAATTTTTACTTATTTTTAGTGTATTGGTGTTTTGCTTGCATGTATGTCTTTATGAGGGTGTTGGATCCCCTAGAATTGGAGTTGTATATAGACAGCTATTAGATGCTGAGTGGGTGCTGAGAATTGAACCTAGGTCCTCTGGAAGAAAAAAACAGTGCTCTTAACCGCTGAGCCATCTTTCAAGCCCCATGAGGTTTAATTTTAATCATTATCCCCCTCTGAGTCATTTTCTTCCACATCGGCTTCAACATATCATCATTCCTTAATTTGTGATCTTTATAACTAAGTGGACTGGGGCCTCCTTAGTGCAGATCTGGAAATTGCTCTTACATTGCACTGAATAAAGTTAAAGGCCTTCTGATCAGGTTAATGATTATTTAGGAAGGGAGAAGTCACAGGATGGTTGGTGAACACCGCAGAGGTTGATTCAGTCATACATATATTTCCTAAGGAACATTCACTCCACAAGCTAAATGCCACACTGTCATCAGGTGTGTTGAGGCCACACGGGCTGGTATGGTCATCCTGGGCTGGCATTTTCAAGGGAAGGTGGAATAGAACACTGTGTATTGTTCTGACGTAGATGAGGGTCTTGACAACCGTCAAGGCTCACACTGGGCAAAGTCATCCAAAAGTCGAGCCATTTTATTATGACCCCAGGTCTTCCTCGTACGGGAAGCCCAGGGGCTTATGCTGGTCAGCAGTGACTCAGCAGTGGTAGAAAATGGAGAAAACAATGCCCGTTGGTGAGTCACCGTGGTTACCCGTTTCAAATAGGACTGGTGCACATTTACTTTGCTCAACCTCACAATATTTTCATGGTAAATTTGATTTACCTGCTTGCATGTTAAAATAGTAAATCAGTGGCTGAGAGTAAAAAATAAAGTTTTTCTAAAGAAAGCCTAAAACTTCGTAGGAAGGAAGTATTGGACTTTTCTGTACAGATTTGTAAATGAAAATTTGTGTTCGTATCCCAGTGACCTTGAGCAAAGAGATTGGAGGTGGAACTTTTTTATTTTCCATATTGCCCCTCAGACTTCTCTTTAAATTCCCTGGAACGAAGGCTTGTCATTCTTGGCAGTAAGCAAGGCTAAAAGATGAGAGGCACAAGTGGACACTAATGGAGCAGTCAGATCTGTAGCGTAATCAGGATGAAAACCTATCTGAAGACTTGAGAGCACACAAAGGCTGCAGGTGTGTGTTAAACAGGACTCATGGCACCGAAAAAACCCAAGAGTCACCACGGGGCCAGCTACTGCCACAGCACAGTGAAGCCTGCTTCTTTCACAAGATCATTATTTGAAACCAGGATTTTTATCATCGGTTAGTAGAAATCCTGCTTTTCCATGCCACAGTTACATAGCCTAGAATAAGTCCAACAGTTGAAGAGAACTTTCTTTGTTTCTGAAAATCTCAAATCTAAAAAGCAAGGCAGACTTCAGAGCAAAAGACCAAGATCAAGGGTACCTCAGAGCTGCACAGCGAGAAGGAACAACTGGATTTCCTCGAAGGGAGATTTCTTACTCCTCTGAACAGTGAACAAACTGAAAAAAATGACTCTTGTTCCTTAGAATGTTCAAGAAAGGAAGAGAAAGACCACTGTTAACTAAGAGGCACACACACACACACACACACACACACACACACACACACACACACACACGTGTGTATGTATGTATGATAGATATGTAAAAAAAATCTCCCTGTGGAATTATGCAGCGTTCCCTCACAATTAGATCATTCCCTCGCAACCTCAAAGAGCCTAAGTCTCACTCTGGGATGAACAAAAGCAAGCACCATCTTAAGCTGCATTCGGAGCTTCTGTGTCACGCCGCTTGTCACAAGGAAGCTTCCTGGACATTTTAGACTTTTTGAAAAAAATCTGCAATTCAATAAAAATGAAGATTTTCCTTTTAGGTCACCGTTTCTTCTGGCAGACTGAGCCTAAAGTGCACTTTATTTTCCTTTAATTTAGCAGCTCCAGCAGCTTTTCCAGTTAAATCGACTGTTCATTATTGAGCCCCATTTATGAAGGGGCTGTGCGGTGCAGTTTAATGAATCCTTGGCACAAAGCTTCCTTTCAGGGCCGGCAAAGAATAGGCGCTGTTCAGGCCCTGTAGGGCTGTATGTCAAAGCCAGCCCATAATGCCTGTCAGCCAAGGGCAGAAATTCCCACTGATATAAGAATGTGCAAGAAATCAACTCTCACCACCGACGAGCAGATTAAGACACGATCAGGAAATGAGACCGTAGGTTTAGAACAGTGACACCTGCTCGAACAGAGCTATTTTCCCATCCCTTGATCACGGCGGCGGTTGTCGTGGGGGTGGGGCGGAGCTGCGGCATAGCCAAGGCTCAGCGCCCTGCTCTCCAAGTCCTCCTGCTGGAAGGAAAGACGTCGCCAGTGGGGGTGGCTTTGGGCTAGGCCCTCTGCTAAGTGCCTCCGCACACGTTTTAAACTTTAATCCTTATAATGAGCCTGTGAGGGCTATTTACATATGATGGAGGAGGAAACTGAGGCTCGCGTGCTTTCCTCTGGGGTTCATGATTACAATGCTAATTAGCAATGACGGGGTGGAGTAAATGTCTACCCGGCTGTGACGATGGCTGTCTTTGCCAGGGTTCTGAAGTGAGGCGCAATAAGTAGGTTTGATCCTTCGGAAATATCCAAATTTTAGTCATCGGGAATAATGAAAGCTTTTAATTTTTTTTTTTTTTTTTTTTTTTTTTCGAGACAGGGTTTCTCTTTGGTTTTGGAGCCTGTCCTGGAACTAGCTCTTGAGACCAGGCTGGTCTCGAACTCACAGAGATCCGCCTGCCTCTGCCTCCCGAATGCTGGGATTAAAGGCGTGCGCCACCACCGCCCGGCTTAGCTTTTAATTTCTTGGAGCATATGTTGGGCGCTGTGTGCTGGACACGTGCGGCGGGTGTTGCAATAGAGGCAGAAGAAAGAGAGCTTGCTAGGTGAGGCGAGGCGTGGTGGTGAAGGAAGAACCTGTTTTCAGGGGTAGAGCCCTGAGTACGGAACTGCCTGTACGAAACCTTAGCGGAGTTCTCACCAAGTGTGGGCTGTGATGAAGGTCAAAATGGTCAAAGGATCTCCACATAAATGACTCCTCTGAACCCTCGTAAGACACCCATCCCTGGGGATTCTGGGTTCTCCAGATGAGCGCGTGGGTTGGTTTTCTTAAAATGTCACAGAGCAGATGAAGTGTTGAAGTACGGTTTTCAAGAAGGTAAAATAAGTTACATGTAAAAGATACCCTTCCGGTTGCTAAGTAGTAACAGAACCTTTAAACTGTTAGGATATGTTCAAAAGGCATTTAATAACCCATATATATGACTGATATGTTAGATAGGCATATGTATGCCATCTCAGGTAACGGGTTCACCTCAGTGTTGCTATTCTTGACTCTCTGGACCCCATCTATGAAAAGTAGCCAGGATATGTGTGTACACACACACACACACACACACACACACACACACACACACTCTTACTGTATATACATAAAGGCATGATAAAGACACATATGCAATGTTACCATAAGTTTATTGGGTTATGTAAAAATCATCTAGCTATTTTTATGGTTTTCTTTCCATGGGGAAAAAAAAACTATTTGCCTATGTACTGAATGAAGCTATCAGATATGAAATAATTTGATTATCTTGAGGACTTTCAATAATAGCAAATGTAAGACAAATTAAATCATCTTCCTGAAGACAGTCCTTCCGTGGCTTATCATCAGTAGAACCCTGAAAGAGTGTAGGGTACATCTTTCTGTCTTTCTAGGTTTGGGGTAATTCTCCTGACAACCCCCTGCTTTCTATGGAAATTCGTATGTGCCTAGAATAAAGAAGTGATTTATTTACATCCTGGTGAGCCAGTGGCAAAGCATAGCAGAAGCTCAGCTCTGTTATCCTACAGACAGGGCTTGTTCCATTTAGTGCTGAGGAACCCAGGAATCACATACCGACCCTGATTCCTTAATTTGTCATTGCCAATGGAGCCCTGAGAGGGAGCTTGCATTTTGCTGAGTATAAAGAATCAACAACATGTATTTTTTCTTTGATATTTCAGTTAATTTCAATTTAATGAAGGATTAAAAAATCTATGTGAACTAACTCAGGTTCCTCAGGTAGAAGTTAGCAAAACTTTAGCATTTGCTTCTTGCTGGTAGGACAGACACAGGTTGTTTCCTGTACAGATGGATGGAAGAGAAGCTGGGGGATGAATCCGCGGGGGAGGGAGGGAAGTCAAGACTGACTGGGAGAATTGGATCTACGTGGGTCTCAGCTACTCTAGCTCTGACTGGGAGAATTGGATCTACTGACTGGGAGAATTGGATCTACCGTGGGTCTCAGCTACTCTAGCTCTGGGGCTGAGATGGCTTTTCCGATTTAACCTAAGCTGAGAGAGGAAACATGTGGTTTTTTAACCCTGTCAGGTTCTGGGTGTTGTATGATTTTGAACAAGGTGGTCTCTATTACTGAGATTCCCTGGTGAGCCATCAGTAGCTAGTAGACTGAGCAGCTGGGCCAGGAAGGAATCAGCGCTCAGAGGGAAACAGCACAGTAATCACTATCCCCTGGTTTTGTTCCAAAGCTCACTGTGATTTAAAAAAAAAGTTTCAGGTCACGGGTCAACCCAGACTAATGAAGGTATGTTCACAAGTGTTCTAGGCTCATTTGGGCTCAGTGCAGAGTTGTCAACAACACCTTAGTGATTTCCAAGTCAGGGAGGGTATGCTCTAGTGGCTCCTGCAAAAGTTGTCCAGAGGTGGAAGGGCAAACGATTCTGGCCAACCTCCTAGAATAGATAAGGAGACGGCAAAGTGGGAGGCGAAGTCAGGGAGAACAAAATGTCTAGCATGTTAAGGCAGGACTTCGGACTCAGCAAAAGGCATGATGGCCCTGCATCCAAAATGAGACATGCTTAGGGCTGGAAAGAAAGGACTGCCTATCCATTTAATACTTGGGACTGTAGTCAAGATTACATTCTAGGCGCTCAGAGTGGGGGTTCGAGCCCTGGCTCAGTAGTCTTCTGGTCTAGTGCTCCTTCTATGCAAACAGACCTGACTTCTGTTCTCCAAAGAGGAGCTAGCAGGAGCTGCAGCACTTGGACAACACGGAAGAAGCGGTTGCCTTCAGTGAAAAGGGAAAGGATGCTCAAGGACCTGGGATGCTTCGGAATAGGGGCTGGCAAGAAAACTGCTACACGTGGGAGCTGGGGTGAGGGAGATATCTTTTCCGTATATAACCAGACAGAGCATAGTATCAGGTTGAAGGTGGGGCAGAAATTCTGGTCCAGGAAGGTGCTGCCAAGGCAAGGCAGTGTGGCAGATGTCATGGGATAGGAAGAGAAAGAAGATCTTTGCTTAGCATCTTCAATGGCTCTTTTGAGGATCAAGTCTAAGCATTCAAGGCACCCTTTCGTGTGTATTTGTGTGTGTGTGTTGCTTTAAAAAAAGCTTCATCAGGGAAGTTTTATATTTGTTATATAATTAAGAGGAAGGCATCCCCGACGGAGAGATGCCCTTTACCCCCTTGCCCTTTGCCACTGCCCATGGCAGGTGGAAGAACCGGCCCTGAGGTCATAGGAGCAGGAGAGCTGGTCCTGCCCCTCACCAGCTGCAGCACTGAAGAGAACAGGCCCTGTACCTCGCTTGGGCAGCACAGTAGAGCTGGCCCTGCCAGTGGGGGTGTAGAGGTAAGCACGTGTGGCCATGGGAGAGCTGGCCCCATTACTGTCTGTCATGAGGTGGCATGGGCAAGAGAAATAAGGCATCCCCCCTCACTCCTTGCCGCCTGCAGCAGACGGGAGAGCTGGCCTTGGGGGCAAGGAGAGTGGGAGAGCTGACCCTGCCCCTCAGCAGTTGCAGCTCTTGGGAGCGCAGTAGAGCTGGGCCTGGTGGTGGTGGTGGTGGTGGTGGTGGTGTGTGTGCCATCCTTGAAGGTGTGAGAGTAGGAGAACCGGTCCCCCCCCCCACACATTCAGGGGGTATTTCTGAGCTCTGTTTTGTTACATGGATCCCTTTGTCTATCCAGTCACCAACATCATGTTTTTTTTGGCTACCATATCTGAAGCAAGTTGCTGAAATCAGAGAATGGCATTCCAGTTTGGTTCTCCACCTTCAGGATTCTGTTACTACCCTGTGATTTTGTACTTTTATGTTACTGTTGACGGTGATGTTGTGAGGGAAACACCCTTGATCAAAACTCTCACTGCCTTTTAACGTGGCAACTTAATAAAACATTTAACAGCCCCTCTCCTCCTCCTCCTCTCCTTCTCCTTCTCCTTCTCCCTCTCCTGCTCCTTCTTTGTGGAATTTCCCAGCATAGTGAACTATTATCTCTCTCTCATGCAGCCCAGAGGCAGTTTTCTTGTGTGTCCATTGAACAGTGTCCTGAGTACTGGAAACCTACGTTTGTCATTTGTCTTTGTCCAGTGCATGGTATATTTAGGCTGTAATAAGTCTGCAGTGAATGCCAGCTGGACAAACAACACTATACGTAGATAACTGAAATATGTCTAGCTCCTTAGGACTAATACCGAGTGACACGTGAATTCTCGGTGCTTAGGGTGGGGCCTGATACCTTACACATCCCCAGGATAAATAAGGGTTAGAAAGAGTCAAGTAGAATGGAAATCAGACTTGAAGGTAGCAAAGATCTGGAAATCGAGGATTCGAGGTTGAGCTGCTGCTACCAGCTGGCTGACCCTTGGCAAGCAGCCAACCTCTGCGAGGCTAGGTTTCTCCAGTGAGTAGAGAAATAACCTACCAGGAAGTACCGTTAGAAGGGTAAATGGATATGTGTAAGGGTTCAGAAAGGTGAACACTGGATCCATGCTTGTTGAGTGAATGAACACGGGAGAAACTAAAGAAAGGCTACAGAGGAGATAAAGGTGAAGTAGCAAAGAAGTACGCGGGAGGGAGACCCAACTGCTTGAGAGTAGAGGAGAAGGTGGGAGGCTTTTGAAAGAGTTTAGAATTTAATGTGGGCTTTAAACAAAAGAGTCTTAGAAAATGCAATGGAATTGTGATTCTGGGGTTCAGTTTTATAGAAATATGACTCAGTGCACATTTGCTGTTTTAAATGTTGAGCTTGCTTGGTGAAAGACAAACTAACAACCACGAAGACAGACTAAGGACAGCACAGCAAAAGTAGCCTTTGACAGGAGAGTCAACGTTCGCATTCTCCTCTCGTAAGTGATTTGAAGGGTGAGCGGAGTGGGCTTTAAACCTAAGTGTGGTGTCTTAAAACTTGAAAGTGCTGCCTTTTAACTCGTTTCCTCCCTTGATGTAGCCAGGAAGTTCTCTCCTGAAAGAATAGGCAAGCTTAATGCAATTATGCATTGCCCGCCCTCCCTGGTGGAGCTATGTGCTGGGCAACTCCAGCTGGCCTCCCACAAGAGGGAGTAAACCTCAAATGTCCCTCAAGCCATTGTTTTAGCACTCTGCAGAGATGTGTTCCAGCGGCTGATCGGAGCTGCTTAAGCTGTCTAATTGAATGAATTCAACCTCATATAATAGGATCTAGGTCTTTAAGCATTTCCGTCTGGTGCTCCGGATATTGAGCTGCTGGGCTGCTCCAGGGGCCGGGCCTTATCGCAGAGCTGGGCGTTTCTAGCTCACAGTCTTAGGTTTTGTTGCAAACCTCTGTGAGCTCACAGCAGACTTCAGCTTTGTTCTGACAGATGCCACTCCACATCAATGCAGCTGGAGCCTAGTGTCCCTAAGAGTTTAGTTAAAGTCTGAGCAAAAGAGGATGCCCTGTGGGAGGAGTTGTATAATTTCCTTCATTTCCAGGAAGAAGAAGAATTATTCAGAGATAAAGGTTTCAACTCCATCTTGGCCTCACCTGCTTGAGTCTGAAATAGAAAAGCCACTCACTCTATGGAGCAAAACCTGATGAATCAGAACAGAAGAGGATGGAAGAAGGAAGGGCAGGTTGATTTGTCAGTCCTTCTTTTCTTGTCGATACAATTTAGACCGAAGAGAAGCTGAGTTTTCGTTCTTGGCGATGTATGATTTAAAAGGCCAGCATGATGGATCTTAAGAGTACAGATTTGACTTTTGGCTATGGCTTGAGAGCCCTCTATGGCTTCACATACTGAAGTGCAATGCACCCCTGTTGTGAGGCTGGAAATGATCTGACTGCGGTGTTTAGAGGCAGGGATAGGACACACACACACACACACACACACAGAGGGGATGGTATTATGTTTACATATATATGTTCCTCATCTCTAGCCCTGACCCACTTTGGGACTTTGGCAGTGAAAAGGCCACCAGGGCTAGGGAGATGGCTCATCTGTTAAGAGCATTTATGTTCAATCCTTTTAATAAAGTAGCCTAGTAACAAAAATGGACTAATACACACCTACACACCCAATGAGAATACAAACCACTTCTTCTGACACTTCTTCCATGATCCATCCCTATCAGTCAATCCTGTAGGCAGCTGCTCTTCTGGTTCCATGCATCATACTTATCCCATGTAATATTTTTGAGATAAGTTTATTGTACCACGAGTAATAAAAACCTGGAGGCAGATATTGGGGTTCAATCTGGAGATCAGAAAAGCAAAACAGTCAACCACCAGAGAGCTCTTACCTCTTCGAAATCTTCAGACTGAAAAGAGAGTTCCTGTCTCATCTCGCTTTATCTCTGGGTTTTTATTGTCCATGCTACCATTTATGTAATTGCATCTTGCTTTGCACTTTTTAATAATAAGTCATACTCTGTTCCACTACACAAAGTAATAGCTAAAATAACTCAGCAACTATTCCCTGTTCATGAAATTCCCCATTGTCTCCCTACTATTTATATAGTAAGACCAAACTCTACAATCCAGCTATGACCTCCTTCTTGTCACTTCTACCCATGCAAACCATTTTCCACACAACTATCTAATTGTCCTTTCAATACACTTGTCTCTCTCCTCTGTGTAGTGTATTCTCAGGGGCTTTGTCTTCACGGGAAATGCTCTTTATCCGCCCCTGCCCCATGCAGGCTCTTCTCAGCCTTCAGATCTGTATGAAGGTTCCCCGCTGTCTTAGTTAGGTTTTTATTGCTCTGAAGAGACACCATGACTACGGCCACTCTTATAAATAAAAACATTTACTTGAGGGGGCTCACTTACAGTTTCAGAAGTTCAGCCCATTATCATTCTGACAGAAAGGAAGCATGGTGGTGTGTAGGCATGCTGGCGTGCAGCTGAGAGTTCAAACCTTGACTCAGAGGCAACAGGAAGTCCATCCCATCAGTGACTCACTTCCTCCAGCAAGGCCACACCTCTAATTAGTGCCACTTCCTTTGAGGGCCATTTTCTTTCAAACCACCACAGGGCAGTGGTCACCTCATTACTTCCCTTGTCTCTCCTGACATTCCTCTGTGTACAGATTGCACCTTTTGATCTGAGAATGGGAAGGTGTGGCCAGACTAGTGTCAGGACACTGCTGAACTCTTTGAGTGAAGGATTAAAGAAAATAGGTATTTCTTTTGCTTTTTGAAATTATAATATCATCCCATCATTTCCTCCTTTCCTTTTTTCTTCCAAATGTACTCGTATACCCCCTCATTCCTTTCTTTCAAATTCAAAGTCTTTTAATTAATTGTTAAATACGTACACACATATGTGTGTATGTACACATATATTCACACATACATAAATACAACCTGCTCAGTTTGGGTAGCAACTTGTATGATGTTTTCAGGGCTGACCATTAGGTATTGAATGACCAATTGGTGCACTCTGGAGGATTTTAAGCTAGAAAATTGAGAATTTAATCATATTAACATTTGAGTTGATAAGTATTTGCCAAACAGCTTGAGCTCCACATGAGATAAAATTTTGTGACAATTTAGAAGTGTGAGCTGTGAAGGTTTATTTTCTCAATTGCTGACTCTCTTCTTAGAGATCTGGTCTTTATCTCTGATCAGGTAAGGAATTTTTCCTCTAAGTTTTCCAAAACATTTATCCACACAGAGATGTATACAAATAAACACACAAAAATAAACTTACATATACATAAACACACACACATGCACATACATTCACACATGTAATATCATATATCCTAAGGTTCACTCTGTTAACAATATTTCTATAGTTGAATTAATTTATTTTAAAATTTTATTTGGGAAATTGTAAGTGTGTATTATAAGGTACTGATGCTGTGTGTTGGTATAGGTAGGCATTGAGAAATGATTAAACCAAGCTAACTAGCATATCATCTCATGCTTATTTTTTATGGTGAGAATATCTGAAATTTGCTCATTCTTAAATACATCATGCTTTAGTACTGATTATATTCATCAGGGTATAAAATAGATGCCAAGAATTTACTCCTCTTGTCTGACACTGTATGTGTTTTAGTCTGTAGTTTTTAAGGACAGGGTCATAATCTGCAGACTTGGCTGGCCGGAAATTCATCTGTAGCCTAGGATGGCTTCAAACTTGAGTTATTCTTTGTTTCAGCCTCGCAAGTACTGGGATCATAGGCATGTGCCACCATGACCAACAGCTTGGTACATTTCAGGGGACATCCCAGCCCCCCAATATATACCTATTGGACTCTGGTAACTATCATTCTACTGCATGCATATGAGTTTGATTTTTATTTTTGGCTTGGAAGATTACACACAAATGAGACCAAGCTAGCCATGGTGTGCTTCTAAACGCAAGTCTATAACAAACCAAATTGCACGTTTGTAATATGTATCAGTGGTAAGTGCCTGCCTGACTTACGTAAAGCTCCGTGTTTTAACTCTCAGCTCTGTAAAACCAAACCAAATCAAACGAAGCGAGAAGCGATATTATCCAGTATGTCCCACGCCCAGCTTGTTTCACTAAGCACAGTGTTCTTCAGGTACATTAATGGCTTTGTAAATGATAGAATGTGATGTTCTGAGACAAAATAGCAAGCAAATTTCTGTATATGCACTCAGCGACAAGTACAGAGTGGGAGGCAGTTGGCAAGGCGACAGCTCAGTTTCTTTAACAAACACAATGCGGAAGATGGCTGCTAATGATAAAAAGGACTCAAGAGATCCACAAATTCTTTGCCATTTCCTTACCAGAAGGGTAGAAGCTAATGTCCCACCCCTTAAATTAGTAGTAGCCTTAATTACTTGCTTAACCAACAATAAACAGTGAGAGACTTCCTGAGGGTTCCAAGACTAGAAACCCAGCACATGCCTCACGGGCCTCTTTGAGCATCTTCTCTAGGACCTCCTACCTTTCTTCCTAAGAAGTCAGAGTTCTCTTAGATCAGAATGCTGGAGACACCAGCCTATGAAAGGTGTCAGTTTGGATCCTCAAGTTCAGCCCAGTGTCTCGTAGACCAGATGTGTCACGTAGTCAAATTACCAATCTGCAACATTTCAAACTTTGATAATGTGTCCATTGTTTTGTGCTGCTAAATTTTGGCGTGACCTATTACATAATATGAAAGATGGAAAAATAAGATTTTTTAACTTGTATTTTACATTTATTGGTTCATGTGTGTGCATGTGCGTGCATGTGTGTGTGTGTGTGTGCACCATGGAACCTGTGTAGGGGTCACAAGACAACTTGTAAGAAGTGGTGCTCTCCTCCTACAATGTGGGTCTTAGAGGTGGAACTTAGGTTCAGGCTTGGTGGCAAGAGCCTGTATCTAGTGAGCCATCTCCCTTGCCCAACATTTCACATTTTAACCCAAAAGTTGAGATGTAGTGTTGGTAGACGGTTCTTGGGGCGGGGTGGGATGTGGGGTAGGGTTGGGGTGAGAAACAAGGCAAAAGATACATTGAGTATGTGTGTGTGTGTGTGTGTGTGTGTGTGTGTGTGTGTGTGTGTGTGTGTGTGTATCTGTAAGGTAACATTGTATTAGGATGAAAATGATACCTTATAAATTGTGTGAAGAATTAAGTTGCTTTTCTTGAGATTTTCCAAATAACTAATGACAGGAAATTGGTTTGGGAAGAAAAAAAACAGATGCATAATTATTTCTTTCATGATGAATGTGCACTCCTGGCACCTCTGAGGACTAAGATTGTCCTGCAGGGAATATGATTAAAGTTAAAAAGAGGGAAAACAAAATAAGTAAGTCAGCTCTTGATCATGCTGCTATATTTACCCACAGAAAGGAGGCAGCTCTCAGGTGGGCTTTTGTTCGAGTAATGTTCTGAAATCCTTGTGTAAAAGAACAATATGAAATCTCAATTCTCCCAAATGGTTTGGGGCGAGTTCAGCTCTTGAGCCCTTGGGGGCTCAGTTCCCAAGGAGACTAATCCCACTGGCTCAGCATTAGGCATCACCAGGAGGAAAGAGCTCTCCACTGGATCTGCAGATCCCCTGGTGCAGGCGGAGTTGCTTGCGTCCCTCTGCTCTATAGGAAGGGAAATGTATTGATGTCAAAGCCATCAAGGGAATACTTTTACTCAGGGGGGAGGAGGAGGGGCTGGAGGGCCTGGCGGGAGTGAGCCACTGGCTCAGCTAAAACCAATTTCATCCCAGAAAGAACTCTTCCAAAAAAGAAAACAGTCAGACTAGGTCTGGGTAATATGGTTGGTTAAGTTTGAGCTCTAGGAGCTCCCTCTGGTTTTAGAAATAGAATAATTTAAGCAAAAGTTATTCTCTGTTGACCCTTTCCCATAAACATCATTGCTTTCACTTACTATGCCTCTTGGTTGTTCTTTCAGAGAGAGAGACTGCATATTTGCTTGAATACTCAGGCATATCCTTTAAGTCTTTGCTCTGACACTGCCCTGTCTTTGTAAATAGCTTATCTTCTTTGGGAAGTCTTGAGGGTCGTTTTATCCCATCAACTCTGCAGCCTTTAATTTACTTAGGTCATATACTACAATGACCTGTGTGCATGTCTGTCTTTCCATATGCATATCTGTCTTTCTACTAGAACATATACCACAATGACTCATGTGCACGTCTGTCTTTCTGTGTGCACGTCTGTCTTTCCACTAGAACATATACTACAATGACCCGTGTGCATGTCTGTCTTTCTGTGTGCATGTCTGTCTTTCCGTTAGAAAGAGCTGGAATCATGGCTTCTTACCCCTGCATCCCTAGTATTTACTCTAGTATATATACTACCCAGGGTGAGTGTCAATATTTTTCTGCTGAATGAGTAAGTGACTGGATGGGCACAGACGGCAGTGTTGTGAATCATGAAAAGTTATACATATTTTACTTTCTATACACATAGTTGTCAAAAACGTTCACTTCTATTATCTTGTTGGTTTCTCACCAAACAGTTCTCCTGTTATTTCTATTTATAGGTTAGAGTTCACAGGAGAAGGTTTGCACTGTCAGACAATAAAGGCAACATTTTGCTCCTGGGATAGCCTTTGGGTATAACTTCAGCTTCGTTCACTGTCCTCTTAAAGGTTGTATAGCCCACAGGCACAGCTGCTCCCTTGCACTAGGAAATAGGCACTTGGTTGGGGACAATGGACAAATGATATTGATTTTATGATCCATATGTTGGAACAGAATGGGTTGGACATGAGAAATCAAGAACATGGAGTTCACTGGGCTGCCATTTTATGCCAGAAGGAGGAAGCGAAATAGCCTTCACCAGGAGAAGTAACATTTGCCTACCTGGTCACATGACCTCTCAAAGCCCGTGGGAATAGTTATGACTATTCTTGTTTCTCAGATGAGGAATGGAAATGATATGGAAAAGTTAGCTTTGATGTGTAGAATTCCAACTTTCTAGGAATGAAGGATTTTTACAGATGAATCTTCATGGTCCATTTATTTTAAATATGATGATGTTATTAGAATTTTGGTTTCTTTGAGACTTTCTAGTATAGACTCTTGTGCAGTGGGCCTCTGGGCATTTCTAAGTAAACTCTTGGCACCTCTACTGGACTCTGTGTGTCTAGCCTTGGACATTGCTGACTGAACCTGAAGGAAATGGCAATTGTGCCAACTCGGATTAAAATACAAACTTTGATTCAGCTTTATGGGTTTGTTTAAGTGCCTCTTCCCATTGTTTAGATAAAGCCCGTCTTCTTTGGTAAGGGTATTTGTTTGCTCGGACATATTTCTGTTACTTTTGCAGAAAACTGGGGCTTCACTGGAAGTCTTTGGTGCTCCTTTTCAGTGGCTGTTATGTGCACAGGGCTTTCCTGCTTTGCCATCAGTTAATCCTCATGAATACCTGTGACAGAGAAGACATGTCAAGGAGGACAGCCATATCCACAGGGCGCTTCTTTTATAATAAATACTATATGCCACACCTGTGTTTAAACTAACCAAACTAACCAAAGCGAAGCGTGGTGGACTGGTTTGTTCAAAGCCGTGGGCTCAGAAGAGCCAGGCTTTCAATCCTACTCATAAGGCAATTGAATGATAAGGCTTAAACCAGAGCCCAAGTCTTTTACCAAAAACTTTTCATGCTGGACCGTGTTGTTCATATTCTCTATTTCAGGAATGAATCTCCGGTTAAAACTATCAAGGGGATCGTTTAAAGACAGTGGACATGTGTGAAGGAAATCTACATGGCCTGAGAGGCAGGACCCAAGGGGCTGGGAGCTGTCCACACGCCCGAGGGAGGCATGGAGTGGGAGCTTGCTCTCTCTCGGGCTTTAGGCAGACTGACTTCTTCCTCATTTGCCAATCAGTAGTACTAAGAGCTTGAGGGTCTCGGGAAACTGGTCAGAATCTTAGACTCAGAGTTTGAAGACAGAGAATTTTCCTCCTGCTTTCTGCGAATGGCATCATTTTGGGAATGGAGTTGTCTGACTGGGCTAGATGTGTCTGTGGCCAGTTCTCCGAACTTCTCAGAGGTCCGGTTTCTTTTGTTGAATGATGATAAAAACACGCAGTTCACGAGGTTGTTGGACAGGATTAAAAGTGATAATAAAGTACGGACAATGACTGGCTGAGGGCAAACATCCAGAAGCTGCAAACTAGTGGACCTCAACTCACTGCTTCCTGAATTGAGATTGAAACCCAGGTTTGTGGACTCAACGTCAACTTTACTTTAGGCACCCAGTTCAGAGCCAGGGTGTGTTTTTACAGGGGCTGAGCTGGGTTTGAACACAGGCTTTCTCCTCACCCCTGGCGGTTGAGGCCAGTCAAAACAAATGCCCCGGGCACAGGGCAAAAAAAGGGTTAAGGCTTGGGAAAGCTCAGAAAACAAGAAAAGCCCGAGTTCACTTTCACTTTTGCCCCACCCCCTAAGCCTGGCTAAGCAAGTCCCTCCCCTCCGCTACCGGGGCGGTCGCCCGGCTATCCCACCCTCCGCCTCTGGTTTACAAGATCTAATGAGCTCCCCCGGGAGGTTGAGCCGCAAGCCCGGGTCCGAGTGAGCAGACAGCGCCGCGCCTGGGCGGGAGCCGACCGGGAGCGGACGGGCCGCGCTGCGGACGGAACCGCGGCGATGGCGGTGCAGGCTGCGTTGCTCAGCTCTCACCCCTTCATACCCTTCGGTTTCGGAGGTTCCGCGGAAGGGCTGGTGAGCGCCTTCGGGAGTTTGGACAAGGGCTGCTGTTTCGAGGACGATGAGAGCGGGGCGCCCGCGGGAGCACTGCTGTCCGCATCAGAGGGCGGGGACGTTCGCGAGGCCACCCGCGACCTGCTCAGCTTCATAGACTCGGCGTCCAGCAACATCAAGCTGGCGCTGGACAAGCCAGGCAAGTCCAAGAGGAAAGTGAACCACCGCAAGTACCTGCAGAAGCAGATCAAGCGCTGCAGCGGCCTCATGGGCACCGCGCCTCCGGGACCACCATCCCCGAGCGCGCCAGACGCACCAGCTAAGCGGCCGCCGGGCGCCCCTGGAGCCCCAACCGTCGCCGCCCCGGCGCACTGCAAGTCCACCCCGAGGAGGGAGGCGACACAGGCCGCGGCTGCCGCCAGCCTACAGAGCCGAAGCCTGGCTGCCCTTTTCGATTCTCTGCACCAAGTCCCCGGGGGCGCAGAGCCGGCAAGCGGTGGGGTGACCGTGCCGGTCCCGGGCCTCGGGGCAGCGAATGCTGCGGGGGACGGGGCCGCCACCACGGGGAGCTCAGCGGCCCCGGGCACCAGGAAGGTTCCTCTGCGCGCCCGCAACCTGCCCCCGTCCTTCTTCACTGAGCCGTCCCGGGTGAGTGGCAGCGGTGGAGGCACTGGTGGCAGCGGCTGCGGCTGCGGTCCCTCGGGCCAAGGAGTGAGCCTGGGTGACCTAGAGAAAGGGGCGGAGGCCGTCGAGTTCTTCGAGTTGCTGGCGCCGGACTTCTGCGCTGGTAACGAGTCCGGGGTCTTGCTGGCCGCGGAGCCTCTGGACGCGTTCCCAGCTGGAGCCACAGTCCTACGGGGACCCTTGGAGCTGGAGTCGGGCCCCTTTGAGCCACCAGCGATGGTAGGGAACCTACTCTATCCTGAGCCGTGGAGCGCCCCGAGCTGTCCTCAGACCAAGAAGCCTCCTCTGGCTGGCGTTCGCAGTGGCCTGACCTTGAATGAGCCTGTGCGCCTCCTGTACCCCACCGCCTTGGACTCTCCAGGTGGGGAGGACACAACAGCTTTGGCCTCTTTTCCCCCCTTCTTCCCAGATTGCGCGCTGCCGCCGCCCCATCAGGTGTCCTATGATTACAGCGCGGGCTACAGCCGCGCGGTGTACCCCAACCTCTGGAGACCCGACGGGGTCTGGGAAGGGGCATCTGGGGAAGACGGGGCGCATCCAGACTGACTGTGAGGTATCCTTCGTTTCCCTTATAACTGCTATGTGGGTATCTCCTTGAGTGGAGAGAAGATGTGAAAATATTAAGTGAAGACAAATGGGATTTAAAACAACAGCAACTACAACAAAACAAACCACGCTTCATCTAATAAAAGAAACTTCAAGACAAGAGATGAAGGGGAGTGGAGAGTTGTTTTCACTAGAATCTCAGATTTTATTTTCTTTAATTCTAAGTGGCCGTTAGATTCTTACTTGGGGAAGAAGAGCCCTAAAATCCCGAGAGAGGGTTTGGGGGGCTAATCGGATGGGATGACGGAAGGGTCAAGAACAAGACAGGGCTTTTGTAGCCACCTGTCTCAGTTCAGCCAAGGCCAGTGTGTTGAATGTCTGTCCTTACCCCTTTGAAGCAGCGCCCAGGTGTTCCCCTCCCCACCTTGAGTACATTATGAATTAAAGCCCATATTGAAAGAATCAGAGCTGAGATATGTGGTCATTGAGTCGAGTGTTTTCTTAGCCTTAGTGTTTCCACAGATCTCTTAGCCTTGCTAGGTGGAGGCTGCGAAGGGCGGTTTGGTGTTGGTAAGGCCCTATCCCAGTGCGGACCTCCCTTGCTTCCCCTTTTTCTTTTTCTGCTGTTTTTTTGGGAGCAGGGTGGTGGGTGGAGGCTGACAGTGCCATTACAACTATTTCTTCTACGGTGCTGGTTATTGAGCCAAAGGCTTCAAACATGCTAGGCAGAGTCTCCCACGGAGCTTTATGCCCACACTCTGAGTGCGATTTTCTTCTTTTATTCTTGAGACACCAGCCTCTCCTCCCACACACTTCTCTCTTCTTAGTGAACCACTTACCTCGCTCTTGCTCTAGCCCCTCATTGCTCTCTCTTTCTGTTCGCCTCCTTTGGTTCTCCTAAATCTCTGAGTTAGGAGAAAAAAACCTGGCAAGCCTAGAGGCCCATTTCTCTTTCCTGTTTTCCCTTTAGCAACCACTTTGGGATGGGGAAGGGAGACAGTATCTAACCTCTTTGTTTCTAAGTTTCCTTATTACAAGAAGGAATGACAACCTTTCTCCACTTCTAACTTTGAAGCTGTTTGGGTGGCTCAGAAGTGAAATCACAAAATGTCTTGAGACTGTTGCATCGCTTGGGCCAGCAGGTATATATGTATTTTTATAGGCATGTAAGCGGCTTCTGCACCGGAAACCGCTGGACATGCTATTCTCACATTTTGTTTGGTTGTTATCTTTTGGACCTTAACAGAGCGGTACAACTTTACTACCTCCTTTCCAGCCCCATCCGTCTGTCCCACATCCTTGCTCCCCAGCCTACCTGATCTTACTCCTTCCTATACCTTACCATGATAGGGAATGGCAGAGGGCACAAAGTTTCCAAGGGGGATTTTGCATTCTCTTTATAACCAGTCTGACAATCGAATCTGATGGGAAGGTGCGGGGTGTGTGTGGATGGAGCCTTCAAGCGGGGAAAGTCAGAGAAATAGTTTACCCCGTCATGGATGTGGCTGGGAGGAGTCACAGCACCGTGGGGATGACCGAGGGCCAGAGGAAGAAGGCCCCTGTGGGAGGTGAGCAGCTGGAGGTGAGAGAGGAGGCTGCTGAGTTCAGACCCACAGGTAAGGATATAAGAAAAGACTGAAACCGAGGGATGGAGTGGGGGACGTCTACAGACTGCTGCTTCTGCACAAGATAACCAAGACAGGTTGTCAGAACAGTTACATGTGAGAAAGAAAAACCAGTGTTGTTGTCAGGGATTATAAAGCCAGGGTGTCAATGTCCACAAAAAATATCAAAAACACTGCTGTAGATTTTGGAAAGGGATTGTTCAAAAAAAAAAAAAAGGTATATAAAGCAATGATGGGTAGAGTTCCAAGTGCTATTCCCAAACCACTCTTCTCTGAGCAAAACTTTTCTTAAGAAAACTTCACAGGAGACAGAACAGTAACCATGAAAAGCACCTTCCAATCCAGAAACCTGGCTGCTGCGTTCCTTCACAGCGGAGAAACGTGATCCACGCCAATGTGTTAACGGCACCGCCACTCAAACAACCATTTACCTTCTCTAAGTTGTTTCACAGTGAGAATATTCCAGGGTGGAATTTCACAGTCAGACTTTAACACTACGGCTGTGGCTGTTCATAAGGCTTGCCCTCACTGTGGTGTTTCTTAATTCTCTTCTTTCTTCTTACCCAGTTTAGTAAGAACAAGATCTCTTTGATTGGCACCATGTTTGTTCTACCTTCTGCTGACACCACCTGTTTCTAGGTGCCAGGTGCCCTGCCAAGCATCAGTTGACTAATGATGGTGTGTGTGTGTGGGGGGGGAGGGCGGGGGCAGTTGTCAGTTGCTCCTCTGAAAGCCTGGGCTCAGACAGGCAAAACTCTAACTCATTGAAAGCAAGCGGTGGTCCAGATCCATGAGTACTTGGCCACTAAAATCTGCCAGCCATTTGTGATGTTTCGCTATGATTTCCACACGCGGGGTTTCTAGTTGCTATGCTAAACCAGTAGCAGAATTTCCTAATCCTTAGTGCTGTTGAAATTTTGGGTACAATTCTTTACTTTGCTTACTGTCCTGTACATGACCAAGTGTTTAGCAGCAGCCTGGGCTTGTCTATTAGATGCTGCTGGTACCCTGCCAGTTGTGATGATAAAAATCCATCCCCATTGCTATATGTGTCCTCAGATGTAAAATTATTACTAGTTGAGAATTATTGGGCTAGACAAAAATAATCTCAGTGACTTTGGGGGTGTCCAGCACTTTCACATCAATCTTATTCATCTATTTATTTATTATTTTATTTAATATATATATCTTATCTAATTTTGATAGAGGTCCAAATTTAGGTGCTGTTATTTTCCTTATTATTATTGTTGGTTAAATAATAAAAAAGAAAAAGGGAAGGATTAAATCAATTAATTTAATTTCATCTTATTATTGTTTATTTACTAGTTATGGTTCATTTCCTGTACTGAATTGTGGTTTCCCCATTGACAAACTGGAGAACAATCTATCACAGAGGATTGCTGTAAGACTTTGTCATAATGTGTTTACAAAAGCTCACCAAGAGGGAGGGGGCAGTATTTGATAGCCCGGGCTTGGCATTATGTTAAACTGTCTTGTTTTCCAGGCTCCTATATGTATGGGATCCTGACATGAAGCCCAATGGGTAGCAGCCTCTCAGAGACCACTGGCTGAAGGAGGTTCCCCATCACTGACATAGCACCCCCACCTCTGATTCCTCTTTTTCCCATGCTCCCTTTCAATCTGAGTTTATCTGAATCTGCTGAGTCACACACTGTATGACAGTGATGCTCATAGCATCCTTGCCAAAGGTGGATCTTCGTTTTATCTCTGGTGTAGCCACATAATTAACATAAAGACTTACTTTTTTTTTTCTCAAGGAATGTAATGTCCTTGTAACTGTATGCCTGGACAAGCTGGAGACCCTGTTTAGTTGGTAATGATAATTGTGTATATAGAAGACATATTCTTTATTGCCTCTTCAGCTGGTCATTCTTGATTCCTGGAATGAGTTTTAAGAGTCATAATGTCCCAACTCTTCATTCATGTTCATTCAAGCTGCCACATACACATTTTCACAGCACTGGCTACTGGCAAGATAGAGACCCTTTGTTTCAGTCACCCCTTTCCCCATACCCTTCCAACTTCTCTCTACAACTATCAGGATCTCATCCTACTCTTGTGGCCCAGGGTCCTGCTGCCCCTGCTCCACAAGAAAACATCACTCCCTTTATTGTCTTTATTCTGGATCGTCAGCCTTCCTAGTTCCTCATTTCCCCTTACATTCTGGAAGTAAATTTTGAGCATAAATTAAAAAAATTGCAAGGGGAGAGGAAAAATTGAGTGAAAATCTCAACTTTTAACCAAGAGTCAAGTCTCTGGGGGAGGAGCCCACATGTTTGCTTCTACCTCGCTGGCTATTTGAACTTTTATTATTTTGAGTCTAGTGCAATCTATATTCTAGTTTCCTGGGAATGCCCAGGTTTAAGACGGCAAGTTGCACATACAAAGGAATCCCTAAATCCATAGTCTGTTCTGCCTCTGCTCATCATTCCCCAGGAATTGCTCCCACTGAGGTCCCACTGTCCTACATAGAAAAAGAGATGCTCCATTTTCCTAAACACTCAATGATTACGGGACCTCATTTCCCTTCCCTTAACCTTGTGCCTGTGTCTTCTCTCCTCACTGGAGCCCTTGCTCATTGGTGTTCTTCGGAGCCCCTTTGTCTTTCTTTGCTGCACTCCTGGCTTTCCTCTGGGAGATGGTGACTTTCCCACACCTCCATCTGTTCTGTGGGTTCCGATGAACCCACCCTAACCCAGCCTTGTGCTTATAGCGTTTTCCCTCCACATTCGACAGTTACTTACATCCACTCTAGGCAGTATGTCCTGGGAATTCCATAACTCCCCAAATTCGATGTTTGAAATCGAGGGTACCTTCAGACTGATTAGTCACAGTCAACTTAACCACATTGCTCCCACCCATCCAAATGGCTACTGGGGCCTGTTAAGTTAGTATAAATATTTCGTTCATGATTTGACATCATGCTCAATAGACCCATATCTACATTTATAAGGATTCATATTTGTATAGTCTCTTACATAATGAATTGAAGTGTTACTAGGTCGTTATCTAAATTAAGATGCATTTCCTTCTCTCAATAAATGACTTAACAAATCCAAAAACAAACAAATAAACAAACAAAAAAAGAAACAAACAAAGCTTAGGCTCTTGCCAAGGAGTTCTAGGACACTGATACTTCCTTTTCCATCTATTCCTGAACTTAGCTAGTGTTCATTAGACTTGAGGTTCTACCTCCCTGGTGGTCTAGTGGCTAGAATGATCTCACAGTAATTAGTGGGCTGGAGCTTCAGTTTGAAAGACACTGACTTAAATTCTCTCCTGTGTCTGTTTCCTCTACTCTGCTAGTGATATTTTCTTGATGTGAACCCTCAGTACATGTCACCTGACCCATTCTATTGATGCCTTAACTTCTTGTCTCTGGGTTTGCAATCCTCTTGTCCGTCCGTCTTCTCCATTCCTTTCTACTACAGTGAGATATTAAAAAAAAAATACCCGCTGGAACTTCTTCCCTTAAAATTCTTGAACGACTTCTTCCTGTTGCTTCCTTTGCCAACTTCAAAGTCTTTGCTTGTAGGTGCGGCTTCTGTCATCCTCTCTAGTGTTATCCATGACTCCCCTAAGAGAACTTATGTTTAAGAAATTTAATAGTAATTACAGTTGCTTGACGGCTCCCTACCCATGGATGTGCTGGACTCCGTCTTCACTCCTGTACCACTGCAGCCCAGAGTGCACTCTCCTGACTTCTCTGCTTTCTTCTTACATCAGTTCTGAGCACTGGCAGGATCAAGATGAATCAGTGGTGTTAATTATGGATCCGCCACCTGAGATAGACATGCTGAAACTTTGCGGGTAGGCCACGCCCTTGAGGCGATACACAGATTAATAGAAATGGGTTAGATTGAGATGGAAGAGTTAGCCAATAAGAAGCTAGAGCTAATGGGCCAAGCAGTGATTTAATGAATACAGTTTCTATGTGGTTATTTCGGGGATAAGCTAGCCGGGCAGCCAGGATGAACAAGGGAGTCCCTCCTCCTACACTTCTCTGTGCCTTCCACTGTGTGCCAGGCAGGAAGCTGAACAGATGAGAATAACACAGTTCCTAACTTAGGGAGTTTGTTCCTTAGAGGGCCAGATGGGGCTATGACATATAGTCCTAGCACTAAATAATAGGTCCTGAAGGTAAGGCATACATGAGATACCAGGATCACCAGTCTGGTGGAATGTGTTATGGAAACCTCCCGAGAACTGTCCCACCCCTTTCTCTACGTCTTTATTAAGCCACCTGCTGAGAGCAGGCCCTGCTAAATGCTAGGGATATGAAGATGGGAAAGACGGACAAAGAATCGGACCCAGTGTGATGAAAGTGCAGGAGCAATCATACATCCCAAGGAGATTTTTATGTTCGGTTAACTGTTTAAGCTTTACCAAGTTTGCCTCAGTATCTCTGCTTTAATGTCTTTCCATCTCTCAAAAGTGTGCCAGAACCTATGGGGGTTTATGCCCCAGTCACTTATTTCATCCAAAGAAGGGGATCAGGGAGTTCCATTCAAGGGAACTCATCACTGTGGGTTTTTTTTTTTCGAGACAGGGTTTCTCTGTGGCATTGGAGCCTGTCCTCGAACTAGCTCTTGTAGACCAGGCTGGCCTCGAACTCACAGAGATCCACCTGCCTCTGCCTCCCGAGTGCTGGGATTAAAGGCGTGCGCCCCCACCGCCTGGCCCTCATCACTGTTTTCCATGAAACACTGGGTTGCACAGATCATATATCATGAGCTTGCATAGCCAATGGGATTAGTGGAGGGTAAGACGTAGTCTCTTTTTTTTTTTCCCTAGTAACTGTTACAGAACTACAATGCAGCAAGGTCAGCTATGCAGATTGAATTGTCTCCATCAAGGCTTTAGGGAGACGCTCACTCTGGAGGTGCACACAGGTCCTTGGTATCTGCCACAGGAAAGATTTTTCTCTGAACGTGTCAGAGCGAAGCAAAGCTGTTTCTTGATGCGCTTGAGTCAAGTGCGGGTGTAAGGGGAGGACGCAGTAGCTCCGTGTGCGCTTTGTGTGTTTTCAAGCTGCTTAGTATGGAAGTCATTTTAGATCCTCGGGAAAGTATGTGCCGGTAAATTGCCTTTCCCTACCCACAGGATCCAGCACTTGAAGAGACTCTTTCTGATGTAGCCTGGCAGTGAGTAGACATAAAACACTCGCCAAAAGGAAGCTTACTAACTCCATAGGTCACAGGGAGTTTGAACTTATGCATAATCCAATAGCTCTTTGTAGCGATTCTGCTTGGGAAGTTTCTCAGAATGGGGATACAGTTCTTACAGATGTTTCTATTGAAAACTGGGCATCAACCTGCAAGCGGTGGAACTCAGACTCTGGAGACAAGGGATGCATTTTGAAACACTTTCTCATGATGTCACTGTTTCCTAACTAGTTATTCTGCCTCAGTTACCCTAGTTGTGCACCTGTGAGTCTTCAAAACAGTGTTCCCATAGACACTGTATAGCTCGTGATAGCCTTGAAAGTCACCCTGGCACACTTTCCCTACCCAGAAAAGCAGACCAGTTAATGCTGCCTGCAAGTTTCACTTGCTGCAGAAGCCCCAGCATGCATTGTGGGGAAACAATCTCTTTGGTGATCAAGCCTCAGGTATACAGGGCCAGGATAGATAAGAGTCTGAAACCTGACATTCCGAAGACTCAGACCCACCATTATTCCTCCTCATTTCTGTGGTCTAATAGAGCCATTCAATTTTTGATTTAAAACCGAAATATCAGGCTCCTTTGTCCTAAGTCATTGCGGTTTACTTCCTGTTTCAGACAAACGAAGTCTGTCAGCTTTTTGTATAACGACTCCTCTACTTTCGGGTGTGTGGTTCCTGGCTACCCGATAAAGGGATGGGAATGTTGATGGACATCTTTGTAACCACTCGAGTCCCCAGAAGTATGTCCTCGGACTGGACGTATCACTAAACTAGAACTCCGTGTTCTTCTGTCAGTGACAACAAGCACACCACAGGGAGTTCCAACTGCCTTAGATCCGTAGACCCAGTAAGTGCCTAGCGTATTAGAAAGATCAGCCTTGAGCAGTGACTATCATTAGTGCCACTCCTGTCCCACGAAGATGGATCAGAGAAAGCTGAAAAAGAGCTTTGAACTTCCCAGTGCCTCCTCACTGCACCCAGATTGGAAGAACTAGATGTCATGGGCTATTCCGCTCAGGATTTAAAGGGCTGGGGGAAGCTCTGCTACTAAAAAAACATGCCTTCTCTCCTCAATGATTTGGAATCCGTGACTAACTGGTCCCTTCAGATGAGCCGGCTTGTAAAGGAGTGACAGTGGAGTGCGCTTTGCCCTGGAAGACAAAACAAATGCCGCACAAAGGGCTGCTGCCACTGGGCAGGACTGGGGCTCCCTCCCAGTACGCTAGGAGACTCTGTCTGGTCCTTCTGGAGCCGAGCAGGCCTCCCTCGAGGTCCGGATTCTGGGTGGTCAGCTTTGTGCTTTGAGACCCAAGGCTTCCAAGTTCTGGGTGCCCAGTGCTACTCAGACTTCGATCTCTTAATTCCCCTCCCTTAACGACAGGATTTCAAAGCAGCGCAGGGGATAAAGTGGCCCAGAGAGACTCAGGACACGTTTGAACAGTAGCCCAGAACTCAGACGGAATCTGAATCGTATTGGCACAGGCCCCGGTCATGGGCTGCTGCCAGAACATTGTAAGAAAACCCATTCTTGTCTGTACAATGATGGGGAGGAAACAGGAAGTGAGGCAGCACGGCTTCAATTATTATCCTCTCTGAGAGTCTGAGCGGAGAGGGCTCCCCTACCCGCCTGTAAGTTGCCACACACCAAGTGCTGGGAATAAGCTGGACAGCAGTGGGGAGCGATGCTGCTGCTGCAGCAGCAGCCCCAGCCTCCAGCCCTCAGCCCCAGTCCCAGCCACCGGCCACTGCGGCCTCTGCCTCCCAGACCTGAGTGACCATGCTAGCCCCGTAGGCCAGGGCTAGGTTCAAGCTCTGTTTCTACTGCCGCCACTTTGCAGAGTTACTTTGTCAAACTGCTACCTGGAAAGAGGTGCTAAAAGCTTTGTCTGATGAGGAAGAGTACCAGGATTGAAAAAAAAAAATCATGCATGTAGGTACTGCCAAGCACCAGGCACGGGACAGGTTCGCAGGATCTGGTATTATTACTTCTAAGACCTAAGATCTGGAAGCAACCCACTCGGGGATGCTCAGCATCAGCCTCTTGACACTCTGTGCATGGGTGTTTTTGACCTAAAATGCAGCTACCTTCTAACGCTGTTTACTAATGCTGTGTGCAAGGCGTTGGTAAATAGTACAGAATCTGGAGATCACATAGTCAGGGGATGAAATACACCTCACCCACAGCTTTCAGGGCTGATAATTGAACTTGGGGCCTTACATGCGCTAAACCATCATTCTATCACCAGGTTTTATTTCCAGTTCTAAGGCTACATCCCAACAGTGAATTTATTTCAAATTCAGATGAGGTCAAAGATTTTCTTGCTCTTGTCATATCAGACTCTATGGCAACTCTCACAACTGACTTTCAAAATGCTGGTGTATTTCCTCCAGGCGATTTAAAAAGCAATTGCTTTAGATTTATTTATTTTAGTTTGATGTGTACGACTTTTGCTGAAAAGTACGTTTGTTCACCACAAAGAAGTGACTGTGGAGGTCAGAAGAAGGCATCAGACCCCCTGATGGCTGGGAGCTAACACATGGGTAATGGGAATTGAATCCAGATCTTCTGGAAGAGCAGCCAGGGCTCTTAACAGCTGCGCCTTCTTTTCAGCTCCCCACGGAGCGATACTTTTGCCTCTCTTCGGCTGAGGTGAAAGTTTAGAGCCAGATCCTACTTCGCTGAGGAGAGTGGCCTTCAGTTTGTGTTTTGTTCATGCGACATGAGAAGGCTAGACAAAGAGCCCTCAGTCCACCTGCCTTCTGCAGTTGAACCACTGTGGACAAAACAGTTCCAACACCACGTTTGTGCCCAGAGGTTTCTCCCAGAGACACACTGGAGTGCCTGCTTTCTTTCTTACCCACTGGATCCTCCAGCTCATTCTCCACCGCTATTTTGTTTTTTGCTAAGGTAGATTTTGCTATTGGCCAGAATTATAGGATAATGTTTAAAAAGAAAGAAGGAAAAGAATTTTTTTTTAAAAACACTTGAAAAGAATTTAAATATTTAGCGTATCTGGCAGCAAGTGGGGAAATTTTTCACGATGTTAATATGAAAGAGCTAATTTTGAAAATATTCAGAAATGTGAATTATATATACCCATACTGTTCCCCAAATGGAAAAGTTCCTTCGAATCTTGGTTCCCCCATTTATGCAGAGAATATACAGTGACTATAGTGAGACCAGTGCTTAGTGAGAAACGAAGACTTTAATAAAGTTTAATAAAATCCATCACAGCAACGGCGGCTGATTTACTTGCCTAAGACCTTGGCAAAATTTTGTCATTTCAGCCTCTTATAGTTTCCCGACTCGGGGCGGGACCTCACGTGGATGCCATCAGAGCTGTTTGCGAAGGCACCCGGAAAAGCTGGAGAAAGGCCTTAAAGAGTGTTATGTATCTCTCAGTGTGTGGGTGCACCCCTTGCGGTCCTGAGTTCCTTGCTCGTGCTCCCCCTCCTTCTGCTCCTGATTTGGACCTTGAGATTTCTGTCCGGTGCTCCAATGTGGGTCTCTCTCTCTTTCTCCTTTCATCGCCTGATGAAGGTTAATATTCAGGAGGATGCCTATATGTTTTTCTTTGGGTTCTCCTTATTTAGCTTCTCTAGGATCACTAATGGGGATGTTCTATTGGGAACTCACCAAGGCCAGCTGGCCTGGGTCTGAAAAAGCCTGGGATAAAACCGGACTCGCTGAACATAGCGGACAATGAGGATTACTGAGAACTCAAGATCAATGGCAATGGGTTTTTGATCCTACTGCACGTACTGGCTTTGTGGGAGCCTAGGCAGTTTGGATGCTCACCTTACTAGACCTGGATGGAGGTGGGTGGTCCTTGGTCTTCCCACAGGGCAGGGAACCCTGATTGCTCTTCGGGCTGACCAGGGAGGGGGCCTTGGTTGGGGGAGGGGGAGGGAAATGGGAGGCGGTGGCGGGGAAGAGACAGAAATCTTTAATAAATAAATAAATTAAAAAAAGAGCGTTATGTATCTATTCCACAGGAAATGAAACAGAGGTAGCAGGAGGCTATGCCGCGTTGGGTATTCCTTTTTTTTTTTTGGTTTGAATTTTAGTATTTTATTTCATATATCCTAGCCATAAAGTCCCATATAGATTTTCAGCATTAATTAATGACACGTTATCAAGTTTCAGAGATTTATTCATCAGTGTAATAAACTCCAAGAAATCAACATTATTTCCTGCATTCAGCGGAGTATTGCCTGGTGAAGTGGACAACTGTGCGAATGGCTTTGAAAGACCTTCCTTAGAAGTAGCTTAATGGTGAGATTCATGGTTTAGAAGTCAGGGCCTTCTTTCTTCAGTTTTCTGTAGTCCACATTCACTGAGTAGAACTTATATTGTTCACTGGGACCCAGTTTCCAGGACGGAGCGGGAGCTGCGGCCAGGCTTTCAGCAGATTCCCCAGTGCTCGACTTAACCGCACTGACTTCTCTTTTTCTCCAGGTTACCAGTCTCCCCGATGTGGAGGCAGGCCCAGATCAATTCTTTGTGCAAGGCTCGGAAGAATAGGGCCATTTATATCTTTGCTTAGACGACTGGAAAATCCTTTTATCCTGCTTCACTGCAGAGGCTGGCTGAGCAAAACTCGGGGACTCCAAAGCCCGAAAGAGCCATCTTGCGGTCACACAAGAAAATGAGTTCATATCTTCTCCAGTGTCTTGGCTTTTTTTTTCCCAATTAAGAATATTATTTATTTTTGTTTATGTTTTTATTAGACAAAATTAAAATATCACAAAATAAATCATTTTCCGAATTACACACATAAATAAAAGAAAACAAACAAGTTAACACACAATTCAGACAAACATTACTAAGGGTAGCCTTTTATAATTATTTCTTAAAAACAGAAAAAGGCCTGGTTATTCTCTACAATCTAAACAATTAGATGGGTTAATCCTGCACAACAAATACCTTATAAAATAATTGCTGCACATATTACATTGCACACATTACAGCTTTTTAAGTTTACTGAATTCATACATTCAGATTTTTAAAAAAATAGAAACTGAATCATTTGATTAAATTTACTTGTGATCATTGCAATCCCAGCTGTGTTTCCAGTCAGACAGCAGAGGTAGCCATAAGGGATACCTGGGGGGCTCTGAAGGTGTTTCTCTACAGTCATTAGCAATAGTTGTTAGGTTCTGAAGGTGTTTCTCTACAGTCATTAGCAATAACTGCTAATATAGTCATTCCTTGGTGCTAGTGTGGAGCTGGCTCCAAGACCCACAGCTAAAAATGGCTGAAAATTCCCAGGTCCTTTGAAAAAGTCACACAGATTAACACTCAAAGTAATGAATGACCAGTCAGACCTTTTGGTAGCAGGAGCACACACTGGCAGAGCAGCAGGCCTCCTCTGGCTCTTGGAATTCTCAGGGATGAAATTCTAGTGAAACAGGCGCCCAAGTATCGAGAGGATAAAACTCGATTATGTTGCTCTGCCCCACATCATGAACACTGCGGATCTGTTACAGCCTTCCAGCTCTAGACTAATAATTTCAGTCATGTGTCCTCCAAATGTCAAATATTACCATGAAAGAAGAGATATTAACTTTTTGGTTCCTATCTCTTTAGTAATTTAATAATACACGTTAAACGGTCTCTAATCAGTATTTCCTCCAACAGCATTTCTGACAGATTTATAGAAGCAGTATCCCAGAGAGACAATCACAAATATTAATAACATCTGTGAAGTTGATGGAGGAAATAAACAATATTACATGCTGTCAAATTTGCCATACTTTTAACACTGGTCAAATTAACCTTTTGTTAAATGTTAACATCTTCCCATATAAAAGACTGTAAGGCTGCACAGCTGCACTTTATCTAGAAAGTTTGTTTATATCTATAAACTTTTCACTTAATTCAGCTTCACTGACTTTTACGGCTGAATCCATTGGTAATTCATGAGGGCTAATCTTGGTTGTCAACCCAATGATATCAAGAATCATATAAAAGCCAAGCAAGTGGGTACGCCTGTGGAGAATTTTCATGAGTGAATCATTTGAGGTGAGCAGGCACACCCTAACTCTGGGTTGCACTTTCTGGAAGACCCTCACATAAAAGTACATGAAAAAGGAAGGTTTTGCTCTTTGCCTTCTTACTGTCATTCTTGCTGGAAAGTCATCATTCTTTGACTGAGGCATTCATCTGCCAGCATTAGAACCTACTGCTTCCCACTTCTCATGTAGATGGAAGACCAGCAGCTCTCCAGGAATACTCCTGAACTCCAGCACCACATGGGATCTACTGAGATGGCCAGATTCATTGACTGAACAGCTAATGGATTCTTGAGTTTCTGGTCAAAAGATAAGCTACTGTCGGGTTCTAGGATTGCAGTGTGCACGGCACTCTGATAATCCTCCCCACCACATGCACGCATGCTGGTACACACTATTCTGTTCCTCTAGAAAACCCCAACTAAAACACAGCCCAGTTGATTATATGTATTACTGAATTAATTGTGGGTGACTAAAAAAAGAACAAAAAGTTTTCTTCAATTAAGAAGTACAGTTCAGGAAAAATGAAACTGCTATGGACTTTCCAGAAAAGGACTTAAGATATAAATATACATGTAACTATACAACTTATTGATACTCAGGTAATCACAGCAAACTAATAATGCTGATCAAACAGAGAAAATGCAGATAGAGATTATTCTACCTTTTAAAGTCAATAAATTTTCTGCTATAAAGGATCAAAGCAAAGCTGAAAACATTAAATGTTTCTGCACACTACATGTGAAGTCATGATAAGCATCAAACAGGCAATGTGAGCAGGGGAGGGGAAAGCAAAGAAAAAAAATCCAAAACAAAAAATACATCAAAAATGTGAACTGTCATATTTGCTAATGCTACTTTTAAGCAAGGTATTTACCCCCTGAAAATATTACGTTCCCATTTGTATAGTAAGGAAAGTGACTATTTTACAGAATGCATATAAAGATCATAAGAGAAAGTATAGTGATATTTCATTTGTACATTAATAAAGTTTGCCTGAAGATCAGAATGCAAAACAGCCATACCAGTCAATCATACATACCAGGCAGCTTATGCTAGAGAGGATGTGAAGTAAGGGGAACACTCATCCATTGCTGGTGGGAATGCAAACTTGTGCAACCACTTTGGAAATCAGTGTGGTGGTTTCTCAGAAAATTGGGAGTCAACCTACCTCAGGATCCAGCAATACCACTCTTGGGAATATATCCAAGAGATGCCTAATCATACTACAAAAGTATTTGTTTAACTATGTTCATAGCAGCATTATTTGTAATAGCCAGAACTTGGAAACAACCTAGATGCCCTTCAATGGAAGAATGGATAAAGAAACTGTGGCACATCTACATATTAGTGTACTAGTCAGCGGTAGAAAACAATGACATCTTGAAGTTTGCATGCAAATGGATGGAAGTAGAAAACACTATCCTGAGTGAGATAATCCAGACCCAAAACTATGAATATGGCATGTACTCACTCATTAGTGGATTCTAGCTATAAACAAAGGACATTGAGCCTATAGTTCATGATCCTAGAGAAGCTAAGTAATAAGGTGAACCCAAAGAAAAACCATATATATATATATATATCCTTCTGGAAATTGGAAGCAGACAAGGTCGCTAGGTAAAAGTTGGGAGTATGGGGGTGGAAATGGGGTAAGGGTAAGGGGAGAGGGCAAGGTAGAGGGAAGAAGGGGAGACTTGGGGAGAGCTTGTGGGATGTTTGAGATGGATGAAGGACAGATATTGGAGCAGGAAAGGAGATATCTTAATTGAGGAAGCCATTTTGGGGTTGGCAAGAGGCTTGGCTATGGAGGGATTCCCAGGAGTCCACGGGGATGATCCCAGCTAGGACCCTAGGCAGTGGAGGTGACAGTACCTGAACTGGCCTTGTCCCATAGTCAAACTGATGACTATCTTGAATATCACTGTAGAACCTTCGTCCTCTGACAGATGGAGATAGGGACAGAGACCCACATTGGAGCACTGGACTGAGCTCCCAAGGTCCAGTTGAAGAGTGGAAGGCGGAAGAATATGAGCAAGGAAGTCAGGACCATGAGGGGTTGGTCCACTCACTGAGACAATGTGCCTGATCTAATGGGAGCTCACCAAATCCAGCTGGACTGGGACTGAATGAGCATGAGATCAAACTGGACCCTTTGAATGTGGCTGACCATTGGGGCAGACTGAGAAGCCAATGATAATGGCACTGGGATTTGTCTCTACTGCATGTACTGGCTTTTTGGGATCCTAGTCTATTTGGATGCATACCTTCCTAAGCCTGGATGTAGTGGGAAGGGCCTTGGACTTCGCACAGGGCAGGGTTTTTTGTTTTTTTTTTTTGGTTTTTCGAGACAGGGTTTCTCTGTGGCTTTGGAGCCTGTCCTGGAACTAGCTCTGTAGACCAGGCTGGTCTCGAACTCACAGAGATCCGTCTGTCTCTGCCTCCCGAGTGCTGGGATTAAAGGTGTGTGCCACCACCGCCCGGCAGGGCAGGGTTTTTTTTGCTGTCTCTCAGGACTGGAGGGGGAAGAGAAGGAGGGTGTGGAGGGAGTGGGAGGGAAATGGGAGGAGGGGAAGAAGTGGAAATTTTGATTGGTATTATTTATAAAGTAATAAAAAATAAAAAGAAAGTATAATCTGTAATGGTTTTTTTGCTATTGCATAAGAAACTCTACAAAGAGAAAAACCACTTTTTTTTTTGTAAATGACAAATTTATACACTTTTCTACTTACTGTTTTTTTTAATGCTGCTCTACAAAAATCAATCTGAGGAAGAAATTATTTATGATATTAGAACTTTCTTAAGTCTTTAAAATGCACACAAAAAGAAACCATTTGTATACTATCTATTTGGAACAAAGGCTTTTTTATACCTAGTTAGGGTTGGGTTGGTTGTTTTTATTTTTTTAAATAAAGAAAGTTAAAATGTAAAAAAAAATGGGATGATATGTTCATTGAAGGATGTTTGTGGTGACAAAAAGTCACCAATGTATTTCTTGCTTTCCTTTGGCCACATGATTACTGCAAAGCATTCTGTCTTGCCATACCCAATGAGGCAAGTCCAACCTTTTATGTCAGGAAAAGTCATTGTTACCTGCAGAAGAAACTCTTGAAAATGACAACATATGTCTTACACCACATAATTAGCACTAGCCAAGTTCTTTCCAGGTGGGACAGTTCCATGAACCATTACAAGGAACAAAAATGACACTCATGTAATGTAGAATTATATTAAAACTTTCATCAAATTGATGATCTCTGTGTCCCTATTACTAAGTTGTAGTAATGTGGTTATTATCTCTAGAGTTCTTGTTATTCTGCATCCCTAAGGGGACAATGGGAAAATATAAATTATGGACCAGCCCATTGTGTGAGTCCTAAGAACAAGTGTTGATTTCATTTTTGTCTACTAATGTAATTTGTTGCTGGATAGCTTAATTTTTCTTGCTGAAAATATTTATTGGTAATATATTTTAATTTAATATGAATACAATATTTTATTGCTATTGGTAGATATGCTAATAATATACAGTCCTAAATATGTCATAATTTATGCTACATATACTCTATTTTTACTAAGTTCTATCTCCTTATACTTTCCTATGTGGCAGAAATTTGATTATTCTAAAAAGAAAAAAATCTTCCTGTGTAGTAATTTTTGAATCCACCACACGAAAAGTTGTTTGTCAGAAATGGTAAGAAAGTCTAGGTAATTTTCAGTAGAAATGGAATGCTTTCCATATAGTCTTTTCATTAATTCCCACCTGCATGTTTATAATTTTCAGTTATATCACATAACCATAAAATACACTTGAAGAGATTAAATTTAATAAAGCTTCCCTAAATCTCTGGTCTAGAAACTATTGATACCTACATAAGATTCTAGAACCTGTTTCTGAGAACTGTTCTTGATAAAATCTTTTATTTTTAATTACATCACAAGTTGTTAAGAATAAATTATGTTGATATTAGAACAAAAGGGTTGATAAATATATGAAGCCTTTGCATGTGAGTAAATCCTGTGTTCTGTATAGCGAGGACCTTAGGTTTCATAGAACACATTGAAACAATAGCACACAAAATTAATAAAGTGTTATTGGGTTTTGTTGTGTATATATTGATTATATAATCTTAATAATAGGGTAAATTTATCAACCAGAATATTCTAAAGTATATTTCTTATAATTCATCTTTAAAGAGCCAAATTTCTGTGAGAAAAACTGAGTTAGTAGATAAGTAAACATTTGTTCTTGAAGATGTTGCTATTGCAAAAAAGAGCCCCATTTTGCTTTCATCTCTTCTATATTTGAAAGATTAACACATAGGATAAAATTTGAGCATTCCATTGGGCTTCTAAAATTCAAAACCCTAATAATTGATATGATTCATTTTGTTTCTATCATTGCCATTGTTTTTCACTCAGGAACACCTTTCACCAACTTCATAATGACATACACATATTTTGTAAATATTTTAATAGTTTTCTTTGTTATATTTCTAGATTTGAAGTGACTGGCAATAGAAGTTTATTTACTCTGAAATATGCTCCGAATTTGTTGTTGCTTAAAGAATGAAAAGGAGCATACCACAGTCCTATCTCTTTTTCTTTTATTTTGAAACAGGGCCTTGCTTTGTACTTTGGGGTGGCTTCAAATTCACAATTCTCTAGTCTTAGTTTTCTAAATGTAGGGATGTATTATATGGGGGAAAGATGAAAAAAACCTTTGTGCATTATGGGGATAAAATCACTATGTATCATTTATATTATTTTTCTGTGAATTTTAACTTACTGAAGAAAATAGTCCCTGTTTTTATGAAGCAAAATAAATAGGAGAAGGATTATAAGATGTAAAATTTGGTTTTATTTTCTAACCAGTTTTTCTATGAATTGTCAATATATGATGTTGTACAAAAATGTTTTCAAGAATCACAAGTTAAATAAAATACTTATTTTTGGCTTTTGACTAACTTCTCCCAAACAGTCTGCTTAACATCTTTATTATGCATGAATTAATGAAAATACTATCGCTCATATTGTAAAGATGTGGTGTTAAAGTTATAGAAGTATTTCTAATTTTATTTTTTCCAAGTTGAATATATGAGTCATTCATACGTTTCTGATTCCATTGTTGATGTGATTGCCTATAAATTTGAAGTTTTATCTACCAATGAATATATATATGTTTATATAATATGATAATTATGTAATAGAAAATATGAAGTAGGCAATTGTGTGATAGATTAATTTTAACTTAATATAGACTGAATTAGTATGTAGTGACATACACATTAAAATATGACAAAATGAATCAAAAGTTTAAGGTAATTTGAAAAATAAATCAACATTTAATTAATTATGAAATAAAAGAACCTAAAGATTCTTCTATGATTAATAAAAAGATGAATTTTCAAAGTTTCTTTAGTTTCTCAGTGAATTTTCTCCTGATATGGGATGGGGGATTTTTATTATATTCAGAAAAAATATGGATACCCAGAAGTTCTAGAACTTCTAAAAGGAAAATCCACAAGACAACAGCCATCAAGGAAATCCAGAGAATCATAAGACATGCTTTACAAATCATAAGGCTATATTTTACTACACAAACTTAAAAAGGTAAAAGAAATGAATAATTTTCTTGATAGGTACCATTTACCAAAGTTAAATCAAGATGAGATAAACAATTTAAATGTATCCATAACTCCTACTGAATTAGAAGAATTTTCCAACCTCTACCCCCCAAAATGTCAATGATCAGATGCTTTTAGCACAGAATTCTACCAGAATTTCAAAGACTAGTTAATGTAAATGCCAACACTCCTCAAATTATTCCACAAAAACCCCAGAAGAAACACTGACAAATTCATTTTATGAGGCCACAGTTACTGTATTACTAAAACCATATAAAGACTCAACAAAATAAAGAATTACAGACCAATTTCCCATATGAACATAGATACAAAAATATTCAATGAAATACTGGCAAAACAAACCCAAAAACATCTACCATGATGAGAGAATAGTAAAAACGATAGAGGTAAGACAATTCTTCTTCCAGCACATTCTGCTGTGTTCCCATTTTCTCAGCACCAGGATCAATGATTTATCACTTGAATATTTATTCTTTGCTTTCATTTCCCTTAGAAACATCGTTGTGGACAGAGAAGATGGATGTCTACAATCTTACCACAGTGACTCAGTTTATCCTCATAGGGCTCTCTGACCTCCCTGAGGTGCGTTATCCCCTCTTTGTGGCCTTTGTTATCATCTATCAGATTACTTTGCTAGGAAACGGGGCCATCCTCTTGGCCATAGTGACTGAGAGAAAGCTCCACACTCCCATGTATTATTTGTTGGCCAATCTGTCAGTGCTAGACATACTTTGCCCATCAGCTACTGTCCCCAAGATGCTTAAAAATCTCTTGACTGAAGATCACAGCATTTCCTTTGTTGGGTGTGCTTTGCAGCTCTATTTCCTGGTGGCCCTAGCTGGGACTGAAGTTTTCTTGCTGGCTGTGATGGCTTATGACCGGTATGTGGCCATATGCTTCCCTCTGCGTTATTCCCTCATCATGACCAAGGTTCGCTGTGTGCAGATGTTGGTGGGGACCTGGGCAGCTGGGTTTCTCAACTCCTTCATCCACACAATGTCCACCTTTAGCCTGACTTTCTGCAAGTCCAATCGAGTTAACCAGTACTACTGTGATATCCCACCTGTGGTGGCCCTGTCTTGCTCATCCACCTACATAGCAGAAATGCTTGTTTTAGTGGTAGGAGGTATTTTTGGTGTTGGTGCTTTTCTGATCACTTTGATCTCCTACATATACATCGTGTCCACCATCCTAAAGATCCAGTCAGTAGAAGGGAAGCGCAAAGCCTTCTCCACCTGTGCTTCCCATCTTCTTGTCGTCTTCTTGTTCTATGGCACAGCAATATTTACCTATATCCGCCCGTTCTCCAGTCAACACTCTCCTGCCAGAGACAGACTCATCTCTATGCTATATGGGGTCATTACCCCCATGTTAAACCCCATTATCTATAGCCTGAGAAACACAGAAGTCAAAGGAGCACTCAGAAAAGTTTTACATCTTCAGATATATTCACAGAAAGCATGATAAAAATTTCTCACACTCTCTTTAGAATGAATTTATAGAAACAAGTAGGAAAATAATAAAACAATGTATTCACAGAATGGAGTTGAACACAAACTTGATATAAACTCAGATATTATTATGCACATCGCTATATCTACTTGAAATAAAATTAATAATTGGAAAATAAAAGTATTTGAGACTGAATAGGTTATATATGCTATCAGAAGTGCTTTGTATATATTGCTGTCTTTTCTGTATCAAAATCTCTATTATATTCATGCCTATAATTACTTTTAATGTATCTTTATTTTCTATTTTTTTCCCAATTCTATATCTATCATGTAGTTGCAGATCTTTATCTTTTTCTTATTATGTTTTACTATTTTAAAAAGACTGTTATTCATGACCATGAAGTCCTTGTCTGCACATGTGTCCTTGCCTGCACATGTGTGCTATTGTACTTGATATTCCTGTGTGTTTGCCTGTACTTGTTGCTCACAGTATCCATATGAGGGTGTTGGATCTCTGGAACTGGAGTTATAGATAGTAGTGAGTAGCCATGTGGATGCCAGAGGGAGGTCACTGTATGCCCAGTAATGAGAGTTTCAGATAGTTGTCATTGTCAGTTGTGTGGTTGAATTGGGCTTGGGTCTTTTGGAAGAGCAAGTTGTGCTCTTAACCTTTGAGCCCTCTCTACAGATACCATTTTATTTTTTTTAACTGAGAAATTACTATAAATATTTAACGATTATTATTAGTTTTATTGTTCACAAACACTGTGAGGAATAGCTAAATCTTGTTAGTTAACATGTTACTCCTCTCAATATCTATTATTTTAGGTGAGAATTTCTGAAAGTTTCATTATTTTCTGTGCACCTATGTTACTTTTTGATTTATTTTACATACCAACCACATCTCCCCTCATTCCCTTTCCCCACCCCCTTCTATGCCCCATCCACTCTTCCCCCACCTCCATTCAGAAGAGGTAAGGCCTTACATGGTAGTCAACAAAGCATGACTTAGCATGTTGAGGCAGGACCAAACTCCATACATGAATATTGGATATCCTTGTCTTCAAAAGTATTGGCAACTCCAAGACAGAACAGGAAAAGAGCATAAGCACCACCAGGTCAGACCGTGGTCATGTTGATTGTATCAGTCTGATCACAAAGAGTCTCAATACTTTCTATGTAATTATAGTTGACTCTGCTTATGGAAGTAATTCATGTGTAATCTAAAGGGGTTAAACATGTTGGTAGGATAAACAATCTTTATTTGCTTTGCAAGGTGTTTATATGTAAGTTTTACCTTCTGGAAGATGGAATATTTTTTCCCAATTAATTATTATATCTTCACGAGGGATTGGTGTCGTCAGTGAGTCACCTGACTACAGCTCTCCACTAGTCCAGGACTGTTTAGAGAAATGAATGGAGACTTTGCTCTGGTACTTCGTAGTATTGAATAGACGACACAAAGGTGATAGTACATGCTACAGACTGCGACATTATACAGTAATTGCTCAGCCATCTTTCCACGAGAGACTTATTAGAGCCAGGGGCCCTTGGTAAGGGTTAAACCAAGACTCAAGGAAATTTTGGCATTAATGCTTTGTGAATCAAGTGGCTGTCCTCTGCTCTAGACTTTAGTTGTAGCTAGCTTCCTTTCTGGTTGCATATTTGGGAATCAATTCCCACAGTTCAGAACTGTTTCCCCTAGTTTCATACTGCCTGCCTTCATCACTCTCTCATAGGTAAATACAGACGTCTACCTTCCTGCATTTGGCATACTCAACTGGCATTTGGTCAGTGCTTAGGATTTACGAAAAAGCATTTCATTTAAGACGATCTCTTAAATGATCTCCAAGGACTTAGAATTACTCCCTGCCCAAGCTGCTGCTCTGGTTTTACCCCACTTAAAAAGATAATTAACCCCTTATGCTCACTTTCACCTCAGTTTACTGATGATTTTAGTTCAGGAAATTTACAGCCTGTGTTATACTTTCAAGGACAGCAGAAGAGATAATTAACTGCAACCCAGGAAAGACCCACAACACCCATGATCAGAACAACTGATAACAGCATGACCAAGAGTTGATAATTTAGAGGTCTAGGTCCTTTTTATATTTCTAAAGGTAAACTCCAGACTTAGGCCCATAGAAATTGCAGCATTTGGTATACGCGCTATTTGAATAAGAACCATGGCTTCTCCCTGACTGTTTATGTAGGTTGCATTGTTATCCAATTCTATGCATGCTGAGAGAAAAGGAGTCTCGTGCTGGTGTAAACAGTTCATCCTCTATTCATAATTTTATTGAAAATAAACCCTTTAGCTCTTTCTCACCACCTAAATATGTGGTGTAGCACAGTATCTTACCCCTCTAGAATTCTCTGATGATTTAATTCATTTCTTTACAAGCTTTCTTCATTAGGAGTTTACTATAAATGCACCAGTCATTCCCACATTTGAGTTGACAGTCACATATCTCTGTGTGTGTGAAAACTCACTCTTACCGGATTTTTATAGGGCAAAAGGATTCCAGGCCTGGAACCTGCTAGGACTGGGGAATTGCTGGCTTTAAGAAAATACATGGCTGGGAAACATTTGGAATAGATAGAACAACGAAGAACAAGGTAGAATGAGAGAGAAGAAAAGAAAATAAGGAAGAATAAGGATTGAAAGAGAAGGAATAAATAAACGTGGGTAGATGAAACCTGTTGTGAGTAGGCTTCTTAACCATTAACTTTTACCCTCAGATGTTTAGCCCCCATTTATCTTATTGTGGTTGTTAGGAATATTTTCTAACAGTGCCTCTCTGTCAGCACAGAGGAATCTAATTAGATCAGATTAAACCAAATTAAATCCCTGGGCTTATGAAATAACAGACTCTCAGGTGACCAGGAGCATGGCAGGGGGAAGATAGAGGGAGACCACACGCAAACCCCAAACCACGTGTTCCTTGTTCTGGTGTGACCCTAAATAGCCTGTGGAGGGGTCCTGATCCTCCCCGGGAGGGGTCAGTACTTGGCAGGCTGGGGTGACACTTCCAACTCAATATTGCATCCCAAACTCTTTGGATATAAGTGTATGACAAGGAGCTGAGGTAAATTTATGACACATTTTAGGCTCTCTTTGGATAAAGGGGCATTGGTTCAAGTCTGGCTGCTTCCTATGGGCATTGGGTAATGTGGGAGAGGGGAGAGCTGAGAGTTGGTGTGCTCATGCTCAGAGAGAGGTGTGGCTGGGGCAGAATCTGGTTTGCTGTCATTCTGGAGTCCTCAAGCAGTTGCTTTCTGAGGGAGGAGAGAAGGCAGGTGGCTAGGAGCAAACAATCTTGTTATTACTGGTCCTATGCATTAACTGCCAGAAAGAACGGAACAGGGTAGTGTCCTGGTTGGACAGGTAAGGCTCGGGTGTATTAGATACAACCAGATTTTAGTGGGTAGGTGTCCTTCTTCTCGGAGAGTTGGTATCAATGGTGAAGTCCCAGGAGCTGTTGCACGTGTTTGGTGTTATCCGGAGAGTACTTTGTGAGTTGGTCTTGGCCCAGGCAGCAGAAGTGACGGGTAAAATATGCTTGAAACTGGATGAGGGGATGAGGTTAGCAAAAGCTCCGGAGACTTAGTTTTTTTTTTCTTTTTTACCAGAACTGATTTTGATACAGCAGTAGAACTTTTCAGGAACCTGTAAGAGGACTGGAACAGATTTACATCTTGGTATCATAGCAAAAGGCTATTGCTTTAGGTTAAGCCAATTGAAGTAATTGGGAAACCTGGATTCTGATACAGCTGAAACCTGTTAGGCATATCTTACTGTATTTTAACAGGAAACTTTATTAACTGTCAGGGATGAAGTAATAAGTTAACAGTACCTAGATTGCCAAATGCCATTAGACAGATCTGGGAGGGATAAATGAGCAAAGATAAGACAGCTTTTTAGCTACGAGGGCAATCCCAAAGTCTCTCCTAGTCCTTGGAGAACACTAGTCTTAGAGGCAGTGCTTGCCAGTAGCTGTTGAGTACAAGAGGCTCAAATCTTTCTTTTTTTCTGTGGGGGAAGATTTAATCTACCTGTCTTAGCAGGATGAGTAGATCAATTCCCCAGAAAGCATCCAGGAAGCTGAAGAGGTGAAAGGCCACTTTTTGCTTTGTGGTTAGCTATGCCAAACCCAAAGGTAAGGCCTGGAAGCAGAAGGTCTTCTGTCTTCTTGGAGGAGCCAAAGGGTACTGCAAAAGCTGACATGTCTCTGTGTTTTTTTGTTAAAATGCCATATTTTCAGATCTGTAAGGGCGCTTGAGAAATAGGTACCATTACCTGTTATACTGGGCATATAAGCTAAATTTAGGTGTGTATTTTATCCAATTAGTTACAGTTTATCTTTAGTTTTATCAATGCTAGTAGATGTAAGAAGATTAAAAAGAATTTTTAATAAGTCAAAGAATACTAGCATACATGGTTAACCTTACCAAAGATAGCAGATTAGCACACGTGATTACCCTTAACAAAGATGGCAGACTAGCACATGTGGGTGCCCTTACCAAAGATGGCAGTGAGGTTAAAATGCTGGCTACCCACAAAGCACACATACACACAGAAGCATAAATCCACATACTCACCCAGATATATTTAGTTCTTTCAAACAGGGAAAATATGTCTAACATATTTTGTAAACTGCCCCTAGGATCATACATAGTAAAAACACATTGAGTATATACATTTAATGTTTCAATATTTCCTTATTTTCTGTGTGGTGACAGGGAAGTGTGGGTGCCACAGGCTGAATATGGAAGTGAGAGTGAGTTAGTTCTCTCTTTCTATTGTGTGGCTCACAGGGAACAAACATAGCAAATTCAGGTTATCAGGTTCATCGGGCTTGATATATGTGCTTTAAACTGCTTGTTCATTTTTCTCACCCCAAATTATGTACATTTTATATAGAAAATAGTTTGATAGCAGATATGTAGGAAGATTATAATGTAAATTGTATAAGCCTACAAAGAAAAAGTTTTTCCTATGAAATTTAAAGAAGCATTTCAAGTTTTACACATATTTTTGTGATTTTTAATAGAGACATTCGGCCTTATTTTGGTTAGTGTTACATATATTGAAGATCAGACCATCTAAGGATTTGTTAAAAATTGTTTTCATAAAATAACAGAAATTAATAATAAGATGAGGCTATACATACATATCAATTTTATTTAAATATTCAAATAAAGTTTTATATTGGAAATGTATGATGAATGGTTTTGAGAAGATAGATGTATTATGTACTTTGAATTATATCAAGAGTATATTTTATTTAGAAAGTTTGAAATACAAATTTTACAAATTAGTAGAGTAGCACTGAAATAAAATATTTCTGATGTTTTAAAACACTAAAGGAGGAGCAACAGTTTAAATTTGCTAAGATATTGATAATATATCATATTGTATTTTAATCATCAGTCATATTTTTCATTTGTTAGAGTATAGAAAAAGCGCACAGTGTTACATGTCTGTAGTCTTAGCTAATATGTAGAAGGATGACTGGACCTTAGAAGACACCAGCCAGGGTAACACAGTGATCTACTTCTCTTAGTCTCTCTGTCTCTGTCTCTCTGTCTCTGTCTCTCTCTTTTTTTCTCTCTCTCATACACACAGGTACCATAGAGGATATGATAAAGATTGACTGCATATGAAAATGGAGTTTCTTCCTGGAAACATCTGGCTAAAATGGCATGGAATTTATTTTCTTATTTATTTTTATTTGTTTAATTTATTAGATTTTTAAAAAAAAATATCAATCCAAATTCCCACTCCCTCACCTCCTCCCATTCCCCCGACATACCCTCCCACCCATCCCCATCTAATTTTAAGAGATGGTGAGGCACTTTGCTTTGTGGAAGGCCCAAAGCCCTCCCTACTACATCTAGGCTGAGCAAGTTATACAACCAAAGAGAATAGGATCCCAAAAAGCCAGTACATGTAGTGGAAATAAATCCCAGTGCCACTGCCAGTGGCCCCTCAGTCTGCCTCAGCCATGCGACTGTCACCCACATTCAGAGGGACTAGTTTGGTCCTATGCTTGCTCCTTCCCAGTTCAGCTGGAGCTGGTGAGCTCCCATTAGCTCAGGTAGACTGTTTGAGTGGATGAACCCTTCATGGTCTTGACCTCTTTGCTTGTATTCTCTCATTCCTTCCACTCTTCAACTGGACCTTGGGAGCTCAGTCCAGTGCTCCAATGTGGGTCTCTGCCTCTGTTTCCATCTGTTATTGTATGAAGGTTATATGCTGGTATTGAAGATAATCATCAGTCTGACTGTAGGGGAAGGCCAGTTTCAGCACTCTCTAATGGCATGGAGTTTATAAGGCTGAAGGAAATATGAATTGAATTAACAATCTTACATAGGTCAATGCTTATATTATAGACCAGAGGGACCAGAGTCAATCCTTTTGTACTACGCTTTTAAATAAATTATGACCTTGTACTTTCAGTTTTTGAAATATCTAAGTTTGAGGTAGTAGTTCCTTCCGTAATCTTAGCATTCAGATGACAAGCACAGATAGGGTATGATTTCAAGATCCAATTAGCTTATATAAGCTAAACTTACTCTACACCAAAACAAAACAAAAGAGAACTCTCAATAATGTCCTTGACAATAATGCAATGTTTCAGGATGAGATATTTGAAAAATCACTTCTCTTCATTAACGTTTCTTGGGTGCAAACATTCTGAATACTTTTGACAATTGCCAAAACTATGTTTCATAAGCCTGACTTATTTTTTTTTTTTTACTTCATGAGTAAGTATTAGGAAAGTCCTGCCTAAGTCATTAGATAGGGTGGCTATGAGGTTATCTGATAGCACATCCTGCATGTCATGATTAACAACTTTTTAGCATGCAGCATCTTGGAAAGTTTATACTTCTTTCATTTGTCAGAAATTTTATGTACTTTTCACATGTAGGATACTGTTTTGAAAATGTTATACATCATGGATTATCTAAATTCAAGTAAACCATGGATGCCTTAGCATGCACATGATCTTCCTGATATTAATGACAACACAAAATCTACTCTGCTAAGTATTTTTATGAGTACAACAAATTATTATTAACTATAGTTAACATATTGTAATTCTTTTTCAATTTCCACAGGTTCCATGGCAGTTTTCATGTTCGTGTTTCCTCAGATGGGCTCATACGAGACTTCTACAGTTCCATGTAGCTCTGTCCTCTGAACAGATGCCTTTCCCCAATCCTCCCATGTATCACCTGGCCATAGCTCTGAATGTCCACTTACAGATGAATAAGTGAAGCACATCACTTATAAACATTTAACTCAAAACTCTAAGTGGCAGTTATGCATGGAATTTTATTATATGTGAACATATTAATAAATATAAAATAATATATTTATAGTCTGCATAATTCAGATGGTGGAAAGTAACAAAAGCCTCCTTGGACCGTCCATCTCTCTAATGGTTGCTTTTTTTGTTTGTTTTTTTAGAGGAGTTAGAAATGGAAATCAGAGCCTTGAAAAGCTAAACATATGCTCTAATTCTTTGATGACTGTTTTAAAATGTGTGCTTATTTCCCTATGATGAAGTATGGTCTCGAGTAAGATGGGTTTTATAGAATATCTTATATAGGGTGATGGCAAACAACCTTTACAATTAAGTTGACAACATCATATTTAATAAGAACAGGAGAAACATGCTATGCAAAAACATATCTGAGAACTGCATGGACTACTGCAACACTTAAAGAATGGAGAAATGTGGGACTAAATTACAGTGAAATTCTAGAATACATATGGACTTGAGTTTTGTGCATGGTGATAGATATGGATCTAGCATATGGAGATTAATTCCAATTGTACAGGAGTTTGGGTTACCAAACTGACACCAAGCATGAACACACAAAACATAAACTCACAGGAATATGTTTGTATAAGTATATAAAATAGTCACAAAAGCTATTCAATATTAAAATGCTTAGTGTTTGGTTACAAATATACAAATTTCTGTGCATAATCATTTAAAGTAATAATAATACAACGATAAGAATGCTTTTATTTTTTACAAATGTATGTGTGTTTCAAGCAAACGGGTTATAGAAATGATACAACACTCTCCAAAGAAATGCTGAAAGATGAAATACAAATGGAGACTTCAAGAAATATGGAAAATTAGAGCCCTGTAGAATAGGCTACTAGGAACACTTCGTATGTGTGTATATATAATTAATTTCTTTGTACCCTAATTGGGGTGATGTCCAGTTCAGTTGGCAAGTATTTCAATCTCATTCTACTTATCAGTCACTATGAAGAAATGGGAAGCAAATGGGGTAATATATACATTTATGTATTAAACTATAAAATCAGAATTTACTTTTTAGTGGTGGAGGGATAGTATTGTATTATCTTCTTAAGATGGTTAATTTGTGTTGCATTCTGTTCTGCTCTGTTTTATGAAAGTGACTGAAGGTGTACACAAAAAGCCACCCACATAAAGAACAAATAATTTTAGTAGAAAAAGCGAAGTTATCAGAAATATCCAAAATGTTAATGTATGGTATGATTGTCTTGCATTAATGAAAATGCCAGAATAATACTATGAGTCTAAATTCAACCAATTGACCTCCCAGTGAGTAAATTAAAAAAAAATCATGCTTACAACATAGGGGTTGAGAGGAGCACAAATTGCCTCCCATGGAACATGAAAGAACTTTGCTAGAATTATTTATTTATTATGAAACTTTAGAGTTGAGATACCTGCCAGCTATGCTCCAGCTCTGGGCCTGCCAGGGGACTTGTTAGAGTGTTACATTGTGACAATTAAAAAGTATAGATAATTACAAGGAAACGAATTTGCAGTTGGATCTCAGGAGAACTAAGGCAAATAGCCTCAGGGTATGTAACTTGTATTGACAATAATGAATTCCTCAGTTGATTTCAGAGTAACTTGCAACAATGAAATCAGCAAGAAACTTGGATAAAACATTCCAGGTTTCTTTTGGGACCAGCTGTGATTTTCATGAAGATCACAGGACCATTTGCTTATTATTGGACATACTTCCTCTGTGTTTTGTAATGTTTAGGGAGATGGAAGACAGTGTTATCTAAACTCGTATACTTGAAGTGTAACTATAATAGGAGTCTTTAATGGTGAATTTAAACTCTTTAATTGTTTTGTTTCTATTCCACCAGGCTTATCTGTACCTGCTTACTCACTGTTAAAATAAAAGGTATTTTTTTTTAGTAAAAATGTATTTCCATTTGAAAGATAGCTGATTTTAGAGACAAATACATAACTCTGTACTTCAAGCATACTCTTTCTCTAGTATTTAAACATGTCACACAACAACTTTTACAGTAAGATTCTCACTGAGTGCAGATATAGTTATTTTTTTTCAGATATAGTTATTTTATATCCTGTAAAACAAGCCCATTATTTAAGTTATTCAATTCATAATAAGTTATTTAATTGCTTAAAGTTTGCACCCATATTTTATTATATATGAAACCTAATAACTGGTGAGAGAATCTCACCTACACAAAATAAAAAAAAATTATACAATTCTCCTATGGGAAATAAATGTTCAGACACACACACATATACAGTCACACATACTCATACTCTCTTATGTAGAAGAATGCCAAGAAAATTATTAACCCACTCTCTTACACAGAAGTATCTACATGACATGATTTACCTTCACTGATAGGAGTTAGGTCATTCATACTTTCACCTTTACTGTTATGAAAAAGAAAGTAAAGCATTAATTATCTAATAAAACTTCTGCAATGAGACAAGTTTTATTAGTTATTATCCTTTCCCACTTCTTTAGTGAGCATCCTCCTACACAAGTGATTTCTCATTTTCTGTTTAGTATGCTTCCTTGCTAAGTACTAAAATCTATGCTTTTAAAACTATTGAAAAACACATCCAAAATTATGTAGAATTAAATAATGAAGTCTGTAGAAAACAAACCATTTTAGTGAAATAAGTTTGCTAAAGTAAATTAAGATTATATTTAAAAAGGTTAAGAAAAGGGAGCGAGCAAGTTGCTGGAGGCAGAGATTCACTGTTCTTGAAGAGCCAACACATGAACCAACATGAGTTCAATGGCATAGGCACCATTTTTTTTTTTTTGGCAAGATTCTCTAGCATCTCTTCTTAATTGTTTCAGACTTAATAAATATTGAAAATAATTTTGGCATATTGATGATGAATTTTCAGATGTTTGTGTATCCTGGATTTTTTTTCCAACAGTAAAAGTAAGGAACCATAGGTTGGAATAATCCAGTGAATGAACATGCATCCAAAGGAAATCAGCATGTGTCAGAGAAATCTGTATGGTTGATTGTTGCATATTCATTGCAGTTCACATGTTACTTCAGCCTAAAATTCCACCAGAGCATGATAAATATGACACATTATGGTATGCTCCGTCCACTGAAGGGAAAGTATTATGTCATACTATATATAACAAATCATGTATGTGAACTGTGTGAATATGCGCATACATGTGGGGTATGCAAAGCACATAGTACACATATAACAAGAAGCAATCATTTTTCTGGGTTTTGGAAAATCTTTATTAAAGTACAGTGGTATGGGGGACATACTTTGCCTCCTTTGAAGCCTCTTAGCTATGGTTTTGTCTGGGAATGATTTTTGTATCAGCTACATTCAGGATCACATGCATTTATTACATGTAAGGACTTGTAAACAAATATATAGAAGAATGACTAAGTGTAACAAATTAAGAAACACATCACTTGCTTGTCATTACTCTTGGGGCAAAAACCACACTTTCTCTTCTGAGAATTTTAAAAAAGTACAGACTGTAGTAAAAGTAACTGCAGCCATTTTGTCCTATGGTATGTCTTCTGAGTTCACACCCCTCTTTTTAACTGTGAGTAAATATTTTGACCATCATTTCCCCCAACTTCTTCTTCCCACAACTACCTTATCCAAAGGTTAGCTATGGTTCTAATCTCTCAGATATAAAATATGTTAGGTTCTATAGGTATCATGTGGCATTGGTCATTCTGTTATGACTTATCTATTTTACTTAACATAATATTCTCCAAGCTTCTTCATTTTCCAGGGACAAGGTTTAGTTTGAGACGTGATCTTATATAGCCCAGACTGATCTCAGACTAGATAAGATTGACCTTGAGATCTTAGTACTTCAGCCTCCATTTCCCAAGTGCTAGGATTATGAGTATTATTTTTACTATGCCTGCCTGAGTTAATATATTATTATGAGTTAATAGTACACCATTTCAATATCATATTTATTTATCCATGCCAGGATGAACATTAAGTCTTAAGTTATGTATCAAGTGCTATGAACATATTACAATAAACGTGCAGATATCTATTAAATATCTTGATTTTATTTCCTTTGAGTGAATTCTCAGCTGCTGGATTACTACATCCTATGGTACCTTAGTTTTACTTATTTTTCTTTTGGTTGTTCAAGACAGGGTTCTTCTCTGTTGCCCTGGCTGTCCTGGAACTAGTTTGTAGCCCAGGCAGGCCTCAAACTCACAGAAATCTACCTGCCTCTAACTGCTGAGTCAGGATAAAAGGCGTGCACCACCACTGCCTGGCTAGTTTTACTGTCTAAAAGCAACCAGAATGTTGCTAAGCAGTACAGCTTATCTAAAACTTATTTTTGACAGGAAGTAAAGAAAAATTCATGATTTAAGTATCATCCGTCCTGTTACTTTACTGGCTTGATATTGCACAGACCTTATGTGAGCACAAACAACCATTGTGATTTCATGTATACAACTTTGTCATGCTCAGAAAAAATATCTTTGTTGTCAATGCTCACTACCTGTGTAATTTACAATTTTCTCACTGTTTTGAAATGATTCATGAAGATTATGGGGGGATTGTAGTATAGATGTCCCATTTAGAGCTGAATACCTGATTCTCTTATTCTCATAATCATGCCAGGAATGCATCAGTGTTTATTTTTTTATTTTTTTAAAAATATTTATTTATAAAAAATATTTATTTATTTATTATGTATACAATATTTGTCTGTGTGTATGTCTGCAGGCCAGAAGAGGGCACCAGACCTCATTACAGATGGTTGTGAGCCACCATGTGGTTGCCGGGAATTGAACTCAGGAACTTTGGAAGAGCAGGCAATGCTCTTAACCACTGAGCCATCTCTCCAGCCCCTGCATCAGTGTTTATATCTTGCAGTGTTACTCATTATTTTAACTTTCAGAGTTTGTGGTTAGGTAGGAATACTAATGACTGCCCACCTAGTTGCTTGTCCTTCCTATACTATGAAGCCTAGTCAGTGGGGATGAAGATTTCAGGTTTGTAGAACACCATAATATGAGTGAAAAGGCAGACTTCAGAATGGAAAAAACTCATAATTAGCTTTATTTAACAGAAGTTTGTTTGCCGAACATACAGAAAACTGGAAAAACTAATCACCAAGAAAACCAAAAGGCTAATTGAAAATATGGACATGGAAATACATGGAAAGTTCAGAAACATTAAATAAAAATGACTGAATTTTTTAAAATAATCAACATAGTTAGCAGACAAATTAAAAAACTCAAATTTGAATGCATATTATATAGAATGAAAGTTCATTTTCATAGCTACCCATATTAGTGTGAAAGTGCTTGGTGTTTATTAGAGAAGTTATATGAGTTGATTTCTCAAAGCATTTGAAATAGCACTTTAGATAGTGCTGCTTATATATTCTAATAACCTTATTTTATATAAACACTTCCCCAGGTCATTGCTCCAAGGAGCTATGACTTTTTAAAATGGGAGGTGGATTTTTGATACCATAATTATGTATTATTGAGGTACTTAAAAATATATTAATTTGAGACGTTATAGGATACGATTTGACAGGAATAAGGTTATATTTTCTTCTGAAACCATTAACCTTTCGCAAATGCAAACACTTTCCTAATTCCTGCCTGCATCTCCTTGTTCCGGAAACTGTACACTATTGGGTTCAACGTGGGAGTTACTAGGGTATAAAGTGCAGCCACCACCTTGTCCCTTTCAAAGGTGTAGCTAGATGCAGGTCGGATATAGGTGTAGATCACAGGGGAATAGTAAAGGGACACCACGATAAGGTGGGATGAGCACGTGGAAAAGGCCTTCTTCTTGCCTTCTGTGGTGCGGATGCGGAGAATAGCAGCAATGATAAAGCCATAGGAGATGCAGGTGAGGGTGAAGTCCCCCACAGCCAGGGTGATATCAGCGACATAGACCATCACCTCGTTGACTCTCACGGGACTGCAGGACAATGCTAGTAGTGGTGGTATTTCACAGAAGAAGTGATCAATGATATTTGGCCCACAGAAAGTCAGTCTCAGAATAAGACCTGTGTGCACCCAGGAATTGGTTACTGCTATACCCATGACAATGCTGAGCAAGGCAACACATGTACAGTGGTTCATAATCGTACTGTACCGAAGTGGGAAACAAATGGCCACATAGCGGTCATAGGCCATGGCAGTGAAGAGGACCATCTCAGCCCCCAGCGACCATGTAAAGAAGAAGAGCTGGGTCATGCAGCCTCCGTATGAGATCAATTTTTCTGATGTTAGCATTGTTTCCAGCATCTTCGGTATGATGCTCGTTGTGCAGATGATGTCCACAACAGCTAGGGCCAGAAGCAGAATATACATGGGAGTGTGCAAGGCAGTGTTATAGATTATGGCAATGACAATTAGCATATTGCCAACGAAAGCCACAAGGTAGATAAAAAGAAAGATAATGAAAAGAATTCCCTGAAGTTCAGATTTCTGAGTGAGTCCCAGAATCATAAACTCTTTAACAGTGCTGTAGTTCATAGTGCATAAGTGGTTAATCAGCAAATTTCTCCTAGTGTGAACAATGGAGAATTAAAGGCACCGTTGCAAGTGATTCTGCTGAACGTGTTCTGTTTAAGTATTGATGAAGCCCAGCGTTGGAGCATGAGTTCTGTTATGATGTGATTCTCATTTCCGGGCAGTCCGCTCTATTCTCCAGATTCCATTCTCTGATTCCCTTTCTTCCATGGATTGCTTAAACAAAGTGAAGGCAATAATGGGAATAAAAATATGAGAAATAAACCTGTTATCAAATATTACAATAATATTTCACTATATAATTTCTATTCACATATGTACATTAATAGAGAAATATATTAAGAAAATACATATCTTAAGAATTTGGTTGATTGTATAACGGTGGTAAAATGACTTTCCTTGACAATGTAAAAGCAGAAATATTTGGAACAATATAAGCAGGTGGAACTAATCATAATCAGTTTCAAAATGTTTCAAAGGAAAATATTCAGCAAGTTATTTTGATATTGTGTATTTGTGAAACTCCTGACCATCTCCTTGAAATCCGAATCCTCAAAAAAATTTTGACACATGTCTTTTTTTCATAGTTTTCTACCTTTGTGAGGACATTGATAAAATTGTGTTAAGTAACTTTTGTTGACTGCAATTCAAGATAATCCCATTTCTAAATATATATACACCGCTATGTGTCTATTTTAATAATGTATGTAAATTATTTTTGCAACCTCCGTAAGTCCCATATGGAATAAGTTAATTGTCCATCATGCTGTAATGTATAAATAAAATGTGATGTGTTATACAGTGGTTTACTTTACAACCTTCAAATAACTATTGTTTGCAAAATGAAAGACTTTGTATAAATAACTAGATAAATAACTGAGGTATAGAAAGAAAATATTATGATTTCAAAAATATGTATCTTGTAGAAATACAGAGCAGACAGATGAAGAGTATGAATTTGTAAATATGGCCTTCAATTCTCAGTCTATGTTCAGTGAATTAATTGAGATGGTGGCTCCACTGAGTACTTTGATTATTAAATACTGGCTTCTGTAACTCACTATATTTCATACTTCCTTACCAATTACACTTCTCTCCATGACTCCTGCTTGACTTCTTCATACAGAGATATTTTCTTCTGTCTTACTCTGTTCTGAGGCCACATAAATGTAATATTGTTTTTACAAGTTTTGAAGGATATTTTGAAGATCATAAAGATAAGAGACTAAAAGAAATAAAGTGCAAGAAAGGTATTAAAATGAATAAATAAGGAAGTTAGAAATATAGTGAGTTCAGGATGTGGCAAAATGGTGTCCTAAGTAAATGGTAACATCTTAAATATACATAAGTGTATGTATATGAAATATCAAGACTGAATGCAATGAGAAAAATAAATTTCAAGAAATTATCTTGTGTATAGTCAACAGGGATATGATGTGGGATTCCCTTCTGTATGCTTTGAATACCATTGGTTAATAAAGAAATTGTCTTAGGCCTGTGTTAGAGTAAAGTAGAGCTAGGTGGGGAAAACTAACCCCAATGCTGGGAGAAAGGAGGCGGAATCAGAGAGAAGCCATGGAGCCGCTGAAGGAGACCAACACTCCAGAACTTTGCTGCTAGGCCACTGAGCCTAGTAGTAAAATATAAAATAATGGAAATTGGTTAAATTAAGATATAAAGCTAGCTAATAAGAAGTTAGATCTAATAGGCCAAGCAGTGATTTAATTACTACAGTTTCTGTGTGGTTATTTTGGGAGTCTGGGTGGCCAGGAAACAAACAAATGGCCTCGTATTACAGGGATATGTAATACTTCTAAGAGAAGAACTGATATGTAGTATTCCCTAAATTTAGACAAACATCCCTGATGCTAGCATATAGGATTAATTTAGAGGAGACCTGAATATTATCCATCTTGATCTGATTCCATACTTAACAACCGCTTCTGCATTTTGGAAAAAAATAATTTATCTAACTATGGCTTATTCTTTACCTTTCATTATTTATTAAGACCCTCAGGAAATAAAGTTGTGCAATACTTATAACTACATACAGAGATGATTTAAACAGGATCATTTTGTTTTTCAGAATGAAGGAACAATCCTGAATACAAGCAATGTCTTCGCAATGAGTAATTTTGAAGTCTAAGTCTTTTTAATGACACTTGAACAGAGACTATTAAACAATAATTTATACTACATAGTCATAATTTTTGTGTAATTCACCATGGTATTTGTTTAATCCTGAGAGTAAGATTAAACCTATAATATTATTGCCCTTATTGTATATGAGGAATGATTTTTGATACTGATAGAGCTAACAGACATACTCATATCATAGAGTTAGCACGATGGCATGGATATCACGATCCTTGTCATCTAATGGCATGTGGTTTTTGCTCCAATATCATTGAGAATTTCTATGTCTAAATCATGCTGCATAATTCCTGTCATTTCTTCAGAACATGTCGAAGGAGCCTTTGAGCTTCATGAGAATCTGATGGTAGAAATTTTTCTATGTTCTATTCCTGAATGACTTCTGTCAGACTCTTTCTTTCTAGGCAATTCTCTAATTAACACTGATAAATCAAACATGCTCAAGCATTGTGTAAAAAGTAACATTGTCTTTAGCCTAGCTTCTGTCAATGCTAAAGTACTGAAACAGAGATGAAAAGTAGGCATTTATAATTATTATAGATTTCAAAATGACCAAGGAAAGATAAGAATGAAAATCCTGACTAAACAGAAAATCTATGTATCATAAAAATATAAAACATGGTATCCTGGGCATCTTGATAAAGACCTGTCATCAAAGTACTCAGGAAGATGAGCCACGGGATCATCAGAAGTCTAAGACCAGCCTAGACTAAATAACATTTCAAGACAGTCTGAGCCACACCATTTGACTCATACTCCCTTAAAACCAAAAGGTAAAATGTGAGTATGACAATACTTACATACATATCTTTTCTTTATTAAGCAACCATCAGCTGGTAATCCTAGAATTGTCCATGTTTTGCTATTGAAGCATCGTCTGCACAAAAAGACATTTCAGACTCCAGATTTTGGAACAGTTGAGCAACAATGGAGATCCCAGACCAATGTTATACCTGTTTCTGCAAATTGCAACTGTATACAATAATTCCAAAACATTTTGTCCTCTGTATTTGGAAAGAGACAGTGATCTGAGTTCATTTAAAATTTCTCCCTTTTTTGTTCCAGAATGATCACACCCTTAACTAGAGCAAGTAGGATATGTACATCAAATGAGCGATGAAATCCTTACACAAACATTTTTTTCCTTGAGAGGTGTTTAAAATTAAAATGCACAATTACTTTATGCATTAAATTTAAGGAAATTTAAAGAGTTTTTGCTAAGCAATTTTCCAACCATTCACATTTTGATATTCTATTCATCAGTGGTCATTCTGTTAAGCTCCAGTTTCTTGTTCTTATTGTTTGTTTTGTTTTTATACTGAGGATTGAAACCAGAGGTATTGGGCAATATTGTAAGACTGATTTATTCATATTTTATATGAAATTGAAACAACTGAGAAGTCATCCAGACAATAAAAATACATGTATTAGAAGTTCTTTTTTTTGTTTGAATTGGATTACAAACTATGGATAGATCTTTCATGCTGTTTTTGAATTGAATAAATAAATTATTTAATTCATAAATATCCTGATTAATGGTATAATTTGATCACTAGCACTCTCACAAATACTCACCTAAGTGCTTGGCTGGGTTGTATCATATTGGAGTGGAATCTTGTATTAAATCAACAGGAAAACTCAAAAGAGACAGTAGTCACCATCAGTTTCTAAATATCTCTCTGTGCTTTCTTATATATAAGTTTCTCCTCACTTATGGTATATCAAGATTGCTAGCTCTCATTCAAACTCAGGATTCCTGAGAGACAGTACCTTGAGTTAGTTTGTTTAGGGTTACATTAAAGTGGATCTCAGAGGGATAATTAAAACATGCCTAACCTGATTAATAATCACAAAATTAAATGACTTGCTTTTTATGTAGCCTCATGCCACACAAAAGGCACTATAAGAACATAGGTTAGGGGCTTAAACAATGAGAAATATTAGAGACACAAGTGATGCATGGGGTTATTGGGTGGCTACTGTCTGGAGAGCTTTTGTCTCTGCCAGTAGAATTTAGAATAAACATGTAACTCAATGGTAGACCCCTTGCCTGCAATATGAAAAGCCATGGATTTTTAAAAAGTAAATTTTAAAGTTTTTTTAAAATGTAATTTTTATAAAAATGTATAAAAAGAGAAATATATAGGAAAACATTCTTAGATTAAGGCAGTGTATAAGTATTTTCAATTTTGTCCTCTATAAAATAACAATCAGGGATCTACAAAAAAATTGTTGGGCCAAATTATTATTTAGTTAAATATAGTGAACAATCTTAAGTGCGATGCCTTCCTGAAATGAATCATTTATAAATCTATTCATTCTTTCTTTGCTGTTTATGTTTGTATTCCAGAAGCCCAACCAACCTGTGGGACAGATTCATGTCAAGGTCATGTCATCTCTGGCCTGTTTGCTTGATATTTTTACTGTTATAAACAATTATTGAACATGAGCATGCATTTTCATGTTTAACATAGAGATTTATTCTATTTGTTTATGCCAGGGTAACTGTACCGAAGTGAATGTTATATCATCTCTACAGACACCTTAGTACTTCAGTACTTTACTGGCTGAATTAAATGGCTTGTATTTATAATGATGTGCTATATCTAAATAAAGTATATTTTCAATATAACAAGAAACAGGAGTTTTATGTAGTTGTCAAACATCAAGTACAAATAAAACATTTTTTTAAAGAATAGTTACTTTTGAGTCAGTGCAAATGATTTACCTTGTTTTGGTATTACTTTTAAAAGTAAAATAACTGACTGTATTTTATATAATAAAATTATGTTATCATTGTAGATATTTGTATAATACAATATACATTATGATAACTAAGCAATCTGAATTATTTGAAAAATGTGTTTAGGGGGATATAAGGAAAGAAATTTAATTAATAAATATCACTACTGCTCTTGAACCAACTATTTAAATATGTTGGTTCCAAGCCCATTGCTATTCTTTATGGATAGTTAGATAGATGATGGAAATAAATAGATTATATATATATATATATGCATATATATATATATAGTTGGATAGATAAGCAGATGATAGAGAATAGAGATAGATTTTAGATAGTTTATGTATTATTTATTTTATTTTATTTATTTATTTTTGCCTTTATTATTATTTATTTATTTTTTTTTATATTTCTAAAATTTATTAAAAGGGAAAATTGCTCCCATAGCACTCAGCAAACAGTAACTTTTAAAATTTTTTTTATTAAAAATTTCCACCTCCTCCCTTTTCCTTCCCCTTCCCTCCACTCCCCACACCCCACTCCCCTCCTCTCCCTCTCCAGTCCAAAGAGCAGTCAGGGTTCCCTGCCCTATGGGCAGTCCAAGGTCCTCCCCACTCCATCCAGGTCTAGGAAGGTGAGCATCCAAACAGGCTAGGCTCCCCCAAAGCCAGTACGTGCAGTAGGATCAAAACTCAGTGCCATTGTCCTTGGCTTCTCAGCAGCCCTCATTGTCCACCATATTCAGTCACTTTTTGAAGCTTATTGAACACCTTACTAGTGCTTTCACTATTAGAAATCACTAGACTTTATTTCTGAAGATTTCT